>NC_141141.1:136873734-137191234 GCF_053477565.2 Lygodium microphyllum
GTGTCTCATGCTATGACAGTTAAAGGCAGGAATGATGGATATGGAAAGCATGGTAGTGGTAGTGGCTGTGGACGGGATTCTCAGAAATCTCGATCCAAGTCTCGTGAGAAGTCACGTAGCAAATCTCGTGGCAAGAATGCAGATGTTACTTGTCACCATTGTGGGAAAAAGGGCCATCTTAGGCCACAATGCCATGAATTGCACAATGAAAGGCGCAAAGATAAGGGGAAAGACAAAGTGCAGGATAAGTCTTCTGATCGCAGCATGGTACCTGCAAAATCCAGTGTTAAAATTGAAGAGATCAATGTTATGCAACCTGAGAATGTTAATGATGATGATTATATCCTAGCAGCTTCTTCTAGTGCTTCGTAAATGACAAAGATACACTCTATGTATGCACAGTGTTGGCTCTTAGACTTAGGTTCGTCCTTTCATGTGACACCTTGCCGAGAGTGGTTTCATTCATACCATACTATTTCGGGTTTTGTGCTCTTGGGTGATGACAGCCCGTCGCAATCCGTCGCCTCTGCTGTCAGTCCGCGCCTAGCCATCAAACGTCGCCAATTCGGCGTTGTGATTTTCCCCCCTTTTCAAAACTGGTTTTGAAGCTATAGAAGCTTCTTGGGGGGAAGCTTCTAAGGGGGCTTCCTTTCCCCCCCCCCAAAAGAACTCAGACCTTAAAGGTCTTATTAAGCCCCTTCCCCCCCCCCCCCCCCCGTGTTTAAATCCTCCTTAAGCCTCCTTCCTATAAACTTTTGAACTACCCTTTTTCTTATAACCTTAAGTCCACCCCCTGGAATTCCTCCTAAGTGTCCCCTTAACCCTTTTTCTTTTCCCTCCTCCAATTTCCCCCCTTGAACCCCCTTAGGTCCTTTTCCCACCCCCTCAAAAAGCTTTTATCTTATAAGTTTTTTTTTTTCTCTATAAATCCCTCCTAAGGGCCTCCCCTTAGTGTTGAGATATCGAGCTCCACTCATGATATGCCAGGGTGACCGTTGTGCATTTATGTCACCAACGTGTTAGTTGCAAATGCGGTTGGTACACCGCCCATGAATAATAGCTACATGATAGCTATCCTTATCTACTCTAGTTCGTGGCTCAGTTAGTATGCCACCTTAGTTAGTTGAGTTTGGTTTGAGACCCATATATAGGGTTCTTCTATTTCTTTGTAAGAGAGTTCTTTTGGCTTACACAACTAAGAAGAGGAAAACTGTTTTCAGCCTCCACCCTTGTGTGTATTCCCCCATTGTGCAAGCAAGAAACCTACAAGTGAGACTCCTTCCTTCTCTCCCACAATCTTGACATGGTATCAGAGCCTTGTTCGTGGTAAGGAGCTCAAGAAAGCAAGCCAAGCTCGCCGTGTTCTGGTAAGAGGAGCAGTGTTGCTTTCATTTTCTGTTTTGGGAGCAGATCTCTGCAGTAGCACAGCCGGAAAGTGCAGGAGTGCATTGTCTCAGGTTGAGACGCCCTTCGCGGTGAAGCAAGAGGGCAGTATATGCTGCGGGAAAGAGCTTTAGCCCTTGGCGACCTTGTTTTTTTGATTTGAGGCCATTTCGGGGCCTGTTTTGGAGGCGGAAGTTTTCTGCACGCACTCAGAAAAAGGCCCAGTTTTATGCTGTGCAGCCACTGTTCTACAGGTCGGTGAATAGTTACTGTAAAAATTGCATTGTATGCTTGTGCGCAAAGACATTGGGAGTTACAGAATCATCCCTATTGCCTGTTGATGCAAAATCGTCACTAGGAAGTGACTGTGTGGTCAAATACCACTTTCGCCAGTTTTGCAGATTTTCCCTTGTGAGGATGAAGCTGTGGTTTTTGCAGTGACAGAATTTTTTGCAGTCTTCTGTAATGGCATATGATTCTCTTTCACAGATTGTCACTGAAAAGCTTGACAAGAACAACTTCCAAGCATGGAAGTTTAGAATGACGAATTTCCTTATGGGAAAAGGATATTGGAAATTTGTTGCAGGAAATGAAGAAGAACCAGTTCTTCCTGATGTTCCCAATCAACAGCAAATGCAGGCATTTAAAGCATGGCATGAGAGAGCCAGGAAAGTTATGTATTGGCTGTCTATCAGCATTTCAGACTCTATGATTGTGCATATTCAGGATGCAAGTACGCCAAAGGAGGCATGGGATACTTTGTCAAAAATGTATAGCACAAATACGCAAGCCAGGAAAATGCAGCTCAAGCAAGAGTTGCACAATGTGCAAAGAGAAAATATGAGCATCAACGACTACCACATGAAGGTGAAGAAGATTGCAGATGCACTTGCTTCCATTGGGTCACCAGTGGAAGATGATGATTTAGTTTCTGTGACCTTGAATGGTCTAGGAAAGGATTATGCACAGTTTCGGACATCCATTTCAGTTCGTGAAAGATTTCCTGATTTTGAGGAGTTTATTGCTCTTCTAATTTCTGAAGAACAGAGAAATGGTGGTGCATCTTCTTCAGGAGGAACTTCAAAAGAAGCTGTCTTCTACTCAAATGCTGGAAGAGGTAGAGGCAGAGGTAGAGGAGGCCGATTTGGAGGCCGTGGTAGAAATCAGAATATGCAGCAAACTCAAGAAAAGCAGTCCTATGGAGGAGGACGTGGTAACTCTAGAGGCAGGGGGAGCCAAAGAGGTCGTGGTGGATGGCAAAGAGGTCAAAATGCAAACAGTAATGTTGAATGCTACTACTGTGGTAAAATGGGTCATATGGCTAAAGACTGCTATAAAAAGCAGAATGACATCATGAATGGAAAACTGCAACAAGGGAATTATGCATCTTCTAGCAGACAGGGTGATGACAGAAATGAGCATTTGTTCATGGTGCAGCACATGAACAATTCTGTGACAAGTGCAGAAGAAAGCAATGATGTATGGTATGTTGACTCAGGTGCATCAAACCACATGACAGGTCATGCAGAATGGATGGAGGATGCAAGGAAAATGGAAAAACCAGGATTTGTGGAGACTGGTGATGATACTGCACATCCTATTGTGCAGATTGGAAAAATTCATTTGTCTATGCAGGATGGGAAAAAGAAATACCTGTCCGATGTATTTCATGTCCCGAATATCACCAAGAATCCGGTTTCTGTTGGTCAAATGGTTGAGCAGGGCTTGCAGGTCAGATTTAATCCTCATGGATGCTTTGTTAAGGATATGAAAAATAAAGGTCGCTTGATAGCAAAAGGAAAGAAGAACGGCAGAATGTTTACATTGGATGCAGACATGCCTGAATTGAGTGCAGCAATGTTTGCACATGGGACCGGTGTAGTTGCAGATATTGATATCTGGCATAAACGCATTGGTCATGTTAATGTACAGCGACTTAAATCAATGCAGGCCCAAAACATTGTTGCAGGATTTCCTAAATTCAAGGTTGCAGAAATGCATAAGGTATGTGAAGCCTTTCAGTTTGGAAAACAGGCAAGGAAACCATTTCCTAGACATGTTCAAGAGGGTAGGAAGCCATTGGAATTAATCCACTCTGATGTGTGGACTACTAAAGCTGCATCTCTTGGAGGCTGTCATTATTTTGTCAGTTTTACTGATGACTATAGCAGAAAAGTTTGGGTGTATTTTATGAAAAAGAAAAGTGAAGTTTTTGGGCATTTCAAAACTCTTAAAGCTATGGTTGAAAAAGAAACAGGCCTGCAAATAAAATGCCTAAGGTCAGATGGAGGGGGAGAGTACCTCTCAAATGAGTTTGCAAGGTTCTTGCAGGAGCATGGCATAAAGCAGCAATATTCATGCAGTCATACCCCACAGCAAAATGGAATTGCAGAAAGAAAAAACAGACATATTGGAGAGGTGTCTCGTGCCATGCTCAATGAAAAAGACTTGCCAGATTTTTATTGGGCTGAAGCAGTTGCTACAGCAGTCTACATAATGAACAGGACTCCCACCGCAGCAATACATGGAATGACTCTAGAGGAGAGGTATACTAGTAGGAAACCAGATATTTCTCATCTGAAAATTTTTGGTTGCATTGCCTATGTACATGTGCCAGATGAGTTGAGATCCAAGTTGGATCCAAAAGCTGAGAAGTGCATCTTTATTGGTTACTCTCTGCAGCAAAAAGGGTATAGATGCTATAACCCTTCTACTCGTAAGTTTACAGTGAGCAGAGATGTTGTTTTTGATGAGATGAGTAGCTGGTATAAACCAGTAAATGTGATTGATGATGTAGATGCACAAAATGGTAATGCTGCACAGAATTCATAGCAGCAGTCACAAAATATTAGTGGACCTGGAGTGTCCTCTAGCACTGATTCACATTCTTCGCCATGGACAGGCAGATTGAGATCAGGAGAATCTTCTCAAAGTAATGCAGATAGTGGTATGCAGGTATCACGAAAAGGAAAAGAGAAGGTTGATCAGCCCATGTTTGATGTGAATGCAGGTCACTCTTATGTGGATGGTGAATCTAGTGGCTCAGAACAGAGCATTGATGATGAGTTGGGTATTCCTTCTATTGTTACACCTGGAGTAAGGAAGACCAGGGATGTTTTGAGAGCACCTGGGAGTGAACCCACTTTGCGCAGGTCTACCAGAGTTAGGTATCCTGTGGATAGGCTGAAATATGATGGATTTACAGCCATTCACTATGCATATATGGTTAAAGTGATACAGGAACCAGAACCCACTTCTTTTGAGGAAGCCATGGGAAAAGAAAAATGGGAGAAAGCCATGGATGAAGAAATGGATGCCTTGGAAGCAAATGCTACATGGGAATTGGTACCTTTGCCTAAAGGTAAGAATTCAATAGGCTGTAAGTGGGTTTATAAGGTGAAGCACAATGCAGATGGTTCTATGAACAGATACAAGGCAAGATTAGTAGTCAAGGGGTATGCACAAACATATGGCATTGACTATGAAGAAACATTCAGTCCGGTTGTAAGGATGGCAACCGTAAGAGCAGTCATTGCTATGGCTGCATCAAAGGGATGGTTTTACATCAGATGGATGTAAAGAATGCCTTCTTGCATGGTGATTTGCAAGAAGAGGTCTATATGGAGCAGCCACCAGGTTATGTGCATGCTGTTCATCCTGAGTTTGTTTGCAGGTTGAAGAAAGCCTTGTATGGCTTGAAGCAAGCACCTAGAGCATGGTCTGACAAGATATGACAGTATCTTGTCACTATTGGCTTTCAGATTTCCAAGGCAGATTTCTCACTTTATGTGAGAAAAACAGAGAAAGGTATTATGCTACTTGCCATTTATGTTGATGATTTGATTATGACAGGTGACAGTGATGAAGATATCCTTCATGTGAAAATGCTATTGAAGCAAAAGTTTGAGATGAAGGATTTGGGAGAGCTGCGTTATTTCTTGGGCATTGAGGTGATTAGATCACCAAGTGGGATACAGCTCTTGCAGAGGCAGTATGGATTGGACATGCTGTCCAAATATGGGATGACAGGCTGTAAGCCTATTTCAGTTCCTTTGGAGCAGAATGTGAAGCTGAGCGCAGATGCAGGTGAGCTTCTGGAAGACCCTACTATGTACAGACGCATAGTAGGAAGTTTGATTTATATGACTATTACCAGGCCAGATTTGAGCTATGCTGTTGGATTGGTAAGTCTGTTTATGCAGGCTCCAAGGAAACCACATTTGGATGCGGCTAGACGCATACTCAGGTATGTGAAGTCCACATTGCAGTATGGACTATTTTATGAGACTGGGGTTCAGATACATTTGCATGGATACACTGATGCTGATTGGGCTGGTAGCATTTCTGATAGACGATCTACCAGTGGATATGTGTTCTCTTTTGGGAGTGCTGCAGTCACTTGGAGCAGCAAGAAACAGCCTACAGTTGCCTGGTCGAGCACAGAGGCTGAGTACAGGGGTGCAGCAATGGCTGCATGTGAGGTAGCTTGGTTGCATAAGCTACTTTATGATATGCATCAGTCTACAGATGGGCCAGTTGTCATTTATTGTGACAACATGAGTAGTATACACTTGGCAAATAACCCAGTCTATCATGCTAGAACAAAGCACATTGAGGTGCATTATCACTATGTGCGGGAGAGGGTTTTACTAGGTCTTATTGATCTAGTTTATGTCAGCACAGAGGATCAGGTAGCTGACATATTCACGAAGGCATTGGGCGCAGAGAAGCTGCGCAAGTTCAGAGACCTGCTTGGTGTGCAGGAATTGGGATTGAGCTCGAGGGGGAGTGTTGAGATATCGAGCTCCACTCATGATATGCCAGGGTGACCGTTGTGCATTTATGTCACCGACGTGTTAGTTGCAAATGCGGTTGGTACACCGCCCATGAATGATAGCTACATGATAGCTATCCTTATCTACTCTAGTTCGTGGCTCAGTTAGTATGCCACCTTAGTTAGTTGAGTTAGGTTTGAGACCCATATATAGGGTTCTTCTATTTCTTTGTAAGAGAGTTCTTTTGGCTTACACAACTAAGAAGAGGAAAACTGTTTTCAGCCTCCACCCTTGTGTGTATTCCCCCATTGTGCAAGCAAGAAAGATACAAGTGAGACTCCTTCCTTCTCTCCCACAATCTTGACACTTAGCCCTTCTTCCGAGCCCTATTCACAGAGGATTTTCACAATATCCCCTTCTCGGATTTTTGACCCCTTTCCGTGGTTCTTCCCTTTTCCACACACGCATCCCTTCAAAGAGTCTCCACAAAGGGAAGCAAAAGAAACTTGTAAAGGATGGTGAAACTTAAGAAGGAAATTCGCAAAGCAATATCGACGACGAAAAATCTACAATTGCGATGCCTCCTAAGAAAGTCCAAGGCGCAGCCGCGGGAGGGTCGTCTCCCAGCATCCACATGGACATCTTACCCCAAGCCTAAGTTTTCCTTCCTAGTTTTTATTTGGTAATGTTGAAATTCAATCATGCAAGGTAAATTGTTGGATATAGGATATATTTTTGTCCTAGATGTTCACGACGATGGAACTTAGCCATTAATACTTTCAATAAAGCATGCAAAATAAAGAAAGCATAAATGCATTTCTGGCAAATAGCCTTATGCATTGAAATCATTTAAAAATTAGATTAATGTCCATTAAAATAGTATACTTCGTTTAAGCCTAGATGTATAAACTATGTATCGCACTATTAACCCATATCCTCTTCGCAATGAATCATCCTGGAAAGTGCAAAGCATGAAATGATTCTTACAATGCATAAACTCTAGGAAATTATCGTTTGTCAACTGCATAAATTATCAAGTAAAAGGTTTCTTGTTTAGCATGAATTTTGTTCGCAAAGTAAAGGAAGATTAGTTGGAACTAACCTAACCTATGCATGACCTCAAATCATAAGTTAGGGTTGAAAAATCAATTTACGCATAGACAATGAGTCATGTGGAAATGATCTCGAAATTATCTTCTAGAGTTAAACAAATTGGCATAAATCTAAAACACCTAAACCGCGGAGTACTCGTTTAGAACGAGTTAAATTCCAAGAAATTCACTAGGAAATTAATATGTGACCTAATCATACGTATTGCTAAAACTGAAACTCCTATACCTTAAATACTTGCCCACTTTCGCCAAAATGTAGAGATAGTGCAACATATTTGGAAGGTGAACTAGGGTTTGTCCCTAAGAATCTTACAAGATAAAACTTGGAACCCTAGGTCTAACGACGCCATCCTAATGTAATCAGGAATAGATTGTTTCGTGACTCCATTCAATGCGACACTTGTGCAACAAATGTGGAGTCATATGATATTGTGATTGGATCACAAGGGAATGGCCAAATTCTCCCAATGAGGTTAGCAGATCCTTATGCAAGTTATCTTGCAAGAGGATGAGTAATCATCCTAATTTAGTATCTTTCTGGAGTAAAGAAGATTGCTTGGAAGCAATAGACCAACCGATAAACTGAAATAACCAATGAACTTAAGGTTTGACCAAGTCGGGTTAATAGGGTACGCCATAACCCAGGATATAGGGGATCTTGCCAAGTTGCAAGTCATCCCGAATCGAGTGCTGGATGCATTCATAAGGAAGGATTCATTCCTTAGTAGTTTGCCAACAAAAATGATCAATGGAAATGTTTGTGCTTGCTATAGATTTTAGAGCATTGTTTGGCCTTGTTTGATCAATGAATTAAAAGATAAATGGATATCTATACTTCAGGTTGAAGGCCTGAAGGGAGAGACAGCTTCAGTTACCCCCGACTGCCTGCCTAACCCTAACCAAGGGGGTTGTTGACCACGCCGGGAAAGTGGACTGAACCCGCCATGAGAGGTCTCTCCCTTGAGCGCTACTTGGAGTAGGAGGATGCTTGGGTGCCAGAGGGGGCTCTGGCCGTAAATTCCTCACCTTTCGGGCCCTGCACAAGAGGCTAACCTGACTCGGGATTGGATCTCGAGGCCCGCATACTAGTCTACGGGCAAAAACTTGGATTAGTGATCCCAGTGGATTGTTGGATAGCCTTCGGGCGGATTGTGGATAAGCCTACGGGCTAGACTCTTTGTATTTCAAAGATAAATATGATAACCTGTTAATAAGGAACTTGTCTGATATTATTTTTCTATGTCAAGTGATATGATTACATGAAAGAACCAGTACCTAACGGGCTAATTAAAGAAGTTGATTGCTACATGTCCAACTAATGTGTTAGGTAATTAAATAACTAAAACAACCCGAGGAAAGTGCGGAGGATGGGCCATAGGTCCGTCCTATAGATGGGCGGTCCCAGTTGGCCGGGAACTTTTCTCAAATCACGAGGGATGTCAAAGAACACGAACAACAAAAGCGTTGACCTAGAGTTATGATTGATCCTGATTTACGTTGTTTTAGGGGAATGGAATGGGACTATGCCTTATGGCAAAGAGGTTGAGCTTTGCATCCCTGTCGTTTCCCATTCTCCTTGAACCAAGTGCAGCGTGAATCCGCTTCGGACCTGGTGC
The DNA here is from genome assembly GCF_053477565.2 of Lygodium microphyllum. Lineage (NCBI taxonomy): Eukaryota > Viridiplantae > Streptophyta > Polypodiopsida > Schizaeales > Lygodiaceae > Lygodium > Lygodium microphyllum. The sequence continues at coordinate 136,882,621 of NC_141141.1, forward strand.
TTCTGCGTAAAGTAGTTCGCTTGGGTTCGACGCTAGTTGCCGTTAGGAAACGACCAATAATGAAAACCCTAATTCAGGTCGATCCTAAGTGAGAACGGCCGGAATACTTCCGCTACGTGGCAGACGTGGAAAGCCCTAGATCACAAACCCTGTAACATTCCATGGGAGTGCCGGGCGGAGCTTTCTAGACATCCTTTCCGATGGACTGCTAAGACGTGTCCTGAAGATACAAGTGGACACGTTACACACACACACACACATACACACACACACACACACATCCATTCATATTTTCTTGCAGTCTATAGTCATACACTAAACTCATACCATGCGTATATAATAAAGACCATTAAACCCCACTAAATGCAACAAAATTCACTAAACAAACCCATCATACTAGACCTTTATCCTTTCCACTAAATCTCACTAAAATGCACTATCTCCACATGCACACACTTACCCAAACACACCCCTACCCACACATACACCCTTCACTTATACACTAAAGATATCAACAAACCCAGTAAACCTACTCCCACACTATACTCCCATGAGCACTATACCTCAATACTCCCACCCTAACACTCACACAATGTACCCTCACTTGCACACTCCCACTCACACACCAATTTTACTTGAAAACTATACACACACTCCCACACTATCATACCCCCACTACATTATTCTTGCACTCCTACGCTATACCACTAGTAGTCCCATACTATCCTTGCACCCCCACACTACCTCTATTCCTACACACTCTCACACATATGTCTCTACACTCTACTCCACACTTATCCTAATATTCTTGAATTTATTTTATGTTAAGGACATGATCCTTTCACCTTAAGGGCACAAGGTTCTTGGCACATAAGCATAAGCCACAAGGGTTATACCCTAAGCTCTTCCATATTAAGGTATCCGCCACTTGCAACCATAATCAGACACTTTTTTGATTATGCTAACCTTGCCTTTATCACCACTTGTAACCACCACTTCCTCTTGGTCAAGTTTGTTGGACTATGATATGACAACGTATGAAGAAAGAGTAGCCCCTTTATTCTTCGATGTCAATGTAGGCATTGACAGGGTGTCCATGATACAACTAGATCTCTACGTTTCTCTCCTTCCTTTCTATTGCATGGTGCTACTAGGAGATATGGTGGATAGCCGTTTTGCTTTATGTACTCATCCCTTCTACCTAGAGTCCTCCATCAACCTAAGAGAATCACTCAAAGATTGCAAATGCTCGGGGGGCGGGGGGGGGGGGGGGGGGGGGGGGGTCTTGGTCTCACCCTGCAACCAGGAACATAAAGAAAAAGAAAAAAGGAAACAAATAAAAGAGAGCAAAGGCTCCAACCTAGATAGGCACACAACACAAGTACTACATTTAGGGGTCCTTAAGTTAGATGTGTCCGATGTCCTCAATCTGTTGGATTTGATTCTAATCCCCTATCCCTTTTCCCACTATGTAACTTTAGGGCACATTAAGGGAAGAACACCTCGGACTTCCTTGGACGATCTGTCACCTTAACTATGCACTACATAATAAAAGCACATACACTAATTGGGTCCTCAAGTGGCACTACAACAAAAAGGCTCCATAGACGAGCTTGTAGACACAATATTTGAATTGTGAGAAAAAAATCGAGCGCGTTTATTAACGCGTCTATTTTCACGTCTACAAAATCGCATCTAAAAGCGTGCTTATAGGTAGAAGTAGACGCACACTTAGACGCGCCTATAGACGCATGTATAAACGTGCTACATAAATATATAATCATATTTATAAAAAAGTGGATATATTCATATTGTGCGTCTATACACGCGTGTATCTACGCATCTAAAACCGCGTTTATTCTGAAAGTTTTTGACGAGAATAGACGTGCATTTATCCTGCAATTTAGACGCGCTGATAGACACGCAAAACAGAGGTATGAAAAAAAAACCCCCATCAACATCAAATTGTATACTTAGGGAAAACAAAGAAAGATTATTTCGAAGATTGGATACTGAAAACAAAACAATGTATGTAGCACACGAAATTTCATATATATAGATGAAAGGTTTTTACATTATGAGTTCTAGTGCTTGTGACGTCATGATCGCAAGCACTAGCTGAAAGTAATACATATCAAAAATGAAAATTACAAGCCAAGGGGAGGCATGCATGCATGGGGCTCCTCTATATCTCCTCCGAAGAGGCATCATCATCGCTACCACTACCGCTGCCTATGCTGCTGCCGTTGCCGCCACCGCTACTGCTAGTCCCCCCTTCGCTATCCTCAACTGCATCAAGGTTCGCCTACACAAAGGATTAAAGTATATAAATACCATTACAAACAATAAATCATATTGATCTATACTTTTCATGTAAAAAATAAAACATACCTCTTCTGGTGGTGGAATCCTCATGGCACGATTATATTTCTCCTCCGTGATGAGTCCCTCCTCATAGAAATACTACCAAGTGGACGCCCGGTTATGACCTCGATGATAGCCTACCTCTCTAGGAGTAGGCATCCTACCAATGATATGGAACTACAAAACAATTTGAACATACAACGTATTAAAACACACTGCATAATGAAGTGAAACAAATTACAAAATTTAATTTAAAAAAAGAAATCAAATAATACTTACAAACTCAGCCTCCCATGACTCCCTGCCACCCGATCCATAATGCGACGATCCCATGGTTGCCATCTGGATACGTCGCGCCTCTGCATGCTGGCGACTTGTCATTTTCTCCATTGCTCTCTTCTTGGCCTCTTTTCACTCCTTGCGATGGCAATTGGGTGGTTGGCCATATCCAGGGCACCCCTGCTCTTGTCTCCGCAATGACTCCTTGGCGCGCGTCATAAGGTGAGACCTCTTGTTATGAAGCGTATCTCTCACCTTTGACCGTCCCCAATCATCTGAGAATCGTGAATTCTCGAGATTAGGGTACCTTTTATGTACTGCCCGCAGCACCTCTTGCCACAAACCATTTTTTTGGTGCTTGAAGGGAATCATGCAATCTTTGTATGTGGCATGCACGACACTCCTCAAGTAGGCTATCACTTCCCTCCCCTCGAAGTCATGCAAGATACCACCAACATCAGTGATAGAGTAGTACATTTGTGGAGGCTCACCTCTCTCATTTTCCGGTGAGGGTGATCGAGAGCCACCACCTAGGCAACCCCCACAAAGCCCTCGACCTCCTCGTCCTCCCGCACCACTCTCCCTCCTCCCTCGATGTGCACTACCCTCTACCTCACTCGATACACGTGCCTCTGTAGATGTACATGCTTCGGCCGATCCATGTACCTCAGCTGATCCCTGTGTAGGCAAAGATGTGATAGGTGTCCCAGACATCACACTGAAAACCTCATCTGCAGTGGGAGGGTGACCAAGATAATTGGCCATCTCCCCCATGAATTGCTCCTTGTTGAAATGGGGTGCTGGAGGATCCAGGATTCCACATCTATACAAGAAAAATCATATTACCCTGTGTAGATAAAACATATTACATAAACCGTCTATACCTGTGTCTCTGTGCGTGTCTATACCTGCGTCTCTATGGGCGTCTGTTAGCGCGTGTATCCTTGCGTGTACACTGTAGAGCACACGCGCCCGCACACGCGCTCAAAGACGTGCCCCCAGAGAAATGTTTTCCGCGTCTATATCTGTGTCTACACTGAGATGTAGACGCGCTATCAGACGCGCTTGGTCGACTGATTTTAGCAGACGATCGCCATTATTGATTTACAAAATGCAATACATAATGGAATCACAAATCCTAAATACACAGACAGAGCAGAGAGAGGAAGATAGAAAGAGAGAGAGAGAGAGAGAGAAAGAGAGAGAGAGAGAGAGACTCACCTTGGGTGTTTGGTGTGGCGGGTGGTGGCGCTTCTTCCTTCTCCTTCTTCCTCTCCTTGGTAAGTTACCCTCCCTTGATGCTTGCTTGCTTGCTTGCTTGCTGCTTCTTCTTGTTCTCCTCTCTCTTGTTCTCTCTTTCTTCCTCTCCTTGGCTTTCCTTTTTCCCTTCTTGTGTGTTTGAAATGAAAGAAGAGGTGAGTCATGAGGAGGTGAGGCATAAAAAGACTAGGTGAGGCATGAAGAGATTGCATGTCGGCTAAACTCAAGCTTCAGAACCGCAAAAAACATAGGAAAGGAAAGGCGTAGTTTGAAAAGAAATGATTTAGTATGATTTGAATTTTGACGTGTGCGTCTATTTTTGTGTGTATAAGCGCGTCTATTTGCGCAGATATATAGACGCGAAAGTCGTGTCTATTTACACGCACATTTAGACGCGCCTATAGACGCTGTGATAGACGCGCCCGACTTTGTGCGTCTAACATGCGTGTCTATGCCTCGTTTCTGTTGTAGTGTGGATAGTGCCCTAAGCCTTCTTGGAGCTCAACCCATGTACCAGGTACATATGCACGAGCATGAACATTGCACAATTAGGTAGACACACAGAGTACAGGAGTTGCAGGTTATCTAAAGATCCAACGTTGCTTGAGACTTTATTAAAAACCCAACAACATCGGTGTGGCCAGTCACCATCTCCATCAACAGAACATCCACAAGCCCTCTTCTAGAACCTCAAGTATTGCCATCACATGTGTAGAGCTACAATTCCATCACACCCTCCAAACAAGTACAATCTTGTAAAGAACTAAGGCATCACGACCATCCCTAGCACTTTGTTCTACACTGAGGTGCCTTGGGATTGGTACTCATCTAAGAGGGGGGTAAATGTTAACCCTCTCAAGTATACAATGAGTGTAAGCATAAACTAAATGTACACTACAAAAATTTTTGGATCATGTATCATACAATTACTTGACTATTAAAAATGAGGATTGGGCTCACTCCAGTGCATATTATATACATTATTTTTGAAAAAACCAGAGTGAGCCCATATGAACACTAAGGTACATTCAATTTTGGTGGTTGTAATCCACTAAAGTGGCCTAGGTGCACAAAAGCTATAGATATCCTAAAATGGATGCATAATAAAGGATGAGAGCTAATGACAAAGGTATTCATGTGTGTGGCAATTTGACTCTTATCTTCTTTTGTGGTTCATGTGAAAGTGTGAAGGAAAGGAGGAGAGTGAGAGTGTGAGAGAGTGAGGGACAATGAGAGAAGCTTTCTCACTTCTTGCCTTAACTTCTTTTTCTCATCCCATGGTGTTGAGTATGTGTGTATGTGATTGAGCATGAGGTTGAGAGTGTGAAGGGGTGAGGGGCACATGAGTGAAGCCCTCCGATCTGTCTTCTTTCCTTCTCCTTATCTACAACGACTCATCATTCATGACAACCATGGAGGTAGCGAGCAAGGAGCAATGCGTATGGTTTATGGAGTTACACTTGGCCCTCCATTTGTGACTGCAACATGATAAGTGTGCTTAATACACCATAGGTTAGACCATGTGTTGTGTATAGCACATGTGAGTGAGATAGGTGAGAGATTGCCTTGGCTTTTGTGGTTGAACACCTAAAAAAATAGGAGCATGTTCCATGGTCTTGATGTAGCATGTGAATGTAACAACCTTGATATGGCACTATCTCCAATGATATCCTAGATCTATAGTATGTACCCTCCACAAAATATTGGATTGCACCCTCTTTCTTTCATTTCCTACTAGTAGCCTTAGCTTCATGCCCTTTGTTCATATAATCAATTGTAGTAAGGATATAAGACTTCCCTATCTTAGTATCAAGCAAAGGTCCAATAACATCCAAACCCCATTTTTTGAATGGTCCATAAGCAATAATAACCTTAGATGGTTTTGGAATCAATAGCCTTTTAGCAAATGATTGATATGCTATCAAGCACTTTCAGGTAAATTCAAAATCCCCTAGAAAAGCTTTAGATTCGTAGTTTTTTTGTAGCTTAGTTGTTATGTGGTTGTTTGATTTGTTATTTTGTAGTCAAATTTTTTATATAATTTGTCTAGGGCAAGGAATTGCTTTTGTTATTTGATTTGGATTTTTTGAGTGTGGAAACTTGATAACCTCTGTTGAGATTGGCATTTTTTGGATAGGTTGGAGCTAGAGTTTGTTGGAAGCTACTGAACATTTTGAAATAGGTATATTTTCTTGTTGATATTCTTGCACATCACAAGGGTTATGGGTTCATGAGCACTTCACATTGCACTTGTCTAATGCACTACACTCGGGGGTCATCTCTTGATTTTATCAATTATTACCATACCATAGGTTAGGTTGATGTACGTTTTGCATTATCATTGAGCACTAGCACGGCATGACACTCGCTGCAGCTATATGCAGTAAATCTTAGATGCACACATACTTGAGAGAGCACCTTTCATTGTGCACGTACAGTTCTTTGCATGCACGAGAGTTGGGATTTTCACCACCAAATTAGGAACGGATGGATGAGTGGGAAAGGAGGTTGGGAGAGATGGAGGGTTGTGAAGGACACCTTTAATTGTGAGATGGGTTGTTTTCTTGGTCAACATCATGAGGACCACTATTGTCTTGAGAGAACATGAGATTTTGGGAGGGTGGAGCGAAGTACAATACTTATCTTGTTGAGTGATGAGAGGTGAGGTTAAGGATTTAAAGTAATTAAGGAATTGTGTTTGCATCTTGCATGATGTATGGGCATATATAGATAGGCTAGGCGCTATTTTTTCAGTGCATCCATCTTTTCATGTGGGGCAATGTTTGTATGATTGCATAGCATAGATTCAATCTTGTGTTTCTTCTTGATGACATGAGTGATTGAGCATAGAGTTTATCTTTGAAAGCATATTTTTGCTAGGACACATTGCGTTGAGATAAAAATAGGTTCATATTATGGGAAAAAAATTATGTATCGAAACTTGGAAAGCTTCAGAGGAAAGTTCGAAAAAATGCAAGAGATTTGTTGCTATGTACTTTTTATGAGGGCTACAAAAATAACTGCTTTGGAACTTTGCAATGAGTTATTTAATGCCAAGGTGTTGCGATAAAAATAGATGCATAACAATAATATGCAGAAGTGAAGAAGTGGATGTATTGATTTAGAATGTCATGAGCTAGTTTGTGAAGGTGAATATTATAATGATGCTATTAAGAGCAACTAAGTTAGAGAGCAACACTATTTTCTAGTGGCAATATGAGTGTGCATGGTGATATGATTGCATGAGAAGGAATTGTATTATAGTGTGTTAGCTCAACGAGACTGTTCAAAGCACCTTTTCATCTTGAAGACTGAATGGTTGCTTGAAGGGTCTTAAAGATAGAAGGCATGAATAGAAAGGAAGAGAAGGGCCGTGTGGTTCAAGTTGGGTGGCCATGCTGGATTAGGCAGCATGAGCGCAGTAAGTGGCCATGGCAAGTCGAGGAGACGGTTCTGGAGGATGGGCAATGGGTGATGGACCAGTTTTGCTTATCATGAGTACAACGAGGCTAGTTGGCGGGCTTACAGGTCGGCGGACAATTTGGATGAAGAGGAGAGGAGAGGCGCGTGGAGAGGGAGCGAGAGAAGCAGCGTGTTCGTGTTGAAAAGGAAAAACACACTGAGACGTGCAATTTGGGCTCTTCATTTTTCAAGCTGTTCATCAGTAGAGGCTACTATTAATTGGATAGTTGATCATGACAATGATCCGGATATGGATGAGTTGCCAAATATGGTTCCTGCAGCAAATATTGACGCTATATTCCATGGCAATATAAATTAATTCTTGAGGAAACGAAGGCTAAGATGCTGGAGTTGCGTGAACGTGCATGGAAGAAGAAAGAAGAAGAGAAAGAGACTGCTGCAAAAGATGATGATGAGAGGGGGAGCAATGAGAGTTTTTTTTGGATGCCGAGGCTCCAGTACGCCATCACAGGAAGAAGGCTAGAGAGACTGGGTATGCGAGGACAAACAACAGATGATGAGAAGGCAAGCATTCAGCTTCTGCAGCAGCGATGGAGGTTCTGTCGCGCAGGCCTACACACCTTAAAGCCCACCGTCGGTGATTTACGGAGGGAAACTAGGGGTCAGCAGGCAATAGGCGGCTAGTCCATTGTTTTTGTATGATGGGAAGATAATCCACAATTAAACGATGATTTAAAAAATTTTACAGTCTTTTCAAAGCCTAAAAGGGCATATTAAAGCTTACGAAAAGCTAAACAACTTTATGCTTTTTCATTAAGCGCTAAAGGAAAGCTTTCAGCTTTTAAAACATGATACGAAAGAGATGAAGAACAAAAACCTATATAAAGGGGGAAGAGTGAAGCATTAAGGAAGCTTCTCTTGATTGCCAATCTTGTCTCTTGTGTGAGGAGAGAGGAGGGTCACACACAAGTGTGTGGAGATGCACTTGTGTTCATTGAACATTCATAAAACCAGATGCTCAAGGTTTGAAGTACTGTAACAAATCCAACAAGGTACGAAGTGATTATGTTTTTTCCTGTTGGACTTAAATTTTAATGCTTTGATGTTTGTCAATGCTCTACTTAGTGTGTGATTTTAACATATTTGAGGCTACAATAGGCATAGTTTATTCAGGTTGTTGCTAGTGTTTTGGTTGTCAATTTTCGAAGTTTCTCATCAAGCAAAGTTATTTAGACAAAATCAATTCTATAACTAGCACTCCTTGTCATCTTGTTTTCGGGTTGTGTGAGACACTTGTCTCTCTGATCATTGCTCACTAAACAATGCAATGTGACAACTCTTGCACTAGCGAGCAATATTAGCCCTTAGACTAGGCCAAGTAAGTCCTACTAGCATTACTTTCCTTTTACTTAACTCAAATCCAAAGTGACCTCCACATCCTTCCTCGTGGTGGCAAAGAGAACAAATAAGCAAGAATTTACATGCTGTCTAATACCTTCTTGAGTACATTATTAGCTTCTCTCATATGTTGCTGATCATTCACGTGTATGACTATGATTTTCTAACTATTGCAATTTGTACTTCTAGCCTAAAGATCTCAACTCACTAGTTTTCAAAAATTCTTTTGTTAGATGAAGACTTTCTCTACCTCATATCTAGGCCTATCTACCCTCATAGCAGTAACATAACCTAAAAGAGCATTTTTAGCCAGCTCATGAACTCTACTGCTATTTTCTCTCCCAACATGCCAATTTTCAAATTTCAACATAACTACTTAATCAACCCCTTTTTTTTTTAACAGCTAGTCCCTCAAAACTTCCTTGTTAGCTTTCCAAACATTCTAGACTTGTTGAACTACCAACATAGTATTTTCTTTTGTGAATAGCTTTTTATATCCCAACCGAATGTGCCATTTTAAACCAACATAAAATCTTGTTTATTCAACCTCATTATTGCTTATATTTCTTTACTTTTTTTAATTTCTTATAGATATTTCTTGACCTTTAGCATCCGAAATGACAAAGCATAAACCTTTCTTTTTTAGCACTCTTCTATAGGTACCATCAAAGAACAAAGTGGCCTCTCTATCTTTCATCTCCTCATGGATTTAAGGATGTAGAACCAACTTTCTTTTCACTCCAACAATCACAATGTATGACCGGGCCTTCCTTTATTCAAACTGTCACTAAAAGAATAAAGAATAAAGTGACGGTGACAGGTGTCCGCCACTTGTAGTGTGCAGTGGCGGTGACTGTCAGTGTAGTAATACACGGGCGGCTAGGCAGAGGCGCCTTTACCCCCAACAACCTCCCACTAAAAGGTGAATCTGCCCCAGTGAGGAGTGAAAAGAAAAAGAAAAAAGACAGTACAACATGTACACATGTACAAGAGGATGAGGAAAGACGTCATCTCATCCCACGCCCATCAACCTCCTAAGGAAGGTAAAGCGCTCTGTAGAGAAGCTTTTCTTGAGCAGATCTACAGGATTCTGGTCAGTCAAGATCTTGATAAGATCAACAGACTTGTCCTCAACGACCCCACGTATGAAGTGATACCTCACCTCAATGTGTTTCATCTTCGCATGGAAGACCGGATTCTTGGCTAACTGAATAGCACTCATAGAATCTGAATGCAATGTAGGGATAGCATCAATACCAAGGTCAGCAACTAAACGACCCAACCAAATGGCCTCCTTGCAAGCCTCAGTGGCTGCAACATACTCGGCCTCTGTAGTAGAAAGGGCTGTGTATTTCTGCACCCTGGACATCCAAGAAACAACACCTCCAGCATAGGTGAATACATAGCCGGAAGTGGACTTTCTACTATCTACATGTCCTGCATAATCAGAGTTAGTATACCCCACGTGTATCCTGGCTACGATAGCATATGCACATATCTGCAGTGCCTTTCAAGTACCTTATGATACCCTTCACGGCATCCCAATGCTTCTTGCCAGGTGTAGCCATATAGCGTGCCACAACACCAACTGCAAAGGCAATATCTGGACGAGTGGCTATCATGGCACACATAAGACTGCCCACTGCGGATGCATAGGGAATCTTGGCCATCTCGGCCCTCTGCTCATCTGTCTGTGGATAATCAGCCTGTGATACCTTCACATAAGAAGGCAATGGATAGCCAATAGGCTTTCTTCATCTTAGCATACAACTTATGTGACCTCATTGTCTCAAGGACAGTCCGAAGTTAGGGTTCATGATCTTCTTCCTGTTTGGAATAGACTAAAGTGTCGTCGAAGAAGACGAGCACGAAGTCATCAAGATATGGCCTAAAGATATCCTGCATTAACCTGTTAAAAGTGGCAGGTGCATTCGTAAGCCCGAATGACATAACTAGGAACTCAAAGTGCCCATATCTTGTATTGAAGGCCGTCTTGGGAATATCTTCTTCCTTGATCCTTATCTGATAGTAACCTGACCTGAGATCAATCTTGGAGAAGATCTTTGCCCCCTGAAGATGATTAAGAAGCTCATCTATTCTAGGAATAGGTTACTTGTTCTTGACCGTTGATTGATTCAACCCTCGGTAATCAATACATAGTCGAAGTGTCCCATCTTTCTTTTTCTGGAATAGTACTGGAGCTCCCCATGGTGAACTGCTAGGCCGGATGTAGCCCTGATCTAGTAGTTGCTTGAGTTGTTCCTTCAGCTCAATTGCTTCTGGTATGGATATTCTATAAGGTCTCTTTGCAATTGGCGCAGCTCCTGGTATTAACTTAATCTCATGATCCACCTCTCTTTGAGGCAGAAGTTCTGTCAACTCTTCAGGAAATACGTCCGCATATTCCTTTAGCCAAGAAGGTCCTTCATTAGACTCTTGCTTTTGATCTAACTTGTTGAGTTTGACCAAGTAGACAGGTAATCCTTTTCTGACTCCTTTTATGATCCGAGGTACTTTGGCCAATTGGATTCTTGGCACTCCAGCCTCATCTTGGGTTGTGATTAATTCCCTTTCAGAGTTTCGAAAGGAAACTTGACCCTTTCCACAATGAATGTGGGCGTCATTAGGCTTAAGCCAATCCATTCCGAGTAGACACTCATGGATACCTAAATTCATGACTCTGAATTTGACCGAAGTCTTCTTTCCTCCCAGAAAGAATTCCACCTTAGCAGTTTGCCTGGTACAAGTAACTTCATGACCATTTGCCAATTCCACAAGCAAGGTAGGTGCTTCTATTGTGGCTATTCCTAATCTTTTTGTGCAAGCTGGTGAGATAAAGGAATGTGGACTGCCACAATCAATCAAGGTCTTGAAACTTTTACCTTGATAGTCCGATAGTGTCTGAATCACCGAGAACTGGTGATTCGGTCCTTTCTTGTGTAGAGCGGCATGGACTGTCGCCCTTTCAAACTCTGCTTCCATGGTCGGATCTTCTTCTTCTTCTTCTTCGCACATTTGCCTATTGGCAACGCAGGCGGTTCTTCCTCTGCCTCGGGTAGCAGCTCCTTGACCATGGCCCGTTCCCTGGGAAAGATGCTTGGCGATGTCCTCCACCAAGCTTGGGACATTGCCTCTTGAAATGACCAGGCTCGTTGCAGTGGAAACAATGGAGGTTTCGGCCATTACTTTGAGTAGGAACAAAGTTGTTGACATTATTAGTCCTTGCTTTCTTTCTTTGTCCCTGATTATGACCTTGAACTCTCTTCATCTAAGGTCTGAATGCTCCTCTGTTCGGGTCATTATAAGACCAAGTTTTGTTGCCTCTTAGTCTAGTCTGCACCTCCTGAATTTTAGGGGTAGCTCGAATGAGTACGTCCTGAAGATCTGATGGACGCATAGATTCGAGACGAGTATTTACTGGTGGATTTAAACCAGCATAAAATTTGGACACCTGCTGTGTCATGTCCATCTGTGGTGCATACTTAAGAAGTGAGACAAATTTAGAATAGTATGTGTCAAGAGTAAGTCCCAGTTGTTTTAGCTTGTAGAACTCATTTATTTTCTACGTGCGATATGCAAGTGGTAAGTATCTTCCCTGCACGGCTTTCTTCAGCTTCTCCCAGGTAACGGATCCCTCCGTGATCCCTTGATCCCTGCACCATTGCTTCCACCAAAGCCTGGCTTCGCCGGTGAGCTTCAGCTTGGCGAGCATAGCCTGATTGGCGAGTGCACTACCGGCTACTTCGAAGTAATCCTCCATGGATTCAATCCAAATTTCAGCATCAGCTTGGATGGACCTGCCTCTCCCGTCAAACTCGGATGGCTTGATCTGCTTGAGAAGAAACTTCTTCTCCTGGATTACAGCAGTACTTGATGTAGGAGGCAAACTAGGAACCTGTACCTCGGGTTGTGCCTGGATAAAGGTTTCTTAATGTCATTATACGATAAACGTTATTGATTTATATTACATCTTCAATTCCGCTATCACCCAGGCAATCTAACCACTTAACTTTTTATCAATTCTAATCCACAATCAGACATTGATAAAAAGAAGTCTTATTTGTATTTATATGGGCATAGCCCTTTCGGAATACAACATTTCTTGCGATGATAAGCCAACTGTTACATTTAGTTTGGGGAGAACAATGTTGTATTACATTTATCTATAGGAACTATATAATAGTATGGTTTCGGGTCATGGATCTTCAAGAATCGGTAAATCATTGGAAGTTCAAGGTATCCTTTCCTTTGGAACCCATTCTTTTCATGGCGCCCTAACACTTTAATCCTGTCGGCGGGGATTACACGTGTTACTTCCTCATATACATATGAGTTCATCTCAACCCTCCGACCTCGAATATGTAAAGTTGAGTTTACGTGAGCTTCCACAAAAATGAACAGCTTCACGACTTTCAGGTCTTCCAACCACTTGATCCTCTTTAGGTTGGTTTGTAGATAAGCAAACTGGTGGGCGGCTATAGAGTAGATTCCTGAAGCACCCATCTATCTTCGTTCCATGTACAAGGGTGATGGATTATAGATTTGCTCCAGGATGTTCATAATCCAACCCTTTGTCGATAATGCGGAGAATGCATTGCAGTCATAAACATGATTCGAAATACTAAGAACTTGTTCCACGCTTCGTAATTCTGCAAGACAGCATTGAAGGTAAGGAAATGTTTGGAACATCAATATTTACTTCACTTCTTCTTATTAAGATTTCATAAAAACAATTCCGTTGTTGGTCGGCTCTGATACCAACTGTAACGTGTCCACTTGTATCTTCAGGACCAACTTAGCAGTCCATTGGAAAGGATGTCTAGAAAGCTCCGCCCGGCACTCCCATGGAATGTTACGTGGTTTGCAATCTAGGGCTTTCCGCGTCTGCCACATAGTGGAAGTATTCCGGCCGTTTCCACTTAGGATTGACCTGAATTACGGTTATTGGTCATTTCCTAACGACAACTAGTGTCGGACCAAGCGAAGTACTTTACGCAGAAACGCCAAGTATGAAGCGGATTCACGCTGCACTTGGTTCAAGGAGAATGGGAAACGAGAGGGATGCAAAGCTCAAACTCTCTGCCGTAAGGCATAGTCCCATTCTGTTCCCCTAAAACAACGTAAATCGGGATCAATCGTAACTCTAGGTCAACGCTTTTGTTGTTCGTGTTCTTTGACGTCCCTCGTGATTTGAGAAAAGTTCCCGGCCAACCGAGACCACCCATCTGTAGGACGGACCCATGGCCCATCCTCTGCACTTTCCTCGGATTGTTTTATTTTTTTATTACCTAACACATTAGTTGGACATGTAGCAATCAGCTTCTTTAATTAGCTCGTTAGGCACTGTTTCTTTCACATAATCATATCAGTTGACATAGAAAAACAATATCATACAAGTTTCTTATTAACAGGTTATCATATTTATCTTTGAAATACAAAGAGTTCAGCCCGTATGCTTATCCACAATCCGCTCGAAGGCTATTCAGCAATCCACAGGGATCACTAATCCAAGTTTCTGCCCGTAGACTAGTATGCGGGCCTCGAGATCCAATCCTGAGTCACGTTAGCCTCTTATGCAGGGCCCGGAAGGTGAGGGATTTACGGCCAGAGCCCCCTCTGGCACCCAAGCGTCCTCCTGCTCCAAGTAGCGCTCAATGGAGACACCTCTCGCGCAGGGTTTGGTCCACTTTCCTGACGCGGTTCAACAACCCCCTTGGTTAGGGTTAGGCAGGCAGTCGAGGGTAACTGAAGCTGCCTCTCCCTTTAGGCCTTCAACCTGAAGTATAGATATCCATTTATCTTTTAATTCATTAATCAAACAAGGCCAAACAGTGCTCTAAAATCTATAGCAAGCACAAACATTTCCATTGATCGTTTTTGTTGGCAAACTGCTAAGGAATGAATCCTTCCTTTCGAATGCGTCCAACACTCGATCCGGGATGACTTGCAACTTGGCAAGATTCCCTATATCCTGGGTTAGGGCATACCCGATTAACCCGACTTGGTCAAACCTTAAGTTCATTGGTTATTTCAATTTATCGGTTGGTCTATTGCTTCCAAGCAATCTGCTTTACTCCAGAAAGATACTAAATTAGGATGATTACTCATCCTCTTGCAAGATAACTTGCGTAAGGATCTGCCAACCTCATTGCGAGAATTTGGCCATTCCCTTGTGATCCAATCACAAGATCATATGACTCCACGCTTGTTGCACAAATGTCGCATTGAATGGAGTCACGAAACAATCTATTCCTGATTACATTAGGCTGACGTCGTTAGACCTAGGGTTCCAAGTTCCATCTTGTAAGATTCTTAGGGACACCTTCCAAATATGTTGCACTATCCCTACATTTTGGCGAAAGTGGGCAAGTATTTAAGGTATAGGAGTTTCAGTTTTAGCAATAAGTACGATTAGGTCACGTATTAATTTCCTAGTGAATTTCTTGGAATTTAACTCGTTCTAAAGTACTCCGCAGTTTAGGTGTTTTAGATTTATGCCAATTTGTTTAACTCTAGAAGATAATTTCGAGATCATTTTCACATGACTCGTTGTCTATGCGTAAATTGATTTTTCAACCCTAACTTATCGATTTGAGGTCAAGCATAGGTTAGGTTAGTTCCAACTAATCTTCATTTACTTTGCGAACAAAATTCATGCTAAATAAGCAACCTTTTACTTGATAATTTATGTAGTTGACAAACGATAATTTCCTAGAGTTTATGCATCGTAAGAATCATTTCATGCTTTGCACTTTCCAAGATGATTCATTGCGAAGAGGATATGGGTTAATAGTGCGATACGTAGTTTATACATCTAGGCTTAAACAAAGTATACTATTTTAATGGACATTAATCTAATTTTTAAATCATTTCAATGCATAAGGCTATTTGCCAGAAATGCATTTATGATTTCTTTATTTTGCATGTTTTATTGAAAGTATTAATGGCTGAGTTCCCCCGTCGTGAACATCTAGGACAAAAATATATCCTATATCCAACAATTTACCTTGCATGATTGAATTTCAACATTACCAAATAAAAATTAGGAAGGAAAACCTGGGCTTGGGATGAGATGTCCACGTGGATGCTGGGAGACGACCCTCCCGCGGCTATGCCTTGGACTTTCTTAGGAGGCATCGCAATTGTAGATTTTCCGTCGTCGATGCTGCTTTGAGAATTTCCTTCTTAAGTTTCACCGTCCTTTACAAGTTTCTTTTGCTTCCCTTCGTGGAGACTCTTTGAAGGGATGGGTGTGTGGAAGAGGGAAGAACCACGGAAAGGGGTCAAAAATCCGAGAAGGGGGTATTGTGAAAATCCTCCGCGAATAGGGCTCGTTTTTACACGGGAAGAAGGGCTAAGGGGAGGCCCTTAGGAGGAATTTATAGAGAAAAAAAAACTTATAAGATAAAAGCTTTTTGAGGGGGTGGGAAAAGGACCTAAGGGGGTTCAAGGGGGGAAATTCGAGGAGGGAAAAGAAAAAGGGTTAAGGGGACCCTTAGGAGGAATTCCAAGGGGTGGACTTAAGGTTATAAGAAAAAGGGTAGTTCAAAAGTTTATAGGAAGGAGGCTTAAGGAGGATTTAAACACGGGTGGGGCGGGGGGGGGGGCCTTATAAAGCCCCCTTAGAAGCTTCCCCCCAAGAAGCTTCTACAGCTTCAAAACCATGTGGCAAGGGGGGAAAATCACAACGCCGAATTGGCGCGTTTGACGGCTGGGCGCGGACTGACAGCAGAGGCGACGGATTGCGACGGCATCTCTTCCTTCAGTAGTACCGTGGCAGTCCTCCTCTCTCCCTCAAGTAGCACAAGCGCAGTCCTCCTTGGCTTCTCCCTCCCTCAAAGACTTCTCTCTCTTATGGCGGCAGCACTCCCTTCGTCTTCTGTCAGACGGCAGCAGGCTCATGGTTTAAATAGGGGAGGGGAGGGGGATCCTCCCTCCCTTGCTTGTCGACAGGCATGGCTCCAAGTGTGAGCAAGCTCCAGCAAGGAGCTTGCTCTACATTCTATTCCCCTCTCCCCCTCCAGCACGACCGTCGGCTGGGGGGGGAGATAAGGGGAAAAATTTTTCCATTATCCTTAGTAAATTATCAAAATGCTATATCATTATCCCCACTACTTAAAAAGGGGGTTCATGCATGATTTGTAGTGTTTGGTATATTACTGTGTGTGTGTGTGTGTGTGTGTGTGTGTGTGTGTGTGTGTGTGTGTGTGTGTGTGCGTGTGTGCGTGTGTGCGTGTGTGCGTGTGTGCGTGTGTGTGTGTGTGTGTGTGTGCGTGCGTGCGCATGCAGTAGGTGGCAAGTATGCATAGTGGGTGCAAGTGCAAGTGAAAGTGGGTGTGCAATATCAATGAGGGAAGGGACCATAACCCAATACACTCGCAATATAACAAATCTTGGCTTGAGATTAACTAGTCACACCTATACAAACTTCCACTTACATGAATCAAAGAGGATACAATTAGAGTTCTAGACAATGCTTTCATCGAAGAAATATTGCCTCCATAGCTAGAAACACTACTAAGCTCTAGCCACCGAACTGGAAGAAGACACTTCACACCAAGAAGTGTCAATGCTACCAACAAGCACCATTGCCACCAAGATAAAATGTAGACAAGCCACCTAGCTAGAAGAAGATATCTACCTCCTAAATAGAATCGCAACCCAGTGCGAATGCTCGTTGCTTGAGCAATCAAGATGTCACTTGCACAAAACCACTTTGTCACCAAGGAAAAATGTAGCCATAGTAATCACAATTCATCGTCAGCCATATTCAATAAAGGTATGCTTATATATTCCATCGAACTTAAAGTTTTAATTTTTTAATCTTCCCATTCAAGGTTCCTCTCTTCCTTCTGTCTTCAATCATTAGATAAAAAGCATTTAGCCTCTTCTCTTTACTCTTTTTCCTTCTGTTCCTTCAACTTTACTCCTCCTCCTCCTTCTATTCCTTTTGGAGTTAGGATGGAAAGGGAACCCACCGTCCCAACACTTCCACACTCGCATTGGGATACTCAATGAAGAGGACAAGATTGTGGTTTTATGGATGCCTTCTTCACTTCCTATCGCTCCTTTGTTCCATTCCTTTTTTATGGACACTTGAGTTTGTGATGCTTTTGAAATTATTTTTGTGATTCTTCAATCCTTTTGTGTTGAGATATCGAGCTCCACTCGTGATATGCCAGGGTGACCGTTGTGCATTTATGTCACCGACTTGTCAATTGCAGATGCGGTTGGTACACCGCCCATGAATAATAGCTAGATGACAGCTATCCTTATCTACTTTAGTTCGTGGCTCAGTTGTATGCCACCTTAGTTAGTTGAGTTTGGTTTGAGACCCATATGCATCTTCTAGTAGATAGGGTGATGACAGAAATGAGCATTTGTTTATGGTGCAGCACATGAACAATTATGTGACAAGTGCAGAAGAAAGCAACGATGTATGGTATGTTGACTCAGGTGCATCAAACCACATGACAGGTCATGCAGAATGGATGGAGGATGCAAGGAAAATGAAAAAACTAGGATTTGTGGAGACTGGTGATGATGCTGCACATCCTATTGTGCAGATTGGAAAAATTCCCTTGTCTATGCAGGATGGGAAAAAGAAATACCTGTCCGATGTATTTCATGTCCCGAATATCACCAAGAATCTGATTTCTGTTGGTCAAATGGTTTAGTAGGGCTTGCAGGTCAGATTTAATCCTCATGGATGCTTTGTTGAGGATATGAAAAATAAAGGTCGCTTGATAGCAAAAGGAAAGAAGAAGGGCAGAATGTTTACGTTGGATGCAGACATGTCTGAATTGAGTGCAGCAATGTTTGCACATGGGACCGGTGTAGTTGCAGATATTGATATCTGGCATAAACGCATTGGTCATGTTAATGTACAGCGACTTAAATCAATGCAGGCCCAAAATATTGTTGCAGGATTGCCCAAATTCAAGGTTACAGAAATGCATAAGATATGTGGACTGTCAATTTGAAAAACAAGCAAGGAAACCATTTCCTAGACATGTTCAAGAGAGTAAGAAGCCATTGGAATTAATCCACTCTTATGTGTGGACTACTAAAGCTGCATCTCTTGGAGGCTGTCATTATTTTGTCACTTTTATTGATGACTATAGCAGAAAAGTTTGGGTGTATTTTATGAAAAAGAAAAGTGAAGTTTTTGGGCATTTCAAAACTCTTAAAGCTATGATTGAAAAAGAAACAGGTTTGCAAATAAAATGCCTAAGGTCAGACGGAGGGGGAGAGTACCTCTCAAATGAGTTTGCAAGGTTCCTGCAGGAGCATGGCATAAAGCAGCAATATTCATGCAGTCATACCCCACAACAAAATGGAATTGCAGAAAGGAAAAATAGGCATATTGGAGAGGTATCTCGTGCCATGCTCAATGAAAAAGACTTGCCAGATTTTTACTGGGCTGAAGCAGTTGCTACAGCAGTCTACATAATGAATAGGACTCCCACTGCAGCAATACATGGGATGACTCCAGAGGAGAGGCATACTAGTAGGAAACCAGATATTTCTCATTTGAAAATTTTTGGCTGCATTGCCTATGTACATGTGCCAGATGAGTTGAGATCCAAGTTGGATCCAAAAGCTGAGAAGTGCATCTTTATTGGTTACTCTCTGCAGCAAAAAGGATATAGATGCTATAACCCTTCTACTCATAAGTTTACAGTGAGCAAAGATGTTGTTTTTTATGAGATGAGTAGCTGGTATAAACCAGTAAATGTGATTGATGATGTAGATGCACAAAATGGTAATGCTGCACAGAATTCACAGCAGAAGTCACAAAATATTAGTGGACCTGGAGTGTCCTCTAGCAGTGGTTCACATTCTTCGCCATGGACAGGCAGATTGAGATCAGGAGAATCTTCTCAAAGCAATGCAGATAGTGGTATGGAGGTTTCATGAAAAGGAAAAGAGAAGGTAGATCAGCCCATGTTTGATGTGAATGCAGGTCACTCTTATGTGGATGGTGAATCCAGTGGCTCAGAACAGAGCATTGATGATGAGTTGGGTATCCTCTCTATTGTTACACCTGGAGTAAGGAAGACCAGGAATGTTTTGAGAGCACCTGGAAGTGAGCCTACTTTGCGTAGGTCTACCAGAGCTAGGTATCCTGTGGATAGGCTGAAATATGATGGATTTACAGCCATCCACTATGCATATATGGTCAAAGTGATACAGGAACCAGAACCCACTTCTTTTGAGCAAGCCATGGGAAAAGAAAAATGGGAGAAAGCCATGGATGAAGAAATGGATGCCTTGGAAGCAAATGCTACATGGGAGTTGGTACCTTTGCCTAAAGGTAAGAATGCAATTGGTTGTAAGTGGGTTTATAAGGTGAAGCACAATGCAGATGGTTCTGTGAATAGATACAAGGCAAGATTAGTAGTCAAGGGGTATGCACAAATATATGGCATTGATTATGAAGAAACATTCAGTCCGGTTGCAAGGATGGCAACCGTAAGAGCAATCATTGCTATGGCTGCATCAAAGGGATGGTCTTTACATCAGATGGATGTAAAGAATGCCTTCTTGCATGGTGATTTGCAAGAAGAGGTCTATATGGAGCAGCCACCAGGTTATGTGCATGCTGTTCATCCTGAGTTTGTTTGCAGGTTGAAGAAAGCCTTGTATGGCTTGAAGCAAGCACCTAGAGCATGGTCTGACAAGATAGGACAGTATCTTGTCACTATTGGCTTTCAGATTTCCAAGGCAGATTTCTCACTTTATGTGAGAAAAACAGAGAAAGGTATTATGTTGCTTGTCATTTATGTTGATGATTTGATTATGATAGGTGACAATGATGAAGATATCCTTCATGTGAAAATGCTATTGAAGCAAAACTTTGAGATGAAGGATTTGGGAGAGCTGCATTATTTCTTGGGCATTGAGGTGATTAGATCACCAAGTGGGATACAGCTCTTGCAGAGGCAGTATGGATTGGACATGCTGTCCAAATATGGGATGACAGGCTGTAAGCCTATTTCAATTCCTTTGGAGCAGAATGTGAAACTGAGCAGCACAGATGCAGGTGAGCTTCTGGAAGACCCTACTATGTACAGACGCATAGTAGGAAGCTTGATTTATATGACTATTACCAGACCATATTTGAGCTATGTTGTTAGATTGGTAAGTCAGTTTATGCAGGCTCCAAGGAAACCACATTTGGATGCGGCTAGACACATACTCAGGTATGTGAAGTCCACATTGCAGTATGGACTATTTTATGAGATTGGGGTTCAGATACAGTTGCATGGATACACTGATGCTGATTGGGCTGGTAGTATTTCTAATAGACGATCTACCAGTGGATATGTGTTCTCTTTTGGGAGTGCTACAGTCACTTGGAGCAGCAAGAAACAGCCTACAGTTGCCTTGTCGAGCACAGAGGCTGAGTAGTACAGGGGTGCAGCAATGGCTGCATGTGAGGTAGCTTGGTTGCATAAGCTACTTTATGATATGCATCAGTCTACAGATGGGCCAGTTGTCATTTATTGTGACAACATGAGTAGTATACACTTGGCAAATAACCCAGTCTATCATGCTAGAACAAAGCACATTGAGGTGCATTATCACTATGTGCGGGAGAGGTTTTACTAGGTCTTATTGATCTAGTTTATGTCAGCACAGAGAATCAGGTAGCTGACATATTCACGAAGGCATTGGGCGCAGAGAAGCTGCGCAAGTTCAGAGACCTGCTTGGTGTGCAAGAATTGGGATTGAGCTCGAGGGGGAGTGTTGAGATATCGAGCTCCACTCGTGATATGCCAGGGTGACCGTTGTGCATTTATGTCACCGACTTGTCAGTTGCAGATGCGGTTGGTACACCGCCCATGAATAATAGCTAGATGACAGCTATCCTTATCTACTCTAGTTCGTGGCTCAGTTAGTATGCCACCTTAGTTAGTTGAGTTTGGTTTGAGACCCATATATAGGGTTCTTCTATTTCTTTGTATGAGAGTTCTTTTTGGCTTACACAACTAAGAAGAGGAAAACTGTTTTCAGCCTCCACCTCTGTGTGTATTCCCCCATTGTGTAAGCAAGAAAGCTACAAGTGAGACTCGTTCCTTCTCTCCCATAATCTTGACATTTTGATCATTCACCATCAAACTATTGGAAAAGCAATGCCAAGGATGTTGCACATACTATCACCAACCATAGCAAGGAAAATAATACCCATGCATGTACACAGTAGCATTTATAATTTTTGTTTTTGTGCCCTTTTGTTTCTAGGATTTTCCTTTGTGGTTTGGAATTTTATTTTGATCATAACACAAGCACATCAATGATTAGCAAGAAGATTTGAGTTTTACATCTTTTGCTTTGTGTTTTTGACTCTACGTGTGTGTGTGTGTGTGTGTGTGTGTGTGTGTGTGTGTGTGTGTGTGTGTGTGTGTGTGTGTGTGTGTGTGTGTGTGTGTGTGTGTGTGTGTGCACACGCGTGTGCGCGCTCGTGCGCGCGCGTGTGCACGTGTGCACACGTGTGAGCATGTGCATGTGCGTACATGCGTGCGTGCGTGCATGCGTGCACCCTCCTACTCTAACAAGTCAATATTTTACAATCTCTCTCCAAGGAATGAGTTTCTCCCACTTCATCCTTCCTAAACATGTGTTTTAGAGTATCTAAATCACGGGTGTGGATGCTTGATACCCACCCCGTTGATCCCATCAATACTCAAGCATACAAGCCTTCTATTTTTCCACATGATAGGAGTGTGAGAACCTTGGTGGTTGCACTATCTTTCATCTTGGCAACAAAACCAAAATATTGGGATGAATGCACGACACAAGGGACATTGGATGGAATTCTATTCCTTTAGAAGTTGTAATTCACTTTGATGCAATAACAATCTCTCACATTGTTTTCTTGAGAGTCCACTCTAATTAACCATTTATCCTTGTTTTCTTGAGAGTCCACTCTAATTAACCATGTATCCTTCTATGTATCCCAAGAAATCAAGAATACAAGACTAGCTTTGAGATGTAGCAAACTCATGTATCTTACCTTTTCATATTCTAGTATGAAAGCTTGAAGACTCAAAGATGGCTCCATGAACCAAACAACAAAAACAAATGTTGTCACTCCTTCATATCCAGCACCAAGCATACCAATGTCAAAAGAAGAAGATAGAGAAAAAGAAAGGCAAGAAGACAATGTAGAGCTTCACCTTTCCTCAGTCCCTCACTTAACTCACACACACACACACAACTCACACACACACACACACACACACTCTCTCTCTCTCTCTCTCTCTCTCTCTCTCTCTCTCTCTCTCTCTCTCTCTCAAGCTCTCTCTCTATATCTGTCATAGAAAGCTTTGATATTTTCACTAACCAAGCTTTCACAATATGGATATACTAAAAGGGTAAATAAAATGGACACCTCCCACCCTTATATAGACCAACATTATGTCTAAGATTAGGTCACTTATCTAAGATGGTGCCCCATTTGCATCCACATTTGATATTAACAAACACAAGGGTAAATCATAGTTAGGTGGTACTGTTTTTCCACTATTTTAGTAGTTTTAATCAACCCACTTTTAGGATATCCTTAGGATAGTGTATACTCTGAAATATATTCCTAGAAGTATCAAAACTGCTTATATTAATTGATGTCATTGAAAAGTACTTTAATTTACTTATAGCATTAAGGCAATCATCATATTTCATAAATAAATTTTGTTAGAAATCTTATGTCAATGACATTGCTTTTGGTACCACCTAACCATGCTTTTACTTGAAACTTGTTCTTTTATAAAATTCTCAATATAACAACAATATATAATAAGAAGACAAAAACCAAAAAAAAAAAGCATAGGGTTAACGTAAGCCCTTGTTTCCTTGTGGAAATGTGTGTATGTGTGTGCCTGCACACCTATGCACACATTCTACCACATGGTTATGAAATATAACTTATTCACACTTTTTTCATACAACTGCACTCACTTATTTTACTCTATCCTTTCTTATGTCCAAACAAGAGTATTTTAATCAATTCCCTCTTGTGTGATGATAATGTTTATAACTCCAAAAAAAATTGTTATTAGTGCAATCAATGCGGTAAATTACTTTCTCTTTATTGTTATGTCATTTATGAAAATGAATCTCACACGAACTCTTATTTCATGTAAAACCAAAATGTTTTCTTACAAGCCACAAACAAATCAAACCTAACTATTTTTCATGCATTTCAGAGTTAGTATGCACATACCTCTTCTATACTACTTTGCAAGGTGTACAAGCAACTATGTCACCAATGTGTCCTTGGTTCCTGTCAAGATTTTGGGAGAGAAGGAAGGAGTCTCACTTGTAGCTTTCTTGCTTGCACAATGGGGGAATACACACAGAGGTGGAGGCTGAAAACAGTTTTCCTCTTCTTAGTTGTGTAAGCCAAAAAGAACTCTCATACAAAGAAATAGAAGAACCCTATATATGGGTCTCAAACCAAACAACTAACTAAGGTGGCATACTAACTAAGCCACGAACTAGAGTAGATAAGGATAGCTGTCATCTAGCTATTATTCATGGGCGGTGTACCAACCGCATCTACAACTGACAAGTCGGTGACATAAATGCACAACGGTCACCCTGGCATATCACGAGTGGAGCTCGATATCTCAACACTCCCCCTCGAGCTCAATCCCAATTCCTGCACACCAAGCAGGTCTCTGAACTTGCGCGCAGCTTCTCTGCGCCCAATGCCTTCGTAAATATGTCAGCTACCTGATCCTCTGTGCTGACATAAACTAGATCAATAAGACCTAGTAAAACCCTCTCCCGCACATAGTGATAATGCACCTCAATGTGCTTTGTTCTAGCATGATAGACTGGGTTATTTGCCAAGTGTATACTGCTCATGTTGTAAAAAAAAAAAAAAAAAAAAAAAAAAAAAAAAAAAAAAAAAAAACAAAAAAAAAAAAAAAAAAAAAAAAAAAAACTTCTTCTTCTTCTTCTTCTCCCCCTGGATGCCTCTGTGCTCGACAAGGCAACTGTAGGCTGTTTCTTGCTGCTCCAAGTGACTGCAGCACTCCCAAAAGAGAACACATACCCACTGGTAGATCGTCTATCAGAAATACTACCAGCCCAATCAGCATCAGTGTATCCATGCAACTGTATCTGAACCCCAGTCTCATAAAATAGTCCATACTGCAATGTGGACTTCACATACCTGAGTATGCGTCTAGCCGCATCCAAATGCGGTTTCCTTGGAGCCTGCATAAACTGACTTACTAATCCAACAACATAGCTCAAATCTAGCCTGGTAATAGTCATATAAATCAAGCTTCCTACTATGCGTCTGTACATAGTAGGGTCTTCCAGAAGCTCACCTACATCTGCGCTTCACATTCTGCTCCAAAGGAACTGAAATAGGCTTACAACCTGTCATCCCATATTTGGACAGCATGTCCAATCCATACTGCCTCTGCAAGAGCTATATCCCACTTGGTGATCTAATCACCTCAATGCCCAAGAAATAACGCAGCTCTCCCAAATCCTTCATCTCAAACTTCTGCTTCAATAGCATTTTCACATGAAGGATATCTTCATCACTGTCACCTGTCATAATCTAATCATCAACATAAATGACAAGTAGCATAATACCTTTCTCTGTTTTTCTCACATAAAGTGAGAAATCTGCCTTGGAAATCTGAAAGCCAATAGTGACAAGATACTGTCTTATCTTGTCAGACCATGCTCTAGGTGCTTGCTTCAAGCCATACAATGCTTTCTTCAACCTGCAAACAAACTCAGGATGAACAGTATGCATATAACCTGGTGGCTACTCCATATAGACCTCTTCTTGCAAATCACCATGCAAGAAGGCATTCTTTACATCCATCTGATTTAAAGACCATCCCTTTGATGCAGCCATAGCAATGACTGCTCTTACGGTTGCCATCCTTGCAACCGGACTGAATGTTTCTTCATAGTCAATGCCATATGTTTGTGCATACCCTTTGACTACTAATCTTGCCTTGTATCTGTTCACAGAACCATCTGCATTGTGCTTCACCTTATAAACCCACTTACAGCCAATTGCATTCTTACCTTTAGGCAAAGGTACCAATTCCCATGTAGCATTTGCTTCCAAGGCATCCATTTCTTCATCCATGGCTTTCTCCCATTTTTCTTTTCCCATGGCTTGCTCAAAAGAAGTGGGTTCTGGTTCCTGTATCACTTTGACCATATATGCATAGTGAATGGCTGTATATCCATCATATTTCAGCCTATCCACAGGATACCTAACTCTGGTTGACCTGCGCAAAGTAGGTTCACTCCCAGGTGCTCTCAAAACATCCCTGGTCTTCCTTACTCCAAGTGTAACAATAGAAGGAATACCCAACTCATCATCAATGCTCTGTTCTGAGCCACTGGATTCACCATCCACATAAGAGTGACCTGCATTCACATCAAACATGGGTTGATCTACCTTCTCTTTTCCTTTTCGTGATACCTGCATACCACTATGTGCACTGCCTTGAGAAGATTCTCCTGATCTCAATCTGCCTGTCCATGGCGAAGAATGTGAACCACTGCTAGAGGACGCTCCAGGTTCACTAATATTTTGTGACTTCTACTGTGAATTCTGTGCAGCATTACCATTTTGTGCATCTACATCATCAATCACATTTACTGGTTTATACCAGCTACTCATCTCATCAAAAACAACATCTCTGCTCACTGTAAACTTACGAGTAGAAGGGTTATAGCATCTGTACCCTTTTTGCTGCAGAGAGTAACCAATAAAGATGCACTTCTCAGCTTTTGGATCCAACTTGGATCTCAACTCATCTGGCACATGTACATAGGCAATGCAGCCAAAAATTTTCAAATGAGAAATATCTGGTTTCCTACCAGTATGCCTCTCCTCTGGAGTCATCCCATGTATTGCTGCAGTGGGAGTCCTGTTCATTATGTAGACTGCTGTAGCAACTGCTTCAGCCCAGTAAAAATCTGGCAAGTCTTTTTCATTGAGCATGGCACGAGATACCTCTCCAATATGCCTATTTTTCCTTTCTGCAATTCCATTTTGTTGTGGGGTATGACTGCATGAATATTGCTGCTTTATGCCATGCTCCTGCAGGAACCTTGCAAACTCATTTGAGAGGTACTCTCCCCCTCCATCTGACCTTAGGCATTTTATTTGCAAACCTGTTTCTTTTTCAATCATAGCTTTAAGAGTTTTGAAACGCCCAAAAACTTCACTTTTCTTTTTCATAAAATACACCCAAACTTTTCTGCTATAGTCATCAATAAAAGTGACAAAATAATGACAGCCTCCAAGAGATGCAGCTTTAGTCCACACATCAGAGTGGATTAATTCCAATGGCTTCTTACTCTCTTGAACATGTCTAGGAAATGGTTTCCTTGCCTGTTTTCCAAATTGACAGTCTTCACATATCTTATGCATTTCTGTAACCTTGAATTTGGGCAATCCTGCAACAATATTTTGGGCCTGTATTGATTTAAGTCGCTGTACATTAACATGACCAATGCGTTTATGCCAGATATCAATATCTGCAACTACACCGGTCCCATGTGCAAACATTGCTGCACTCAATTCAGACATGTCTACATCTAACGTAAACATTCTGCCCTTCTTCTTTCCTTTTGCTATCAAGGGACCTTTATTTTTCATATCCTCAACAAAGCATCCATGAGGATTAAATCTGACATGCAAGCCCTGCTAAACCATTTGACCAACAGAAACCAGATTCTTGGTGATATTCGGAACATGAAATACATCGGACAGATATTTCTTTTTCCCATCCTGCATAGACAAGGGAATTTTTCCAATCTGCACAATAGGATGTGCAGTATCATCACCAGTCTCCACAAATCCTGGTTTTTCCATTTTCCTTGCATCCTCCATCCATTCTGCATGACCTGTCATGTGGTTTGATGTACCTGAGTCAACATACCATACATCGTTGCTTTCTTCTGCACTTGTCACAAAATTTTTCATGTGCTGCACCATAAACAAATGCTCATTTCTGTCATCACCCTGTCTACTAGAAGATGCATAATTCCCTTGTTGCAATTTCCCATTCATGATGTCATTCTGCTTTTTATAGCAGTCTTTAGCCATATGACCCATTTTACCACAGTAGTAGCATTCAACATTGCTGTTTGCATTTTGGCCTCTTTGCCATCCACCACGACCTCTTTGGCTCCCCCTGCCTCTAGAGTTACCACGTCCTCCTCCATAGGACTGGTTTTCTTGAGTTTGCTGCATATTCTGATTTCTACCACGGCCTCCAAATCGGCCTCCTCTACCTCTGCCTCTACCTCTTCCAGCATTTGAGTAGAAGACAGCTTCTTTCGAAGTTCCTCCTGAAGAAGATGCACCACCATTTCTCTGCTCCTCAGAAATTAGAAGAGCAATCAACTCCTCAAAATCAGAAAATCTTTCAGGAACTTAAATGGATGTCCGAAACTGTGCATAATCCTTTCCTAGACCATTCAAGGTCACAGAAACTAAATCATCATCTTCCACTGGCGACCCAATGGAAGCAAGTGCATCTGCAATCTTCTTCACCTTCATGTGGTAGTCATTGATGCTCATACTTTCTCTTTGCACATTATGCAACTCTTCCTTGAGCTGCATTTTCCTGGCTTGAGTATTTGTGCTATACATTTTTGACAAAGTATCCCATGCCTCCTTTGGCGTACTTGCATCCTGAATATGCACAATCATAGAGTCTGAAATACTGATAGACAGCCAGTACATAACTTTCCTGGCTCTCTCATGCCATGCTTTAAATGCCTGCATTTGTTGTTGATTGGGAACATCAGGAGGAACTGGTTCTTCTTCATTTCCTGCAACAAATTCCCAATATCCTTTTCCCATAAGGAAATTCGTCATTCTAAACTTCCATGCTTGGAAGTTGTTCTTGTCAAGCTTTTCAGTGACAATCTGTGAGAGAGACAGATGCCATTACAGACCACTGCAAAAATTTCTGTCATTGCAAAGAAAACAGCTTCAGCCTTACAAGGGCTAATCTGCAAAACTGACAAAAGTGGTATTTGACCACACAGTCACTTCCTAGTGACGATTTTGCATCAACAGGCAACAAGGATGATTCTGTAACTCCCAATGTCTCTGCACACAAGCATACGATGCAATTTCTACAATAACTTTTCACCGAGCTGTAGAACAGTGGTCGCACAGCATAAAACTGGGCCTTTTCCTAAGTGTGTACAGAATACTTCCGCCTCCAAAACAGGCCCCGAAATGGCCTCAAATCAAAAAAACAGGGTCGCTGAGGGCTAAGGCCTTCTCCCGCAGCATATACTGCCCTCTTGCTTCACCGCGAAGGGCGTCTCAACCTGAGACAATGCACTCTTGCAATTTCCGGCTATGCTACCTGCAGAGATCTGCTCCCAAAACAGAAAATGAAAGCAACACTGCTCCTCTTACCAGAACACCGTGAGCTTGGCTTGATTTCTTGAGCTCCTTACCACGAACAAGACTCTGATACCATGTCAAGATTTTGGGAGAGAAGGAAGGAGTCTCACTTGTAGCTTTCTTGCTTGCACAATGGGGGAATACACACAGAGGTGGAGGCTGAAAACAGTTTTCCTCTTCTTAGTTGTGTAAGCCAAAAGAACTCTCATACAAAGAAATAGAAGAACCCTATATATGGGTCTCAAACCAAACTCAACTAACTAAGGTAGCATACTAACTGAGCCACGAACTAGAGTAGATAAGGATAGCTGTCATCTAGCTATTATTCATGGGCGGTGTACCAACCGCATCTACAACTGACAAGTCGGTGACATAAATGCACAACGGTCACCCTGGCATATCACGAGTGGAGCTCGATATCTCAACAGTCCCGACAACGGAACCAAAATGTTGCACTCTATGAGCTCAATGTCGGGACCATTGGTCACACCGTATTGCTTTAAGGGTTTCGACACATGAAGTACATAGCCCTAGCCTACTCACATGCTCATATGAATCTGAATGACTTGAAGTGATGTTTTGAATGCACTTACCAATACTCACCACATTGTGGTCATTCACGTTGGCAATATTTGCTCCACAATCTATGACTCACTCGCTTACCCCCTTGCTTCCATTGTCATGCACACATTTGGAAGAATCAATGCCACAAACTAAAAGAGGCGAAGAGACGAAGAAGCGCTTTGTGTTTCACATTCTTCCCTCCCTTACAAACACAATACCATGCATTCTAGCTCAAGCTCTCAACTCACCGTGAAGGGATGGAGATGACGAGGAAAGAAGAGAGGGATGAAGCTTCACTATTTGGAAACCCCTCACTCCCCATACACTCTCCCCCTCACTCCCTTTCCTTCACTCTCACACACTTGGATGATAGAGTAGCAAGAGAGATAGGAAACAAAGCTATCACACACATGAATAGCTTGTTCTATACTTTTTCAGCCCTTTTATACATGATTTTCATGGTTAGGGATTTTCCATTCCCCTTGGGTATCGTGCTCTTTGTGGCCACAAGACTGGTCTAACCTCCTTTTGCATGCATTTAGACCTTCATTTTAAAGGAAAAAATAAAAGTGTACATCCTATGCTTTTGGTGTTTCTTAATTTGATACAATTTACATGGGAGGGAGCCCAACTCTCAATAAAATATCTGATGGAATTTTTTTTTCCAAAAATTTTGGAGCCTTTTGCTCGTTTTTTGCATTTGCAATTAGCAGTACTATAATCAAAGCCTCTCCAACTTGACCATTAATTGAGAAGAGAGAACCTCTCCACACGTTAATGTTAAGTGTAACCTAAAGGAGTCTACTTCAAAATTTTGACCTCCTTCTCAAGTTAGAATTGCAACAACCGAACATGCCCCACGTCATTGTATACTTTGTAAAATCAAGCTTTTGTGCAAAGCATTACAATGTCTAATAATCATTTTCAATGGTATGTAAAATGGAGGAGGGCATGTTATTGAGATTTAAAAGACACAATTCTAAGGGCTAGAAGTACACATTGAAGAGAGCATCAATAAAAGTAATGTAATATATTAAAGGTTTTTCAAATAAAAATCATACTTAATGTAGGTGGCTCATATAGATTTCAATTTGATTAGTATTGATGCTTAGACTCAAAAAATATTAAAATTCTAATAGATACTTGTGAGTTTTGTATCAAGTGAGATGTAGGTATAAGAGATATTACAAAAATTTAATCATGGCCCAAGGTTTGGCCACCAAACAACTTTTATAATCATACATCTTGTTGATGACCATCCTTAAGGCACCTCAAAAAAGATATGGAAAGGTAGAATCCTCAACAACATGAAATATAAGCTCCAACCATCATGATGAAAACATAAAACACAATGTTGTTGCATACAAAGATATGTACTTGAAATGCAAGGCTTCTAGAGTGATATATAGGCTAGATCTACCCACCATCAATCCTCTCCCAATCTCTACTCTTATAAGACAAGAAGGAACTTTCTCCACCCTCATCAAACCAAGCAACAACCGTTCCAACGACCAAAACATTGATTATATCTATTACATGGCTAAAGTTGCTCTTGAGAAGCAAGCCTCAACTTCAAATACTTTGGGCCATGGCTACCCAAGCCAAATTGGAGGTGATTTGCAAATTGTGATCACTTATCTTGTGGCAACTTACTTAGTAAATTCCAAAACAGAATTATATTATCCTATTATTATGTAAGAGATTATCTCACACTTTATGATATTTCTTATATTTAAATATGATTGTATTGTGTTTGAGATTTTCTCATGCTTTAAGATGGCATTTAAAAAGTCATAGTTAGGACTAATACATAAATATTTAATTAAATAAGTTTAATTAAAACTAAAATAATTACTAAATTTAATATTTTAATAGTTTACTAATATTTATTTTGATATTAATTTTAATCAAATTAAATTTTAATTTTTAAAATAATTTATTTTTTTCAATATCAATTTGATTATTAGAGATTTATCGATTAAATTTTATAAAAAATAAAGTTTTGATTATTCTATTGCGTTGGAGAGTTTCTCATACTTCTCAAATAATTATGATATTCATTTTCTCACATCTCTCAAATAATTAAAATAATTAAGATATTTTAATTATTCTAGTGTTGGAGAATGTTTCACACTTTAGAATAATTATGATAGTTAGGAGTTTAGTTTATTGTATTGGAGACTTTCTAACACTCTAAGATAAGCTCATAGAGTAAAGTAAACACTCTTATTTGCACAAATGTACTATTAAAGTTTGATCATTCTATTGTGTTGGAGGATTTCTCACACTTTGAAATAATTGATAGTTATGATTAATTTTATTGTGTCAAAGAATTTCTCCCACTTTGGAATAATTGTGATAGTTAGAACTTAGGAGTTTATTTTATTTTATTGTGTTGCTAATTTTGATTGGTTTACCTTGGATTGAAATCATGGTTCATGAACCAAAGTGGACATATGTGGAAGAGTTGGATGCTAAAAAAACCTATTCACAGTTATGATGCAAGAGTTGTGGTCACATATTTATAGGCAAACATGATATGAACTAAGGAACATCTTTTTAGGGTCACTAGTAATGTGAAGGGCTATACTTAGGGTATACTCTCCAGCAGTCGATATACATGATCACTTAATTAATATGTAACCAAGCTTAAGATAAATAAAGTTAGCATAAAGAAGAAAAATGTAACCAAACTTAAGGCAAATAAGGTTGCCATTAAGTTTAAATCAAGGGGCATTAATGATAGTCAGCCTTCTAATTCACATATGGGTGGCACTTAACAATAAGTAGAGTCCACTTATATGGAAGAAGAGACGAGAGGATAGGAGTCGTGCGGGTATGCTTTGTTGGAGAGAGGACAAGTTTGCATACCTCTAGACTCGAGATAAGAACACAAACTTTACATGAGGTATTTAATAAATTTGGAATGCCTAAGCATCAATTGAAGTATACACAAGCTTTTTGCCAAGTGGGATACCATTCAATATGATTTGGAATCCCAATTTCAAGATGCTTTGCTTAGTACAACAAGAAAGGCTTTGCTTTGCCTAATTATAATAATATGTGCAAATGATATGCAAATGGAGTTAAGAGTAGTATTAAATTTTTGATAACAAGAATGGTACTTGATTTGTGCTAATGTATGGGTGTACAATAGCATTAGATAGGACTTGTTGTCAAAAAAAAAAAATCATGTGCATCTGTCCTCAAGGTTCTATGTTTCTTGAGGCATTCATACATCCTTTAGGGAGAAAACTTGCACATACTTGGCTAAAGTATATGGAGAGCTATTTCTCATCTAGGAGGATGTAAAAACATCACTTCATTGTCACTTACAATGTGTCAAAATTTATAGGAGTTATTGATTTAATAATGGAGAAATATCTTGAAGTTACACGGATACCTTGTGCTACTTTAAACCTATTTATTAAGGACATTAGCAAGCTTCCATTTATCAAACATACCCTCTTAGACTCAAATCACATTGTTGAGTTCATCTTAGCACTACAAGATATAGGCCTTATACCGACGTTTAAAGCGACGAAAATGCAAATAACAAAATTTTCCCCCGTTGTCGCAAAAAGTGTCGTTATTGGCGATGCCATAGAACAATCGGTATCACCGTCGCTATCAGCGTCGGTATTGGCATCGGTATCATTTACGACGCTAATAGCGACGATAACAGGGAAAAAAAATTTGTGGCAGGGCAGCTTGTGTGCTTTATGAGAACCATACAAAATAGTTTCTGCACTACTGTGTACAATGTGCTTGCAAACAAAAACAATGTATACTGAAATCATAAAACTAATACATGAAATAAATACATGATGAGCAAGCTAAGGATGAGATGTCCTTTCTTCGTAGAAATCCATGGAGGGATATTGTAGTTGATAAGGACTATAGGCCACACACTGTAAGAAGCTGAGCGCAAACCGAATGAGTTCATGCCATCCATTGGAAGACCGAGCCGAAGATTCCTTGGCTCTCGGGCAAAGCCTGGGAAGGTAGAGTCAATATGGCTCCATGCACGTGAATCCGCTTATATTCGTTGAACTCCATCCATGGACCTATTCTGCGCGTGCCACGTTGTCAAGCTCGCCATGCCAGACGTACGAAACATGTGGTTTATGCGGGGGATAAGCGGAAAGTGTCTGAGAACTTTTTGAGGGATGGTTTGCCCTTGCAAGTCCTGTCGATACCTGTGAGCACCACACTTTGGACATGTCTCCATAGTCTCGTATTCTCCTCGAAACAGTATGCAATCATTGATACATGCATGGATGTTATTATAGTCCATGCCAAGCTTTCGTAAAATATGTCGTGCATCATCACGAGACTCAGGCATGGTATTTGCAAGTGGTAATATATGATATTTCAATAACCTTTAAAAAATCATAAAACATCTTGAAAAAGCACAAATGTTTGTAATAATAGTGCCGAAAAAAAATCAATGAAGCATATGTACAAGATACCTGAATAACTCGGTCACACTCGTATCGCTCCACCCGTATTTTGCTTGCACACTTAAGAGTGCAAGCAGTGTCTTCAGCCGAGATACTCGGCACCCATCATATAATGGTATGGATGCTTCCTCTCTAAGCGGATCAGAAGTCTCGATATCCATGGGAATCAATGCATCGATCATTGCCTCCATCTCAGGCTCCAAGATTGTAGGTAGGTCTGGAAGGTTGCCTGTCTCCTCTAGCATTGAAGGTATAGATTGGCCTTGCGAGTGGTGGATTCGCTCCTACACTCCATCCATTGCACGCCCACGTACTCTTCTAATTGGCTGCAAAGGGTGCACTCCCCCTTGGGACGAGACATCACCTCCCTGGATAGAAAATTTGCCAGCGAGACCCAATCTTATTGTATATGGTATTCAATTAGCTTGCGAGTACAATGCATGATTGATATTAACTTCAAATTACCATTTGCTGAAAATCCTTAATCACCTGATCAATGATCTCAGATTGAAACTCGCCAAATCATCGTACGTGTTCTATAGACAATTGGCATTTTCGTCTAATTGCCAGCTTGCATTGAGAGCAAGGACATGGGACACGCTAATTAAGATATGCCTCGCGATCTTGAACAATAGGACCTTTTTCGTTTTCCATTTTGTCTATGTTACAACAAACAATTTGTTTTTGTTATCATTCTTTTCTTTTCTTAGATTGTTATCCTCTTCTTCCATCTCTCTCTTTTTCTATAACCTAGCATATAGTATCATAGAACACTAGTATTTAGTACCTAGTACTCAATACCTAGCACATAATATTTCATTTTCTCTCTTCCTCTCCCTCTCTCATTTCCTCTCCCTTCCTTGCCCTCACCATCTCTTTCCCTATTAGATTTAATGATATTTCTCTTTTTCTCTCTCCTCTCCCTCTCATTCCTCTCCCTCCCTCTCTCTTTTTCTCTCTCCTCTCTTCTCTCATTCCTCTCCCTCCCTTGCCCTCTCTTATTCCTTTTTCTCTCTCCTCTCCCTCTCTCATTTTCTCTCCCTCCCTCGCCCTCACCCTCTCTTTCTCTCTTTCCCTATTAGATTTAATGGTTTTTCTCTCTTTTTCTCTCTCCTCTCTCTCTCTCATTTTTTCTCTCTCCTCTCCCTCTCTCATTTCGTTTTCTCTCTTCCTCTCCCTCTCTCATTTCCTCTCCCTCCCTCACCCTCACCCTCTCTTTCTCTCTTTCCCTATTAGGTTTAATTATTTTTCTCTCTCCTCTCTCTCTCATTTTTTTCTCTCTCCTCTCCCTCTCTCATTTACATTTCTCTCTTTCTCTCCCTCCCTCGCCCTCACCCTCTCTTTCTCTCTTTCCCTATTAGGTTTAATGGTTTTTCTCTCTTTTTCTCTCTCCTCTCTCTCTCTCATTTTTTCTCTCTCCTCTCCCTCTCTCATTTCGTTTTCTCTCTTCCTCTCCCTCTCTCATTTCCTCTCCCTCCCTCACCCTCACCCTCTCTTTCTCTCTTTCCCTATTAGGTTTAATTATTTTTCTCTCTCCTCTCTCTCTCATTTTTTCTCTCTCCTCTCCCTCTCTCATTTACATTTCTCTCTTTCTCTCCCTCTCTCATTTCCTGTCCCTTCCTCACCCTGACCCTCTCTTTTTCTCTTTCTCTATTAGATTTAATAATTTTTTCTCTTTTCCTCTCTCCTCTCCCTATCTCATTTTCCTTTCTTTCTTTCTCTCCCTCTCTCATTTCCTCTCCCTCCCTCACCCTGACTCTCTCTTTCTCTATTTTTCCATTAGTTTTAATGATCTTTCTCTCTTTTTCTCTCTCATTTCTTTTTCTCTCTCCTCTCCCTCTCTCATTTCCTTTTCTCTCTTCCTCTCCCTCTCTCATTTCCTCTCCCTCCCTCGCCCTCACCCTCACCCACACCCTCTCTTTCTCTATTTGCCTATTATGTTTAACATCTTATCTCTTTTTCTCTCTCCTCTCATTCTCTCTTTTTTTCTCTCTCCTCTCCCTCTCTCATTTTCTCTCTCTTCCTCCCCCTCCCTCTCTCATTTCCTCTCCCCCTCCCTCTCCCTCTCTTTAATTTCCCTCTCTTTCTCCCTCTCCCTCTCCCTCATTTCTTCTCCCTCTCTCATTATATACAAATTATACAAAAAATAAATTAAAAAGAGAGAGAATACACTCTCCCTTCCTCTCGTTCTCTCATTTCATCCCCCTGTGCCCTAGCCTCGTTGTTAGAGAACTTAGAGAACTAGTTGTTGAGATGGGGAGATACACTTGAGATTTTGCAAACCTCTTTGCGACATGCAATGTTGGTACAATTGAGGTAACAACTGTTGTGAGCCAAATGTAGAGCTTGACCCAGAAAGAGAGCGTAACCCATGACTATGCTTTGGGCCATGCGATGTGGGTGGTCGGCAAGGGTGATTTTTGCTTCCGACAGCATGGCTTTGTCACGGCTCTTTGTGGGGTCAGTGGTCTTGCGGTGACTTGGGCATTGAACACTTTCACACAAAGACCTATGTTATCTTGCATCCACTTGTCACTTCATGAGAGTACATGCATGGCATATGCTGCAATTATAATAAACCAGTGCAACACAAGGAGACATCGCTTATCTGAATTCCATGGTGTTGACTTAGATACTTATCACCTGCGCTTGATTAGCTTTTTCTTTTGCTAAAGACGTGAAATATATTAAGCACAAATATGAAAAGTTTGTACAATTTGGGACATGTCAGCACTTAACCCTTTAAAGACAAAAAGTCATGGCCAGGTAGCATTTGATAAGCCTTTTATACAACATGGGGCAACTCTATTTGTACGAGGCGGGGCGAGTCTGAGTGGTCGGGCAATTGAGGTTCTGCTGGTGCGAGGCTTCTGTGAGGTTGGGCAGGGAAGATGTCGGCTGGGACCCGGATGGTGTAGTCCCTGGCCCCAACTGTTTCTAGAATGCTTTTAAACAATGCATCAAATTTCTACTTGTCCTGAGCTACCCTCTCCTCTTTCAAGCACCTGGTGCCTGAGTGTCTGTTGGGGACCCGCACAACCGGTGTTGCCACGCCCTGTGTGCTCCCTTGAGCTCTCGTCCTCTTGGCTTGGGGGGTTTTCAGCCTATGTCCTAGGCGGTGTCGTTTAGGGCCTCATTTCTTTGGGTGCCTTGTAAGGGTAGGCACGTAGCGTCCTAGCAGAGAAGCTTGTTCTGCATGCTCCCTTCGACAACGGATAGCATCCTTACAAGCCAACTGCATTGGGTGCTCCATGTCAGCTACCGTAGGGGGGCCTACAAAATGCGAACCAAGGATTAGGCCTTGAGGTAGGATAAAACTATTCGCATGGAAGGGATTATACAATGAGTTATCAAGCACATGCGCCCATGTCCGCAAGGACATAGACACGTGCGAACACCTTGAGCTTAGCATCCAACTCAGTTAAGCATTCTGCGACACTTCTATGTTCAACAAGGACTTACTCGGTTGCTATCTCATGCAAGGTTCTAGGAGTTTGCCTAGGCTTTAGCATAGCTGAGGGCTCAGGCCTATATGAGCAAGATTGGTCAACGCTAGGATTTCTTATGCTCTCGAGGTTTCCATGTTTCTCCTGAGGCTTTTTTATTGTGTCACTGTTCTCCTTGGATGTGACTGGTATAAATTTGTCACCCTGTTGTGACAGCGTTATATCCACTCTTGATTGGTCAATGCAAGTTCTATTGTTAGTGGATTGAGTGTTGAAAGCAACCATTGATGGTAACGGTTGCTTTGATTTTTCAGAGCACACGAATGTGTCTGAGGTTTCACCGCTATTAGGAGAGACATCAATGGGTTCATTGGTGGATGGTCTCGATGCTTTATTCATCAGCTCTTCGGCACTCTCGGTTTCAATCTTCTTGGGGTCCACAACCACTATCTGCTGTTGTTTTCATTGTTTTCTCCTCTTTTTCTTGGTCAGTGAAGGTGGATAACTTAATGACTCATGACACTGAACCAGGTCAGCCACCATTGATGTGCTTGGTTGGGCCTAAGCTTTTCCCTTCTCTGGTGTGTCCTCATGGGACGTAGCTGCGACCTGCTGGACAACCTTGCTAGGTTGATTGGTCAGATGCACCATCTCCTTGGCCACATCTTTGAGAGGTTTCTCCTTAAGCCTAAAATTTAGGTGCTTTGGAAGTGTTGGAGTTATCAAGGACACTAGTTGCGGCACCTCCTCCCTGGGTGAACTGCTAAGGACACGTTCCACAAGGGGCGTTGTCATGGCCAAGGGCTGTGACTGCTGTGATCCCCGATTGGAAGTAGTAGCGGCTAGTCCAGTGGGCTGGCTACTCTCGGTGGATTGCGATGTCAAGTCCCTAGGGCGATCGGAAGTGGTCATGTCTTTTGTTACTCTTTGAGCATTCACCTGTGTATATCGAGCATGAGTTGATCTAGTCACATTAGGTTGCACAAGCATATCCTTGGGCCGAGAGCTAACGGATGGTATCATGTCCCACCTCTTGGACATTTGGAAGCTTAGATGGAGATAGAGATTGGGATTGAGTAGCCGCCCTTGACGACTGTTGTTGTGCTTCTTGTGTCCGTTTGGGAAAAGAGGGTGTAGGAGATCTAGGTTTCTTAGGTGGACTTGTCACTGGCTGAATGATTTGCTCGAGGCTATTAGATGATTGTGCCATTTGCCTTGTTGAGCAATCAGCCTTCTCACGAGCAACGTTGTGCCTCTGGTGCTCATTATCCTCTTAGGGAATCAAAGGCTCTCACTAGTGGCTTTTGTGTATCCTCAACGACTACATCTGATATCTGCTTGTCAAGCATGCTAGCCTGAGGATCTACCCTCCGATTGGTCCCGTTTGATTTCTTGATTTTGACCATGAGGGGCTTGATCACTCCACTGTTGTCGGCTCAAGACTTAGTTTTTCGTTTAGATCTCCTCCTACGCTTCTTTTCTCTTGATACGATCTGGCCTTCACTCAGCAAAGGAGGTTTAGCAAGGGATTTTGGCACCCAAATCCATCGGTTACCTACGTAATATCCTTGAGCACGTAGCAACCCTTTGGATATCCATCGCGGCGTTGTGCTGACCCTCCATCGATGCCTTTGTCTATAAGGCTTGGGCTTCTCAAGCATGGCCTCACTCACTGGTTCTTATTGTTCGACCTGTGCTTGTATCAACTCTTCCAACAAGTCCTTGCTCTCGTTAGCAGGCTTGACTGTTATGTCAGCACCTTCCTTGCCTTTCCCTCGAGGTTCGATGAGGTCACCCTTGCTAAAGGTTGTGACTATCCTCACACCTGGTAGTGTCAGGTGTATCCTCTGTGCTACATAGTCGGCCTCACACTTCGTTGCCCTTTTGAAGAGTCTTCCTAGGAGGGTTTCCTTATTACCATAATTAGCACTATTTGGAGGAACATAAAATAGGATAGGCAAGCTCTCAGTTTCAATTGTTGTGAGGATTTTGCACCTCCCCATAAGTGCTTGTGGGTGTCCCCTGCAAGGACTAAGAGTTGCATTAGTCGGTGTGAGCTCTGGTTGGCCTAGTAGGGTCCATGCCTCATTGCCCCTTCATCAATCAAAGCATCGATAGTATGCTCTCTCTTCATGGTGAGTTTGACCCTAAGATAAGCAGGTGGTACTATATCTTCATCTTCTAGGTCTTGGCTTGTAAATTTAAGCCTTCTGACAAATTCCCTTGAATCCCCAACTGCACGACCAGATGTGGATTCTCCACTGGTGTCTTGGATCGCCAGTGCAGTGCTATTCAAGGAGCATCTATCATCAGGACTGTCATATCGAGTCATTCTCGCGATTGTAGCTTGATGTTGTTGCTTTTCGCTTTGACTAGATGCAATCCGAATGCAACACGTATGTGTTTTTGCAGGGTGGCCTTTTTGCCCTTGTTGGCTAGATTGGCCCATTGAGGTTCTAGGGTCTCTATTTGTCTCTGTTCGGGTATGGGTTTTTGGTTGCTCTTTTGCAAGTGAGAATCCATGCTTGTGTAGAGCCATTACTACACTAGGGTCTAATTTGGAGGACCTGTAACGGCGCGCGTTTTCTCTCCAACCTACTTGGGGGAGGTGCGGAGGGGGTAGAGGCCCCTCTGCAGGGATCCGGGGAGGGCAGTCCCCCCCAGCCCGCAGGGCCATTACAGTAAATGCCATACGCAATTTGAAGGACCGTTTTTATCAAGTTTTGAAGTACTTGCTCTAGATTCAGTCCAGTGATAGATCTATGAGGTAATTGTTAACCCCAAATAGAGATGGTGGAAAAAGAAAGAAAAAAACAGAAAAAACATGAAAAAAGAGCAAAGACACGCAGGCGACCTCCAAAACCAAGCCAGGGCAAAAAAAAACGTAATTTTAAATGAAAGGTGTCTCAAAAAACTTGGAAAACTCTTGTAAAAGAGCGCTAGGCTCCCTCCTATGCCAATTATAAAATACTAGACGGGTGTAGGCTAGAGGCATAAGGCTAGAAGAGGGAAATGGAAAAAAGGACCTTGCCACAATGGCCAGTCATGTAAAAAAGGGATGGGTGCCCATGGGATTTTAGGGCTTGTATATAAAGTTCAAAAAGTAAATGAAAGCTCATTCTTTGGTGTGTGGCTAACAAGAGCTCTCTTCTTCTTCTCTTCTTCTCCTCTTCTTGCTTGTGTGTGCTCTTGAGAGAGGGAGTGTGAGAGTGTGAGGGAGTGAGTGTGTGAGAGTGAGGAATCAAGAGGGTGAAGCTCTTCACCATCTCCTCTTCTCTTCTTCTCTTCTCTTCTCTTCTCTTTTCTCGCACGTGCGGCTATGGAGGATAGAGCTTGGAGATAGAGGAGGCTTGAGGATGCTTGAGCTAGCATCTAGGATCGTGGAGCTACCGAAGTGTGCGAGGGAGGAGGCTACTCATATCGGCATTAAGGTAAGCTCACTACACTCGTAGGATCGACGATGCGTCGGCTAGGTGAGAGATAGCCATTAGAGCTTGCTTGGAACGCTTGAAACAATAAGCGTTCCGTGGGTCTTGGCGGTTGAGCGAAAGCTTCCACTACATTTTTGTTCCATTGCCGGGACCAATGGATTCAAGCTTGAGCACCTGCATGCCTCATATCGAGCATGGAAGTAAGGGATTCATCCCCGAAACGGAGCTTGAGATAGGTAGGAAGTTGGGTGTTTTGATCTTCAAAACAAGTAAGTATTTTGAGGTATTTTGTTTGTATGAGGATTGGAAAACATGGAGAAATCATTTCAGTTTTATGCTTTCGATTCTTGTTGCATTTAGCGTAGGTTAGGATTAGGAAATCGAACCGGAAAAGGGTAGGGTTTACCATTGCAAAACAGGGCAAAAATTGGCAAAAATTGGCAAAAAATGGTAAAAAGCTTGCTTGTGATACCTAAGATCGGCAAGTGAGTGATTGGGGGCACCAACACCATACCCGAGAAGGGGTATAAGAGCCAAGAGGCCAAGGGAGAGCTCATTTCTGACCATTTCAGTGAGAGAGAGAGAGAGAGCCATCCCACGATTCGATTCGATCGCACCATCGACGATTCTACCGCTCTATTCAGGTATATGAATCTCTTCCCTTATCCCCCTAGATAGGATCTGGAGGTTATTGCTTACTATGATTGCCTAAATCGCACGAATTGACCAAAATCATCCCTTCGCTATTGTTGCGCCGTCGCACTCAGCCTGTCGGAGTGGCCTTTTCTGGGCCGAGTCCTAGAATCGGCCCTCGGCCCCTTACCATTCGGCCCACTCAGACTGAAACCCTAATTGGCCCTCGGCCCGTCCGAATCCATTATTCGGCCCAAACCATTCAGCCCGTCCGAGTCCAACTGCCCGAGCCTATTGATTTGGCCCGTCCAAGCCAATAATTCGGCCCTCGGCCCAACGTCCAAGTCAACCTGTCCGAATTGACCATTCGACCCGTCCAAGTGACTTGGTCCGAGTCATCCACTCGGCTCGTCCGAATCTGCTCTGTCCGATTCGGGAATTCGACCCTCAGCCCTGTGCCTCGGCCCGTCCGAGTGACCCACTTAGACCCTACAATTCAGACCAGTTGGGCTGAGTGTAGATTTTTATCGATTTTTCAAAAACTTGACCTAACCCGACTAGAACTCAGCAGCGCAAACTATCGAAAGCCCTTAGGACGCTCAGAACTTGATTCTGGCACACGGAATAGGCAAAATCGTAGGGCACAGCCGCTTAGCAGCTAGAAGTAGGCAGTTGTAAAGCCTGATTGGACCAAAAACGAACGAGGCAACATATTAGAGAAACCCTAAACCCTGTCAAGACGGCCAGAAAATTGACCAACAAGCCTATCAGGCCCGAAACAATGCGAGAGTGTGTAAGACGCTTAGAAATAGGTTGCTGCACTCACC
The DNA here is from genome assembly GCF_053477565.2 of Lygodium microphyllum. Lineage (NCBI taxonomy): Eukaryota > Viridiplantae > Streptophyta > Polypodiopsida > Schizaeales > Lygodiaceae > Lygodium > Lygodium microphyllum. Next base: position 136,925,137 of record NC_141141.1, read on the forward strand.
CTGAATTTCCGCACTTGAAGTACACTTAAGGAAACTGAAAGCTTGATCGAGCACAAGTGCACAGGAAAAGACACACACATTGATTATCCATAAAGTGAGGATTGTATTCAATAACTGAAGGAACTCACCCAGATAAACCACTCAAGGAACCCACCAATAGGAGAGGATCCAAGACATAGACAAACCATCAACGCGCAAAGTAGGACCAAGCAAGGGGCGCAGACAAAGTGGATTTGACAAGTCTACTGAACCTGATCGATAGCTAGGTGGAGCACGAGAACTCGACAATGGCAAAAGAAAGTTCAGACCGTAGATCTAACGAGGAATTCGACTTAGGAGTCTTTCCAGATGCTATTCAACAGCTGGTCAGCAGTTACGATGCTCTGCCCAGTATGAGCACCGCGGCAGGACAGCAGACGCTATCATCGCAGATCTAGAAGAGGAGAGAAAGCTAGCCCGCAAAGCATTGCAAAGCATGGCTGAATACAATAGGGATCAGGAGGCTAGGAGCCAAAGGCAAAGCATGGAGTTGCGAGAGGTGCAACGGGTGCTGAAGCTGGCTGGCAAAAATCGAACGGACCATGAGAGAGCACTAGAAGGAGACTTAACACTGAGCGAGCTTCTCATGAAGCGGCTGCTCGATAACACGAGTGCAGAGCAAAGTACCACGGCACTAGCGACATCGCTGCTCGCAAGATTAGGAGCAAACCAGGGCTCAAAGAGCCAGTCTAAAATCCCTATTGTTGCCAAGCAACTCGACAAGTACCAACCCCATGATGATCCATATAGCTTTGTTGAGCTGTTCGAGAAAGTCTGCAAAGCCAACGGCCTCAACGACCTAACTCAATGCTCTCAAGCATTCAGGCTTTGCTTGGGCGACAAGGGTAGGACGTGGTATACGAGCTTAGATACTGCAGAGCGAGCCAACTTCAATGGCCTCAAGGATCTCTTCATTAAGAGATTTGCTGAGCCCATATACTCCAATAATCTACTAGTACGCTTGATGAACGTCAAGCAGAAAGAGAAGGAGGACATTCGTGATTACATGGCCCATGTGAGGAGTCTCTTCAAGAGAATCCCTACTGGAGAGCGGCCAACTGAAAGAGCAATATCAACTGTATTCATCAGTGGGATTCTGAACGAGGAACTATATAAGGCTTTGGCAAGCAACTCGAGCTTGCAGCGAGACGCGCTAGCTAGGGTCTTTGAAGAAGCCATCCGAGTTGACGATCAGCTGAAGGAATGAAGCTCTAGGAGCTTGAACTCTAAGCAAACCAACTTGCGAAATTCAGAGAGAGCGTCAGTCTCGAGTGAGCGATCAGTCCCATCATCCCAGGATAAGGGGAAAACCACCGAGATGATGGCTGACGTTAAGATGGAATTAGCCAAGTTGCAAGACATGTTGAGACAACCAACGCACCCACACGTCCAATGCGTGTACTGTGGCGGAAACCACTTTCCAGCCGAGTGTCAAGACCCTAGGTCAAGACCTTGCGCTAACTGCGGTAGGTTCGGTCATGACATCGTGTATTGTAGATTGCCAAGAAGACTTCCATGCTCACAACCATACGGCCAGCCTTACCTAGCGAGCAGGCCGTAGCCATTTTTCGGAAGGGAGCCCCATTGGCCCTCCCTGTGTCTAACGACATTAAGCCGGCTGTTCCTAGGATGGAAATAAATCCTACAGGCATTCCTAGACTGCCTGGTCCTTACGTAACCCATCCACCGAGTGACGCTCCTGTCCACTACGTGGAAGAACCAACTGAATAAGAGACCTATGTATACCCTTACGTCTCGCATGACGACGAGGGCAATGCAGTCCTTATGGATTATCGACCAGTACTGGTGATGGCGTTGGAAAGAGGGCGAGGTAGAGGCCTAGGAGGGCAAACGCAGGATCCAATCATGTGTTGGACTTGTGGTCACCCAGGACATGTCTCGTCACACTGCCATGAAAGGGAGCAGCAAAACAGAGACAAGGCTGACCAAAGATGTGCAAAGTGCGGAATCACTCATCTCTTTGTTGATTGCCCAAAGCGGAAGCCATCTTCTAGTTTAGCAAACGTGCCATCTGTCCCATTGGGACTGTTTGGTGTCGAGAATCTCGATGGGGAGGCCACGCCTATCCCATTGCGGGTCATGACCCGTGCCCAAACGAAGCAGGCCAGCATCTCTCTACCAGGACCTAGCAATCTCAATGCAGCCTCGATAGGAAAGAAGAGCCGTAGACGGAGGAGGAAGAGGTCGGAAGCTAAAATCGCACTAAAAACGGAGAGTGCTACAACTCTGCCTACTGGAAAGAAGGTCTCTGATGCAGAGACAGAGACTTCATCCCCTAAGACGGCCGCAAAGGGAAGTGCTAAGGTAGGGGAATACCCACATCTGAAGCGACAGTTAGTAGCCATAGAAAAGGTAAAGGAATGGGTGAAGGAAGCTCAAGAGTATCTAAAAGAGACGGAGCCCATCATAGAGGACGAGATTGATGATCTCTCTAGCATAAGCACGTCGGTCTCACCTGCTCAACCAAAGTCGGGAGAAGCAACTGCACAACAAGCAGTGCCGCGAAGGCCAAGCCTTGATGCTACAGGGCTGCAGATCAGTCATGGCTATTGGCCAGGACAATCCAGGTTAGAAGAGAGACGAGCACCCAATGATCTCCTGACCACGTTGGTGACTACCCCTGTAACACTTAGCCTGGGATATCTGCTTAGGCAGCATCCCACCCTATGGCAAGATCTTAAGCATTGGGTTGAAGGGTCACAAAAGCAGGTCACGGCAGACTCTCATGACCATGATGCAGAGACGCAAATACCGAGTTTGATGCTACACTCTATGCCTAAATCCTTACACGTCAATGCCTTCTGGGAAGGTTCGGAGATGCATACAGTCTTACCGGTTGTAGCCCTAGGTGACACAACGAGAAAGGGAATCGTAGACACGGGAGCTAGGGTTAGTGTGCTTAGCCATGCAGTGCTTCAGACTTGGGAAAACCCACCTGTTGAAACTGCTAGGTTTAATGTCACACTAGCAAACGGTATGAGAGTCAAGCCATTCAGGGTGCTTGAGAATTGGCCAGTGAAGATCGCAGGTGTCCAGTTCTCCGTTGACTTTATAGTCATGAAGGGAGTGGACTACGACATCCTATTAGGCCGACCTTGGATACGCAACACTAGAGTCATCGAAGATTGGGGTAACGGCTTGATCTTCCTTGGCAATAGGACAGACACCGTGAGAGTAGAGATGGACACCTGGAAGACCTCACCAGTCAACTTAGATGCCGTCTCCGCTATGCTCAAGAGTAATGGTCAGGTCAAGAAGTCCTATGGGCCCTTGACCAAGTATATCCCATGCCCAGAGGATGAGCGGAATTGGATGCACATCCTCGCTACAATCGACCTCCCGTTCTCAGATCATGAGGCGTATGAGCAAGCCATCAAAACAATCGGCAAGGCTAACGACACACCCTCCGTACCAGTCTACATGATGGCAGGAAAAAGTTTTGCATTTTATATGGATTTCCACAGCTAGGCAAGGTGCATGTTTCCCTATCCAGAGCTACACAGTCCAAGCAAAGTAAATGTTTACAAAGGGATAATTATCGGTAAAGAGTCTGCATCTGCAAGGTTTTTCAGATCGTCGACAGCAGAGCTACTTAGGTTTCTAGCAGCATCTGCCAGTTCTGTAATAAAGAGGCGTCGATGTGGGGCTGCCAAATCAGCTAGCTTATTGAGCACCTCTGAAACTCGTGAATATGCTAGCTTTGAGAGTCCTTCACGTTGCTAAGATTTCCCCCTTTTCCTCAGACCAGACGACGATCACAATGTCCCTCCCAAGACATCCGATTGATCGTCATCGACTCCAACCCAGCACCAATACCTATTTCATATTTACCCTGCTTTGATAGAAGCCACAACATCGGCCACAGCTTGCAAACCTGAAGAACATTGCATGTTTACAGTTCTAATAGGAACAGTTTCCGGGAAACCCGCATAAAAAGCAGCCATGCCGCACTCATTAGCGCGCTGTGAGCTTGGAGGGAGAACACTGTCAACAACAATATCACCAATATCTGCTGGATTTGTACCCGACCTTTCGACAACAGCCCTTAGAACAGGTGCCAATAAATCTTCAGCAAACGTATCTTTAAAACCTCCACGTTTTGCTTTACAGATCGGAGTGCGATAAGCTACAACGATCACTACATCATCACTATAACTAGGTTTCCTTTTGTAAGCGTGCTGCGTCGCGAAAAAGCGTGGGCCACCACAATTGAGACTGCAACACCTTTCGTGATGTCATATCCTTGCTAAAGTGCCCTCCAGCAATGCCGCTATGTGCCTCTGAGAGCACATCGTGCATCTCATGCTCGAAAACACATCTAATCCATCTTGCCCCAGCCTATAGAGTTGGCGTGCAATCAACTGATAGGGCTGGATCTTAAGGATTAATCGCCTAAGTCAAGCTTTTTCTATCGGTTGGTCAGGCAGTCCGTGCTCAAGCACTTGGACTATGTTATCTGCCCAATATGGCATTAGATCAACCTTAAATAGATCTCTCTCGCTGGAAAGGTTAAACAGATGGGCGTCAGGTAATTCATCAACAATACCTTGTCCAGCAGCTTCTCTGGTGGAAATGCGTGACATGTGATCAGCCATGTAAGGCTGTTTTCCCTTTCGTACCACCACGGAGAAGTCGAACTCTAAAAGCAGAAGGAGCCATCGAGCTATGCGTCCTGTAGCGCAAGGTTTGTTTACTAGATAGAGCAAGGCTTGATGGTCCACAAAGAAGGTAAAGGGCGTGACCAAAAGATAATGTCGGAATTTCTTCACAACGAATACCATGGCTAATCCCTCTCTTTCCGTCGTCGAGTAGTTCATTTCCGTCTCAGTGAGTTGTTTGCTAGCAAAGCTCACTGGATAGTCTAAATTTTGTTCGCCAAGTTGGCACAATACTACCCCCACGGCAAACTTAGAAGCATCGATATGCATGTGGAAAGTAATGGTCCAATCTGGTGCTCATAGGATTGGTGCTGTGGTTAGATCCTTCTTCAACTCTTCGTATGCCCGTTGGCATGATTCGGTCCATTTGAAGACAATGAGCAGCTTGTACAAGGGTTTGGCGATCAACGCATAATTCAGTACAAACCTCCGATAGTATCCAGTATGGCCTAGGAAGCATTGAACTCCCTTATAGTTGTTTGGGGGTGGAAGGTCAACAATAACCCTGACCTTCGAGAAGTCGGTGGCAATGCCGTTCTTCGACACCACATGCCCTAGGATGCATCCATGCTTCACCCAAAACTGGCACTTTAAGGGTTTCAAGGAGAGACGATATAAGCGACACCGCTCGAAGACTGCTCGGAGTTTGTCTAGGTGTTCGATCCAGGTCGAGTGGACACAGAGGTCATCGACAAAGACTTCTAACTCCTTGCAAAGCATGTCCTTAAAGATGGTGCACATGAGGTGTTGGAAAGTGGCAGGGGCATTAGTCAACCCGAAGGGCATGACTATGTAAGCAAAGACACCCCACTCAGTGACAAAGGCAGTCTTATGCCTGTCCGCAGGATCCACTTGCACATGGTTGTACCCTGAGAAGCCGTCCAAAAAACTGTAGGCTTCCTTGCCTACCACTCTCTCAAGCATGTGCTCGGTGTACGGCAAACGGATAGTTGTCCCTCTTGGTAGGAGTGTTCACCTTCTTGTAATTGACGCACACTCGGATTTTTCCATTCTTCTTCATCATGATGACTATGGGCGATACCCAGTCTGTGTGCTCAATTTCGTAAATGAACCCCGCTCTCATCAGCTTATCAATCTCTTCTTTGATAGCATGAGCGTGTTTTGGATATCCTAGTTTCTCTGCTTCGAGAGAGCAAGATACTTTTTGCCCTCTCATCTTATGCTTTGGCAGCAAATTGAACTGATATAAAAATCCATAGTTGGCTACAAGAGAAGAAAATGTCTATGTTATAGAGGGAATATCCCTAAGGAGAAGGAAGATGTAAAGGCTCTTGAGAGCTAGCTTTGTACTTTTCTAACTTGAAACATACTATGAATTCTCAAGTTTCATTGTCATCTTTAGTATTTTTCTTTGAAGTTGTTGTCCAAAAAACCAATTGAATAGCTCCTCAAGATTATTGCTTTTTGTAACTTCTCCTCCATGTCTTGTGCTTCGAAAAAAACTTGTATGTGCTTAATAGTGAGAATTTTCCATGCCTTGGCAGCTATTAGTTACTAGGAAGCCTTGCTCCTCCACAAAGTAAGGCCCATGGATATGAAGGATATGTTGCAAATACAAGACAGTAACAATCATTTTACATCATTGAAAATTTTGTCAAAGAAAACTTGGATTATATATTCTCTCTTGTCAAATAAAACGTGATATCCTTTTCTCCCCATGCCTCCTTTATTGCTTGAACAAGATTTATAATCGAATATTTAAACTCTTCTCAATACATGTATGTTGTCTTTTTTTACTTGAGGAGCTTTAGAAATACATCGAGGTGTCTCCAAACCTCTATCCTTAGAAATGCAAGTCGTGGTATGCTTGCAATGTTTTTTGTTATCCCACACAGCTCTCTCCAATACACCCAAGTAATGCTCATATGTTTTCCGGTATGGTTTCCTAAAAAGCGTATGGCTTTTGAGCCTCCCACATTGGGATATCAGCCAAGACATCTCTTATTTTCCCTCAAAGTGTTGGATCTTTTCTTAAGTGAACTTGGCATCCATCAAAACCCATTTTGGAGAGTAATGCCTCACATTTATCAGTACACTCATGTGATAAAGACAAGGGCTTAATCGAGTATGCATAGTCAAGATGCAACTTAAGGGGTTTGTCAATTATTCTAATCTATGCATACAAGTACAAATATGAACATTTATAAGAGAAATTGAAAGAATGGGATTCCATATGTCTTCTTTGTTTTTAAATTTACTCAAATTTATAGAGTCTCTAGTTGGGGCTCTTCTTACAGGGTGCAAGTTTTTCCAATCTTTAGACCCAACATTTTCCATGTAATAAACATTAGGATATTTTGCATTTTTCCCATTACGTAGTCCAAGCATACATTTGATAGTTTTTAAGTCAACGCTCATATGCCATTCCACATTAAAATTACCAATCCCATCAACCACCAACATTTCTCCTTCACTTTGAGACTTAACAATGTTTGAAATACTTATATTAGTGAACAACCATTTCAATGTTTGATTATTCTCAATTGATACCTGAGCTGCACCAACCCACCAAATCTCCATCTCAAACTGGAACTTATGCACTAGTGCTTGATCCCACCATTATTGTAGTCCAATACCCTGTTCTATGATGCAAATGCTGACTCTTTTCATCTTTTGTCCTTTTTGAATGTGTGCTTCATCTAACTTCAAGGAAAACTTCAAAACAGCACTATGGCATTCCTCTACTATGAGTCTATACATGTGAACCATTGCAATCTGCACTTTTCTTAGATTAACCCATATATTGTTAAACTCATTGTATTCAAAACTAGATTTTCTTTTTGTCTTTTTGTATGACATAGACCCTTCAATATGAATGTATTCCCAAAAACATGTGGAATCTTATGATTCATAGCAGTCCTTGCAACTGATACTACAAGGTCTTGAGACAACCCAAAAGCACTTATTTTATTGCATTTAAGTTTTTAAACAGTAATCTGGAGATAACACAATAATCTTTTCGAATAATACCCACAGTATCACATGTCTCTACAATTTCGTTTGGTTCTACTCTGTCCTTTAAGTCCTTTACCAATTCTTAGAGAGTTGGGCCTCTCAAATCCACATTCTGAGGTGACTTAAAATCCTCAAAATATCTTTCTTATTTATGGTCTCTTTTAAAAGATTGATTCTCTTCTCAATCTCTAGAATATTAATGTCTGATATGTTAGAGACATATTTCTTTGCAAGATTTAGTCTTCTTTTCTTTACTCTCTCACACAAGGTAGTTATATTTTTTAATGGTCTCTTTCTCTCTCTAAATCTTAATGGAGTTTCCTTCAAGGCTGCTAGCTTGTCTTGTAATGACTTATTAGCATTCTCTAAAATATAAATCTTATTTGTTAGCTCAAAATTGCTTGTCTGTGCAATTAATAATGCTTTTCTCATTTCGTGCACTTGAGTCATGTGCATATCCATCCACCCACAAATCTATATATTTCTTTCCTTTTGTTTGCAATCTGTTAGCCTTCATGTCATCTGTTAGTACTCATCGATGTATACTTCTCTAAGATGTATAAATTGAATGTAGTTGGATGGTAAGTATGTACTTGCATGTGCTCATCTTCTATATTACTTGAAGAGGTATTGCTAAACATTTCAACAGACCAACCACAAATGAATCTCATAGTGATAAGAATGTGAGCACAAAGAAGAGAATAGTGAAAGAGTGGTTGGTATATGAAAAGAAGACACGAGAGCAAACAAATGTGATTTTGGTACACATATCTTGAAAATACAAAATCTCCCAAGTTTCAAGATAAAGACGATCAAAAAGGTAACCCTGACATAAATGAAAAGATAAGGGTAATTAATGGCTGACCCCTTCAATGAACCAAATATTCTCTCATTAATCACATTTGAACAACCAAATTTGGTTGTTTTATTCTTTCAAAATCTCAAATAATTAGCAAATTAATCATTTTCTTACAAGGGTCTTTTTGAAAGTGTTTTTGACCCTAATGAAACATGTAGAGGAGAGAGAAAACTACAAAACATAACCTGAGGGTGACAGTAATCTAGGTGGTAGTTGGGAGCAACAAACACAAATTTCCAGATGATGTGGACAATAGGACAATTATAGATGCAAACGCAGTAAGGAAAGGTGGTTGCTCAGTTATTCGAACGACAAACACAACAATGGAAGGTGTGGATTGTACAATGGAGGTTGAAAACAGGTGCTGAATGGATGTAGACAATGTCATGCAACATGCACTAAGATGTTCTCCACAGACAAGATGTGGCCAGCAAAACTAAAGTGCCTGAAATCTACAAAAACAAGATTGGTTGAATGAGATAGCAAGCTATCTATTTATAAAAAGTTTGAGGCCTCCCAAATTAGTGTGTACATGTGGGACACTGAAACTCTCTCAAATATCTCTCATGATTTAAAAGAATGGTTAGAATTCATTAATTGACTTCAATTTTGGAGCTATTTAAGTAAAGATAATGGTAATTTAGTTCAACAAGAGTGTACATGCAAACCTCAAACACTAGTGATAGCAAATCCTATACTTAGATTATAAGTACAAGCAACATGCACAAAAAGGGATACTAAAATTCTAAAAATACTTTTTTAAGAGAGAGAAATCTCTTAACACTTGTTAAAAAATAACAATTGATATATAAAAATAAAGATTCCTTTAATAACCATTGGTAGGCTGATGTAGGCTAAGTTTGAGGTAAGCCAAAAAATGAAAAAAACTATTGAAAGATTTCAAAATGTTCAAATGACTTTAGTAATTGCATTTACATGCTTTGTTTTTTTATTGAAAAGTTTTCAAATTGGAAATCTTTTGGTCAAAAGCTATCAAACAAAATTCATTTTGTTTAAATATGCACCCATTATTTGATTAAACCTCAAATATGCCACAATATCCATTTAGGGATCATTATTAGGGTCAAATAAGTGTTGGAATTGCAATGAGCAACCACATGCACCATGCATTTTATAGCTTACAAACCTAAAGTTTCTAAAACCCTATATGAGCATTTTGTAATAGTGTGTATGCAGGTTAATGGAAACTTTTTGGCACTTATAGTCATCCAAGATATTATGTCAAATGGAGAAAGGTGTGAGCAAATTTACAAGATATACTTGGAGTATAAGCATCTATTGAAGAGGGATTGAAAAAATCTATTGAAGCTCTTGGAAATCCTTAACAATTTGTATGCAAAAATAAGAAGCCTAATGTATAGAGAGAACAATGCAATTGACAAAGCAAATAGAATATAATGCATCAAATACTCCTAGTTGAATTAAGTTCCCTCACATATCAAATTTTAGAATCTAGATAAAACCTACAAAAATAGCATGCAATTGCAATTTTGTGGTACAAGTGCACCCATTCAAAACAATGTTGGTAACACGTAAATGAAACACCTTTTACACATGGTCAACAAAAATTCTTCTGGCTTTTTCCAAAGTGGTTGCTCATTAATCCTAATCTTTTGACAAAAATGGGGGAGCCATATTACCCTAGACTTAATGGACCATTATCATACAAGAACCTCATCGTCAAGAATCTTTGGACTTTCAAGGCTACTTTGAGACTAATGCCACTTATAAAGCTACTTCGAGATAAATGATACTTAAAACATTAAAGCCGCATTTACTTACAAAGCATATTAGACACTTCATCTTGAATGGTTTTGACTTATAATAAGAATGACATGGACAAAAGTTGCTTATATGCTCACGCTACCTTGAGATATTAAGGCCAATCAAGCATAGCACGGCTTTGCAGATAAGAACCGCTACTTTTAAAGCGTTCACGATGGCCAACTTTTGAATTTGATGGACAAAATAATTTGTTGCTTTGTATGTATCGAGATGATGCGAAAGCTTTGGGCACAATCATTCGGGCTTGGGTAAGGAAGGTTCATTACGCGTTTCGTTAAAGAATATAGCTAAATTTTCCATTGAGCAGATTTCTTGGGTTTGCCTTTTTAAGAGTCCACAAGGACAATAAGATGGGAAGTTTCCCCACAAATTCGTTCCTCTTTTTCTTCTTTATTTAGTACAATTTCTCTCTCTCTCTTTCTCTCTCTCTCTCTCTCTCTCTCTCTCTCTCTCACACACATTGCGCACTCTTGTGCACCCTTGTTCTTCAAGAATCTTCACAACAATTGAAAACTATACCACTGCACAAAGTGGATAATCTTCTCCAAAATCATAAAACATACGTTCGCCAATTATAAATTACATGTTTGCAATAGCCAGTGTCTGATGATGAAAAGCATGAGCTCGTTTCAAAGGTAATTCATGCAGCTGCAATCGAATATAAAACCTTTCCTATATCATCATCCATCCAATTGCAACTCAAACGTTATCAGTGGATGCTTGCTTTGTTTCGGGGATAATGTCAATTTGACCTAAAATTAGTACAGGGAGGATAAGGCCCCGAAAAATCTCCCTAGCAATTGCTTAAACAGCCTATCTATCATGATTTACAGGCCTCAGTAACGTTCTCTATTTGTTGATTGAAACACCTGGTAGTGACATTCTCAGCATTTTCATTTCACCTTTTCGATCATTTGATGAGAATCAATATCCGACGACCACCCATCTTCAAGGCTCAGATTTTGGCTGGGACCTTAACCTTGTTGTAGAGGTTATCACTGCTTCAATTACCTACCTCAAGTATCTGTCAGCCTCCCTCCCTTACAGTCCCAACCGTCCACTCTCTTCAGCCGCCACACATTGAGTTCATGTACTGATCCTGAGCAACTTCACCCTGTCTCTCAGACGTTCCTTCAGATAACCTTCCTGATGCTGGGATGTTTGGGAATGCCAGAGCTTATGCTTGCCCATGTGCTTAAACCAGCAAAGACTTAGCTGATGTAAGTCCAGAGGTGACTGCTGCCAGAGAACCCAGACAGAAGCAGTTGAGAATGCAGCTGGTGTAACAGCTAGATTGCTACTTGGTAATATCGATTGGTATCCAGGCACAAAACTCTGATCTTGAGATAAGAAACTGATTTGAACATCCAGGATGAATGATGACATTCATTCTCTGCAAAAGTTTAAGTTCTTGCTCTGATATCTGAATGCCACAATGCAGAACATACAGACTTCTCCCTTTACTCATCCGCCAAAAATAAGGATCAACACCGGAGAGTTGATCCTCCGGTGTAACCATATATCCACCTCTGAGATGAGATTTTAAAGCTAAATCAATCTTCCACACCAAAATTACCACCCTGGTTGGGAAGGGATAAATGTGTCTCTATGGTCTTACCACGCATCCTTGAAAGTAGTTCCAAAATTTGCCATGTTGCATCACCTTGTGTCATTGGATCCATATACAGCAGTGCTCGTCGGTGTTCTTCCTTCCAGAGGTAATGTTGCATGATACTCAGATTTGTGCGAGAGACCTTCTCCAGTATTTTGTCCAGCTTGCTTACGTCTTTTTCATGCACAGTTACTGACATCTTCGACCAATCAATCACATGAGAATATGGAAGAGCTATTTTATCAGCAATGATCACAGGCACACAACCAAACAGAACCGATTCAACTAATCGGGGGCTCCATGGTGCCCAACCCAAAGGGCAAAGGCAGAACACTGATCGCTGGATCTCAGACACATAATCATCAGAGCGCGTCCTCTTAATGAAAAACCGCCTATTACGCCGAAACTTCTGCCAGATAGTGGTGCGAATACCCCTGCAACCAGGAATACTGGCCATTAAATTTACATTGCGCAAAACAAGCCACAAAAACACACAACCATATGACATGCAAGCAATCACCTGCTGTATATCCTTCCACTGTCATTCTTTGGATGTACCTCCATCTTACCCCGAAAGAAAGCCCAAATATCACGGCGTTGCTTCTCTGGCTGCCAGCCTTCTTTCACGAACGTCTCTGGTACATAAGGAGGTATCTGTATATGTTGTGGGGCTTGGCATGGATGCTTGTCAACCAACCCAAAGGTTTGTAAGATTATAGATCTCTTAAGAAAGTGGGGGATCCCAGCAGAAACAGCTATATCCTCCTACACAACAAATTCAACAGGGCTGAGACGTGATTGTCTAATCCTAAGCTGGAGTCTGGAAGAGAGCACATCTACTACTGGAAATAGTCCTTACCATTGTGCGAAAGCATGGCCCGTAATCATGAGTTGCGGTAAAAATGTGGTCCCTGCCCTCTCTACGATTCCAATATGGCATATCGCGAGATATCAGCTTTACTGCTGACTTCAACAAAGATGGTGCATGACCTAGTGATGGAAAACCGGTCCTTGAACTAAAGTTGCAAGAAACATATACTGGTACAAAAAAGAAATCAGCTTCTGCCGGCGCAAGTGTTCTAAATGGGCTATGTAACAATCGATGATGAATGGCAACCTCTGCAGCAAAGAGATGCCTGGAGCATCGCTCATCTTCTAGCCAATCTTTGTTGAAACTTGGTGGCAGATCGTACACATATATCTTAATGCTAGCAGAGACGTTCGCCTGTCCTGCAATGACCTGAGAATCAGAACCTTCTCCTTTCAAATCAAATCATCACTACGGATTAGAATGTCAAAACTCAGCACTTGATTGTTGTGATACTATCTTTCAGAAAGGATGCAAACAGAGCATCCACTGCTCTTCACTCAATCACACAAACACGAAGCTTGTAATTCACTTCCTATCCGTGCAATCGACAAACCCACCGAGACTACGGTGATCAACAAACAAGTAAAAATTCCTATTAATGAAGCTACTTGCGTGTCTAGAGAAAACAAGACAAAACCATACCAAAATCAGCCTTCTCTAATCGAGCGAATTCCCTGTGAACATACTTTGTCCGGCTTTTAGGCCTACGTTGTGGCTCCTCCTTCAGCTCTGAGACCGCATGACGGGGGAAGGGCCTTGAGTACCTCTCTAAAGGACCATGAGGATTTCCTGTAGTTAGAAAACTTCCGACTTCCAAGACGGTAGGCTGCGTGCTCTGATTGCTTGAGAATGGCATCCATCGCTCAGTTTTGATCAGGACAAAGAGAAGGCACAGCAAGAAAGACAGCAGAACTTTAGCATAACGCTGCCAGAACCTGGAACTTCTGTCTCCCCTAACATACTTACATCCAGATAGTTTAAGAGCGACGGAGCCGACACGTTTCTCTTTTGGAAGGCCAGTGCGGAGATTAACGCTCATCTCTGGCACTCCTTTAATTCTTCGATCAAGCTCGTTGCACTTATCGTGATCAATAGGAAGACAACACTCTGAGCAGTTCTTCAGTTGAAAGGGATTAGGCAGTTACACGTGGAGGCCGTCTGAATTCCGCAACCGATGGAAAGCCGGTTATGCGTAGGAGAGTGCAGAAGTGTTCTCCACCTGCCGAGATAATAGATTGAAGTTTGATGATAGCAAATCAGTGACCTTCCTTGTGCATGAAAAACAAGAGACTAATGGACGACAAAATGGATGGCATGTGGTTGGTTGATTTCACAGAGAATGATTCTGCGACTGCTTCATTCAAATAAACACGGCTGCGTAGCAGCGCAGAAAAGAAGTGTCCATATATAACCAGGAAGAGCCACTTCAAAAAAACCAGTCAGGAAGAACCACTTCAAAAACTTTCGGTGCTGAATCTGTGAAGGCTCTGTGAAGAGAAGATTAGCATGCACCAGTAACCAAGCGACAGAAGAAGAACACCGATTCAAAAACCGTCGGTGCTTGATCTGTGAGGAGAAGATTAACAAGCGCCGAGAGCAAACGGCATAAGAATAAACCGCTTCAAAAACTGTCGATACTTAATCTGTCAAGAGAAGATTGGCATGCGACCGCGACCAAACGGCACAATCATAGGGGGGCCTTCATACAGCGAGCGGGCGGAGCCAGCGCCACGCGAGGCTGCGGAGGACGTCCGGAAGGAGACAGGGAGCTGAGAAGAAACGCGCAGGAGGTGGCAATAACTAAGTGGAAGTCGGAGGAATCGGCGAGGATAGCAGAGAAGGGACAGATCAGAATGAATGGAGTGTGAGATTGGCGGACAGAGATGAGGATGCCGAACGAGGATGCCGAACGAGGATGATGAGGATAGCAAAAGACAGGCAGACAAGAAGGAAGCGGGTGGCTATGGCGGAGGCGTGATCGCCAGGGAAGGCGCGCTACGCTTGTGTGACGACGGAGGGAGAGATGTGGAGAGAGAAGGTGATAGAGGGAGAGACCGAGAGAGAGAGAGAGAGAGAGAGAGTGTATGTGTGTGTGTGTGTGAGAACTTTGAGAGAGAGAAGAGAGAGATTGACTTGGAAGAGAACCACCGGGCTCTTTCCATGCTTGCTCCAACGTGGCACCTCTCGTTATCGCTCCGGGCTCCGCGTGTCACACTGGGACCACCCTCTAAAGATTTTGGCGGCGAACACCTCTCCTTTTGCGCTCGTTTGGAGGCTTCTTTTGTACTGACTTGGCATTTACTTGGTGCCCACTCATCTCGTTCTTATTTACTGTGTGTTTCAAATTTGCAAGGGCCGTTCACATGCTTCAAGACCCTGGCTTTAGGCTCTCTCTTTTTTTAAGAGACGCTGCTCTTCGAATTTAAAGTTATTTTCAATGGAAAATGTAAAAAGGCCTTAGTCATGGTGTCAATTATTGGAATTTGGACTTGTGAAATGGAACTTCCCCAATTAGGACTCAATTTGAAGGGTTCCTCAACTTCTCGTTCGGAAGTTAGAGATGTAAGCGTTTTTTTACAGTGCACAACATTATATTATTAAAGGTAAGCATGTTCATCAACCCTGTCGGAGTAAAAACAACTACGTCGAGGACAAAAAGAACCTAGAAATAGGCTTGATAGCTACATCTTTCTTGGCAATTTTCTTCAACATATGATGCATTTCTACAAAGATATAATGGCTAAGACTACACCTAGACAAAGGGAGACTTGAGCCATCCAAAAACAAGGTTCTTTTTGTGGCACCAAATTCTGAACAAAGTGATGCAATGAATAATCCCCCAAATCATTTCACAAACTTCATTGAAATTACCACAATCTCCTAACAAGACCTGCTTCCATCCAACAGTATAATGCAGATTAAGCTTCTCCATGGCCTTTTTTATTTTCCCCTAGAGGGCTTGCACTTCATGGTGGTCCCAAAATGACATGCTTGATTTTGTCTCCTTTCATTTTGCAAAAGATGAAGAGTGGACACACCTACACAAACTTTGATATGATGTCCCTAGTTGAAAATTTATTAGCCACAATTTTCCACAATATAACATTGATCCTAAAGGAGGAGGTTGCTTTCCATGCCTTTTTAAGGTGCTTCTTCCAAGTCTTGAGAAGGTTCCCCTAGGCTTTATCTCACTCCAAGACTCCTTCACTCTTAGATAAGAGTTAGGTCCTCTGTCAAACCAAACTACTCAATAATCTGCTCCAAAGGTAGTAGGGCAGCTGAGTCAAGGTCCCATATGTCAACTAGATAGCAAATCCATTTTTCTTAAAGGTAGAGGCTATCCTTAGCATTGCAACTGGCTAGTGCCACATCATCATCATAGGGGGGTAAGATGTAAGCCAAACATTAAGGAATAGAGAGGTATCCTTTCCCCCAACGGGCCACCCTTCCACCAAAAAATAAGGAAAGGGATTGTTTCCACAAGTTGACTGGTTTGCTAAGCCGTAGAAGACTATTTGACAACTATCTTATCTCACAATTGGATAACAGAACATCACTCCACTTAACATTAACCCATATTTTACCATAAACTTTGGCCTTAGCAATTTAGCCTATGACAATGATGCTCCACGATTGTCCTTCCTAGACCCTTTTCAACAAAGAAAATGCAAGCCTATTAGCCTTCTCTTGCAAAGGTTCCAACCCAACACCTCCCTTGCTAATAGGAGAGACCATCTGATCCCAAGATATAATTGCCCATCCTTTAGCTTCCCTAAAAGGACTAGATAACCTTTCTGAAGAGAGCCTCAACCTTAGCCCAATTGGCCTTAGCAAAGGGGAAAATAGATGTGGCAAAAATTGTCATTGGGAATAGATTTATTTTGATCAAGGTGAGTCTACTTACAAACCTTATCATAAAAGGCAACCTACCAACCACCTCAAAGTGAATCATATTATAGAACCACTCAAAATAGCTTCTAAGGGTGGCCCCAACACCAATGGGAATCCCCAAATAGCGAATTACTTGCCCTTTAGGAACGACACCATATTGGGGAATATGGGAATTTCCCATAAGTTTGGGACACATGGTCAAATCTTTGGATTTGTCATAACTTGAACATTATAGCTCCAAATTGAGCGCTCTATAGCTCAATAGATTCCATTTTTCAAGAGCTTTCTAATGATGGGTCACATCATATGGTTTTGAGAAATTATGGGGATGTTATCCGGGTGCCATCTTTTTAGTATTCAAAAAATGGGAATTGGGAAATTCCCAAACTCACTAATATTGTGTTAGTTACCTCTTTGATGGTAATATGCATAAGCCATTGAGGGTTCTCCTCCCAGGCCAAATACAATAGCTTCGACTTTTGATTGCTAACTTTGGAGCCAAAGACAAAAGAGAATTCTTCATAGATTCCAAGGAATGAATTGACTAAAAGGGAGCCAGCTTGCACAATATTGGATTTGTCGTTAGCAAACATCTGAGCGCATAGATACTAGCCATCCTCAAATACTAAAGGCCCATTCATTCAAACCCTGATAGCATGATCAATACAAGGTAACAACAGGTGGGTAACTAAAGTAAACAATAAAGGAGCTATGGGCACCCTTGTCATATGCTATGCTACAAGCCAAAGCTACTAAATGCATAACCCTTAACATATATGGTCATGAAAGCATTAGAAAAAGGTGCTTTGATCATAGAATAGAAGTGTTCACCAAAGCCAACTTTGTTGAGGATCGTAAGAGTAAACTCCTACCATACCCTATTATAAGTCTTCTCCATGTCCATATCTAGTAGTAAATAATCCTCCTTCAAGGAAAGAGCACAATCAACACCAAATAGAATATTAAGGATGGCATCATGGATGTGCCTCCCATGAATGAATCCATGCAAACACTTATGAACATGTTGCCCTAGCAAAAACTTGATTCAATTAGCTAGAGTCTTAGCCATTACCTTGCAAGGTACATTGAGCATAGTGAAAGGTCGCCAATGGCCTAGTTTCTATTGCTCAACCACCTTGGGTATAAGCTTGAAAATGCCTTGATTGGTAGTCCTAGTCATAGAACTTAATGCCCCAAACTAATTGAGCATATCATGTAGGTCTTGTGAACAAACATTCCAAATAGATAAGAAGAACTCCAATAGGATGCCATTCGAGCTGAGAGTTGAGCCTTTGCACATGGACTTCATAAATGAAGAGCAACTCATTGGTGCTAAAGGGTCTCAAAAGGGCTAGGGCCACATCCTAGCTAACAAGGCATCCATATGCGTAAGGAAGGCATGAACTATGTGTTTCCATTCATCTAAAATTGCAAAGGGGAGACTAGCTATGACAAATATATGCTTCTTAAATACATAAGAGATGCCTTCATTATTAAAGTACTTCTTTCCATCCTCATCTTCAATCATGGTTAGGGTTTCTCTCTTCTACTTTCTCTTAAGAGTGCTCAAATAGATAGAGGTGGGCGCAACTACAACTCTACTATGCTCCCTACCTCTAATAAAAGTTCTGATGTCTTGCAAGATTCAAAGTAGCGCAAGATCCCTAAGTGCATACAATAAAGCAACAAGCACATAGCCATGACACTGTTTACGTGCACTAAGTTACCATCACCCCATTTGAGCTTAACATCTACTATGCCATTTGTAAAACATAGTAATTGCCTACTACATATCCTGATCACAGTGAGCAACGAGAGACGAAGATGCAATGCCATAAGAAGTCCAAGTCTCTTTTGTATTTTGAATGAATGCTTGATCGATCAAGAATCTTGTGTTGAATTTGAAGGGGGGTTGCTTTATTAACATGACCTGCACATATCAACTTGAAAGAGATCATGATGGGAAGGTGATTAAAATCCTAATAATCATCAAATTTTATGTAACATTATGTCCAGTGAGGCCTAAATAGAAAGGCTATGTAGAATCTATCCAATTGAGCTCCACACCATGATTCATTGCACTGCCTATTATGCCCGGGGGGTCCACTCGGGTTTACTGTATGGTACCATGTGAGTGTAAGGGAGGGGGTTATTTAAGGGAAGGAAGGTACATTTTATAAGGTAAGGTCCCATAAATAGGGGGTAGATAAGGGGTATTTTCATATATTTCTTGCATGCAAGTGACATCTCCTTATTACTACTAGTGAATCCCCCGTGCTATTATGCTAGGTGATACATTTTCCATTATCATCAGTCATTAGAGATGTGACATCCACCAAGCCAAGAGATGACTATTTGTTTTTCCATGATTCCTTTTTCTCCTCTATCCTGTTTCCATAGCCATGCAAGTGATCCTCGCTACTATTAACCATCGTATTCCAATCCCCAAATAGAACTAAATTGTCCCCCAACATGGGTGACTTGACCCATTGCCACATGTCATCTCTTTGGCGAGAGACATTAGGAGCATGCATAGAGACATAGTCCAGCATCTTCCCGAAGAATTGCCTATTAGCCAATACTTAGGTGATGGTTTTCTTGGGGGGAGTAGGTTGCTTTTTTTTTAAATTGGCAAATTCATGATAGATATTATTAAAAACTAAAAGGTGAGCAACCATAACCCAAAACCCCTTCCTAACTAACAAGGTAATTTTAAACATGGGTGTTTTTTTTCTAAGTACTTTGAGGGGGGCTAATATCTTAGCAAACATTACGCCAAAAGTAGGTTTATATTCCTAAATTGATGAGCACGTTATTCCTATTAGTGCACAAGTGATTGAGCACTATAGCTCTAGTTATATTCAACCATTTTACCATTTCCTCATCCAAAACATCCATGTTGCCAAACAAAGCAGTCCCCATATTTTCTATTGATTCAAAATTAAATCTAGCAATTTGAAACCATTCCTTGATTTTGCTCCAAAAGATTATGTCATCCCTACAGCTTCAACAAAGGTGTATAATTATCTCCTTTTGAGACATACACGATGGGTAGCATCCATTAATATTTTTAGACATACTATTCTATCCTTGATAGCTAGTTTCTTGGAGGCAATCCTCCATATCAAAAGATTGAGGTGTTGGCTTGGTGTAGCTAGCCAAGCTTTAGTTACCCTAACTTGGATACCCTATTTCTCCTACTTTGTTCTATGGCTAGGGGCGCAAACTTTTCCATACATTCTTCTTTGCCAAAAACCTCTTTTGGGGGACTTTGGAAGTCATTCATCCTATTCATCTTAACAATTGGCATGCCTTTCTAGTTAACCATGCTTCTCCAAAGGTCATCCAATCCTATTGAGATTTGTATATGCTAGCTTTCCTTCTTCTTCTATAGTACCTAATTGAGCCATAGCTTCTCTCTATGGTTGAGGAAAAACTTGGTTGAGATTTCATTTCACTTTCATGAGCTTTATACTATTAGCATCCCAAATATTCAGCCATCAAGATAATCCTTTGTCCACTATGTTCTTTCTTAATTTCTATTTGAGGGTGATTGGGGAGGAGGACTCAAAGTAAACTTCTAAGAAAGACCAAACACTCTATGGCAATGCAAAGTCACCTTTCTTGCTATCATCGCTCCTCGTGGAGTCCTTTTGTTGTTACCTCTCTCCATTGACTTACCAAAGCCTTTAACAATGGTTAGGCCTATATGTCTGTGTTGTTGTGCATCTAATTGCACTCGCCTTATGTTCCCAAGTGAGATTGGACTATTGTCCTCTCGACAACAATGCATTACTCTCACCACTTGTTTTGGTTTCCCATGGTGTTGAATCACCAACTCTCATTACTAGCTTGAAGACTATATTTGAAACACCTTCAACCACAAATTTTCTAGCTCCAAACCACCTCCTTTTCTTGTTGCCATGACTACTTCACATGAGATAGAATGACATTTACATGTGGTGCCATAGATCCATAGGAAATCTCTTATCTACTTAGCTTTGTCTCTTTGCCTTCTAGAGAAAGTTGTAGCTGCAACAACAAACATTAGCATTGGGGATACTGTTCTATCTATCGCCACTAATTTACCTCCAAAGCTGAAAAGTAAAGACCTCATTTTGGACATCTTGAGTTCAATTCTGCTCAGTATCCACTGTATCTCACATTCTATGGCATTTAGTTTTTGTGTTTTATGACCTCAAGAAATAGGGTATGACTTGCCAACACTTTGTCGGCTCACGTGAAGTAATTGTTTCAAGGACTTTGATGGCAAAACAATTGATTAGTTCATTCATAACTGATCTTATATGAAATGAATCTATACTTCTATGTACTTGTCACCCCCAAGCCCACAGACAACCTAGGTAGTTGAAACATCACCAAATTTTATTACTTCAAATTCAAAATGCATAATCCACACATGTGTTTCATCTTGTCCCAAGTATTGGAGTTCTATTTTTGCCTTGCTAATATAGCTCTAGAAACATGGGCATACTGGTTGCAAACTTCAAGTAGTCTAGTAACTATATTTTTCAGGATGCAAAATGTTGGAATCATCATCCCCAAATAGGTGGGTGCACATCTATGATCCATCTGGGAGAGGGAGCCCTCAAATCACGCCTCTTTATAGTTTATAATCCATAACGTTGAGTAATGGGTTTATTGCGATGGTTTGGAGGAGTGGAGCAATGGGACTTCATTGCCTTTGGGAGCTAAATAATGAGAAATGGTGTGAGAGGTATCCATTTTTCCCCACTCTAGCCACGACATTAGAGAAAGGTGTGTTGACCATAGCAATCATCTTTTTGACTACAAAGAATAGCTATTCTTCCAAAAAGGGTTCTGCCAACCGTAATGCTACTTCAAGGAGGACAACTTCTTTGACTACGTCTAAGAAATCACTAACTTACCTATCATAATTAGGGTCAATAGGTGGCTAATAGGTAGTAAATGGTTCAAAATTTTAAAAGAAAAACTACCCCCAATTGATAGGCAATAACTGGTCCAATTTTTTCTCTCTTCTTTTTCTTAAATTTGGTGTATGGTTTTTTCTTCCCCCTGCCCGTAATGAGTGGAAAATAGGGGTTAGCAAGGCGAAAATATCCGGTCACATCGACAGGGTATATAAGGTGTAAGGAGACATGATTAGGGCATCGGTTATCAATAATCATGTTCCTCTTTCACATTCTTGTAGCTTCCATGGTTCCCCTTCTCTTTCTCTCTCTTTTCCTGTATTTCTCTTTCTTCCTCTTGTCTTTTTTCTCTCTTCTTCTCTCTTTCTCCTCTTTCTCTCCTCCCTATAGCCCTCTTTCTTCTCTCTCCTCCCCTAGGTCTCCTTCATTACAGTTGGAATGAGAGCTATGTGCTTTGATCCTTTCTCTCTCCTTCTTTGGGTTAGCACGGGAAAAATATCTGGTAACACCAATGGGGTATATAAGGTGTAAGGAGATACAATTGGGGCATCAATTTTATCAATAATCAAGTCCTTCTTTCACCATCTTACAACTTCCATGGTTCCCCTTCTCTTTCTCTCTTTTTTGTTGTATTTCTCCCTCTTTCTCTCTCCTCTTTGCGGTCCTCTTCCATCTCTCTCCTCTCCCCTAGGTCTCCTTCATTAACCCCCCCTCCCCCCATTTCTAACATACAACACACAAATAAAAGGCCACAAGCAACACAAAGCAATGTCACTCACTTTTTAGGTTGGTAACTAATGAAAGTGTATGTTTGTAGATTGGGTATACACTCTTCTATATATGGTGGAGAGAACATAACCTATTCTACACATTCTAAATTGCTAATCTCTCCACCTACTTTTGGATGACGAGTCTTTCTTGCCCACTTTACAAAGTGATGGGCAAGGCGTTTTTCACCTTTTGCAAATTGTATTTGTTTGGTGTGTAAAGCTATTGTCCCCATAAATGCGCCTAGTTCCAAAAAGTGCATGCTCATAATTTGGGCAAGGGTTGAGTGTGTATTGCTAAGTATGTAACCACCCTTATGATGTGTGTGTTTGCTTTATGTTTAGGGTGATGGAGGCATCAAAATATCATTAAAAAGGAGACCCTTCAATCTTCCAAACCAAAAAATGAATCAATAAGGTGCACAAAAGGACCAACAAGTGTGCAATTTGCAAAGGAATAAGCACCAATTTCATTTGTTAAATAGAGAGAAGATTAAATCTAGGCTATGGATTTGCCATCTAAATTGCAACTCTTTTGGGGGCTGGACCACTACTATTCTAATACCTTGGGCACATGAATAGGGTACCTTTCAAAATGGGAGTGTAACAATGATTTGAATCTCAGTTTGATGGAAAGCAAAAACTCATATTTCATGTGCTCCTGTCTCAAATAACTCTCTACAAAGTTCCATGGCATAGTTCATGCCCATAATGTGCTTGTAACTCAGATTAGCTGTGTTAGGTAGAAGCATTGCCAAACCTAATCGGATTGTAGCCCACCGTGTACCCGAGCTCTCAAGGATGGCTCCACTACCCTAAACTTGAATTTTCATGATCCAAATAAGAGTGCTGCCCAACACATATAGTCTCTACTTGCATTTCAACGTAAAAATGACTATAAATTTAGTAAGAAAGAGAGAAAAAAAGCGTGTCACACCTAGCATATTTGACTTATGTGATGTCTAAAAGGTGTGCTAGGTCTGCGCATAACCCCATTCTAAGTTATCTCCGTCTTGTGTACTTTTACTTTCTCGTGGAGGCAAGTCCCATGCAACGTGACATGGGGATGGAGTGAGGAGCCACGACCAATGACCATGTCCATAAACTGTAAAGTTATGAGAAGAAAGAGGAAAGGCCACTTTCTCTCTGGCGTTCACGTACATAACTTTTCTGCTGCTTCTCGGTCTATTTTTTTAAATGCGGCTTTTCAAAAAAATATATACATTTTCTCGGTCTTTACATTTGGCACAAAAAATATTATGCATGACTACAACTGGCAAATAAATGGCTTTTGCATGAATTCAGAGCCGCTCTCGCACCATTTTTTCTTGCTCGCCGTCAGTTGAAATTTCTTTTTGGCTGGTCCGTCCAGCTGGCCTCTCTCTGACCCTGCTGAGCTGGCGGGCTCCAGCGATGCCGACGCTGACATGGCAAAGCACGGCAATGAAAAGACAGCTGTCGACAGTAAATTAGGCAGGAGGGTGAAAAAACAAAGTTTTCCTGTGAGGCTGTGAGCTTGTCTTCTTCCTCTTTATCTTTATTCTTTATCTTTATTGTTCATTATTATTAATTATTATTAATGCAGGAAAGCGATAAATCGATCCAGAAGGGTTTGGTATTTCTTTTCGAATGTTTTTGCGTCCCGTGTTTTTATAAAAGATTTCGGTGTTCCTGCCACCTGGTGTTGCTTGTCTGTGGCCGTGGCACATGCCCGCGACCTGTCTCTTACCTACCTACCCACCAATCACAGCCTCCCGTGTTCCAGCTCGCGTCATCTCTCTCTCTCTCTCCTTATCTACCCCAATGTTACCTCTTATAATCATTATTACTGAAAACTTGCAGCCTGCATGTTAGGGTCCGCTCACGTTTAAGTAAAATTTACTTGCACAAGTTGTTAGAGTCAAGCATAGATGCCTTAGAGCATCCCCCTCTCAAGTCCATTGACTTAAGTAGACATGGCAACCATAGTCAAGTCTTGATGTCACACAAGAGCCTCACTATGGGCTTCAAATTCAGACAATGAGGATAGAGAACCAAATCGTCAGCTGTAAGAGGAGAGAAATTGTTTTTTGGTCAACTCCTTGAGTCATTTCTTATCATATCTATTTGCTTCCTAAAGTCGATGAAGACCCTCCATTTTTAAAGGGACTGAATGGACTGTGCAAAGTCACTTCTCAATGGGTCCAGGTGGTTCTTGAAGTCAAAGTCACACTTCCATGCTTACCTTTATCTTAACTTCACTGACTTGCCTAAAAGTCAAAGTCACACTTCCATGCTTACCTTTACCTTCAATTCACAAACTTGCCTAGATTTATCGACTTATCCTAGTCTCGAGGGTACAACCTTAGTTCTAAACATTTCAAGTTGAAGTACATTTATAAGCGACAAGTTTCGACCTGCATGAAAGGCATAATGATTTGGGCACTATCTCAAAGAACATCTTGATGAAATAGGCATGTCTATGACTATGAGGACTACTTGCACATGGATAGAAAGACCTTACGAAGCTTCATTGTTCCCTGGGATTGGCTTTGGGCTCCTTTTGGGAGTTTGCATGTTGTACAGAAGCTATGTCAATTGATTAAAGCCTGGTATGCCACAAGTGAATGTCTAAGGCGAGAAATGAATCTAAGTTTTAGAATAGTTTATCCCTTGAATTCTATTCATGTGACGTCTTTTTCAGGAGCTCGAGGAAATACCCTTCAAGTACATCAATTAATTGGAATGAGAGAATTGAGGTAGGATCCACGAGGACAAGTAATTGATTTACCAATCAAAAGAAATTTGTGTGAAGATATGAGAGAGCTTGTATAAGTGCATTCTTACTCTAAGTCCTAGACAACAAAACTACCAAGTGCTAGGTCCACCTCATTCAGCTTATGTATCTTCCAAATATGCTTGCTCAAAGAGTTTTCATGTCTTGTTTTCCAAATTGTAACGGATGCTCAAGCAAGGATAGCCCTCGATCCATGAAGTTTCTAGAAGATTCTAAAATTCCAAAAGATATTTGCATCATTGCTTATGCCATCAGTGATATCGGCATCCCATGTGTTGACATGCATGTCATGCCATGTATCAATGTGTATGTCATGCCATGTGACATCCTCTTGTAACGGCATGAGTTTTCCTTAATCTCCCTAGGCTATAGTATGAATGGGGGGGGGGGGGGTCATGGGGCCACAAGCCCTTTAGTCTTGCCAACACTAGTTGTGAGGCCCCAGTGAGGTAAGTCCTCTTCTAGTTCATGTCTTATTCTAGTATTGTCTTGTATCGAGAGTCTTCTATCATAATCAAACCACACTCTTATAAGCATTCTCTTGTGATCGACTTATCTTGCAATCAAGTTCTAGTTCAATTTTAGTTTCAAGTTATTCTCTTGTAAGTTGTGAGAGCAATTTGCTTACTCTCGAAGAGCACTTGCCGTGCTCATAACAATTTGGCAAGACTCTCCTACCATGATCTTGCCTAGTCATGATGGAATCCGTGATGGAAGGTATTGTTGCTTCTTTACAAAGCATCGAATAGCAAATCCAAGAGCTTCAAGAAAGTAATGTAAAGCTACAAGTAGAGCAACCATAGCTTTGGATCTACAATGATAACTTCAAGACATTCAAGAGACAAGCCCACATCAAGCCAGAGGTCTAGTCGAATATTGCCAACCTTCATGATCAACATAGGAAAGAACCAAAGGTCAGTCTTTTAGAGAAATTTGATGGCACAAGGTCAAATTTCAAAGGTTTCATCCAACAAATATGATTGTTTATACATATGTAGCTAGATTACTACCCAAATTATGCTTCTTGGGTCAGCCTCGTAGAAACTCTTCTCTCAAGTACAACTCTCTCTTGGTTTGCCCCCTTGCTTGAGAAGAAATCCTCATCACTATATAATTTTGAGGCCTTCCTAAGGGAGTTCTTTGCTACATTTGGAGAAGCAGATAGAGCAAGAGTAGCTAAAACAAAGATTAGAAATCTATGCCAAGGATTGAGATCCACCTTGATATATACATCAGAATTTTGGCAACTCACATGCAATTTAATATGGTATGAGGATTTATTTATTAATCAATTCTATTGGGGATTGAAATATGATGTTAAAGATCTTTTGCTCACTATGCCAAAGGTACATACATTTAGTGAATTTATCTCTCAAGTAATTGAATGTGACTACTACTTGTTTGAGAGAAGACAAGAAAGATGTTAAGGAGTCGCTTTGAATTCAAGCTTGACAAAGACTTTTGAAGACCCAACCACCCAAGAAGACCAAGTATTTGAGGCAGAACCTATGCAAATTGATATGATGCGGTTCAAGCCATTGATAGCTCAACAAAAACAAAGGTGGCACATTAATGAATTATACATATGTTACAGCCAAATCGGAACACATAGCTAAATATTGTCCTAACAAAGGAAGGATGAGAACTCATAGCACCACTACTCCATTATTGTCAGGAAATGTCGACGTCAATCTTAGTAGAGACCGTACGGATGGATAAAGCTTCAAGAAACCTAAAAGAAGGTCTTCTTCTTTTTGTAGATCTAGCATTCAACTTTATGTTACCAATAAAGATTATGTAGGGAAGACTAATAGACAATCAATATTTTGCAGACTCTGGAGTCACAACATGCTTCATGGACGAGAAATTCATAGAGTAACATGGTATATGGCTTCTAAGGAAAGCAACGCCAATATATGCAGAAGTACTTGATGGTCGACCTCTTGCTTTGGAAAAGGTATGAGACTCGACCCATAAAAGTTTCCATAAGAAGTCTTGTATCAGATATAGCCTTCAACATCATCCATTGCCCAAATAATCCTATCGTTATTGGGCTACCTTGGTAGAATTACATAACCTTGACATTGATCGGAGGTCTAGAAAGGTTGAACTAAGACCAATGCAAAATAATAAAAAGAAGAATTCTCGACCAATATAGATTGGGGAAAAGGTGCTCATGGATCAAGCAAAGAAAAATCCATACTCTTTTATTAATGCAATTCCAATGGAGAAGCCAAAGGTTGAAAGCTTGGACACACTCTCCCAACTAAATATGCAAAGTTCAAGGATGTGTTTTAAAAGAAGAATGTGGATATGCCATTGGAATATTAGTCGTTATGATTGTGTAATACACTACAAGGAAACAAAGGAATAGCGACGGTGGGTAGCGACGTAGAAATAGCGGCGTCGCTATTTGTGTCGCTATTAGCACCGCAAATAGTGACACCCCATAGAGAAAAAAAAGCAGGCCGAAACCCGAGCGTGTTTCATTTCGCGCATTCGTGAAACTTTTCGAGAGGGAGAGCGAGAGAGAGAGCAACCGTTTTGCATAGAGGGTGAGAGAGGGAGAGGAAGCAGGCTTGTCACCGCCGCCATTGCTGCCCCCGCCGTTCACGAAGGAGAGAAGGAACCGCCGTCGCGAAGAGGAGCCGCTAAACCCTCTTGCAAATCTTTACGGTGAGTCCATTCTCTCTCTCTTTTACCTGTTTAGGGTTTAATTTGTGTATATTGAGAGAGGGAGAGGAAATGAGAGAGAAAGAGAGGGAGAGGGAGAGGGAGGGGGAGGAAATGAGAGAGGGAGAGGGAGGGAGAGAAAGAGAAAGAGAGGGAGAGGGAGGGGGAGGGGGAGGGGGAGGGGGAGGGGGAGGGAGGGAGAGAGAGAGAAAGAGAGGGAGAGAGAGGAAATGGAAGAGGGAGGGGGATGAAATGAGAGAACGAGAGGGAGGGAGAGTGTATTCTCTCTCTCTTTTATTTATTTTTGTATAATTTGTGTATATTGAGAGAGGGAGAGGAAATGAGGGAGAGGGAGAGGGAGAGGAAGGGAGAGAGAGAGAAAGAGAGGGAGAGGGAGGGAGAGGAAATGAGAGAGGGAGAGAGGGAGAGAGAGGGAGGGAGACATTAAACATAATAGGAAAATGAGAGAGGGAGAGGGAGAGGGAGAGGGGGGGAGACAAAAACATAATAGGGAAATGAGAGAGGGAGAGGGAGGGAGAAGAAATGAGAGAAGGAGAGGAAGAGAGCAAAAGGAAATGAGAGAAAAAATGAGAGGAGAGAGAAAAAGAGAAAAGATATTAAACATAATAGGAAAAGAGAGAAAGAGAGGGTGTGGGTGAGGGTGAGGGCGAGGGAGGGAGAGGAAATGAGAGAGGGAGAGGAAGAGAGAAAAGAAAATGAGAGAGGGAGAGGAGAGAGAAAAAGAGAGAAAAATCATTAAACCTAATGGGGAAAGAGAGGGTCAGGGTGAGGGAGGGAGAGGAAATGAGAGAGGGAGAGAAGGAGAGAAAGGGAAATGAGAGAGGGAGAGGAGAGAGAAAAAATGAGAGAGGAATAGGAGAGAGAAAAAGAGAAAAAAACATTAAATCTAATAGAGAAAAAGAAAAAGAGAGGGTCAGGGTGAGGGAGGTAGAGGAAATGAGAGAGGGAGAGAAATAGAGAAAAGGAAATGAGAGAGGGAGAGGAGAGAGAAAAAAATGAGAGAGGGAGAGGAGAGAGAAAAAGAGAAAAAAAATCATTAAACCTAATAGAGAAAGAGAGAAAGAGAGGGTGAGGGTGAAAGAGGGAGAGGAAATGAGAGAGGGAGAGAAAGGGAAATGAGAGATGGAGAGGAGAGAGAAAAGAAAATGAGAGAGAGAGAGAGAGGAGAGAGAAAAATCATTAAACCTAATTGGAAAAGAGAGAAAGAGAGAGTCAGGATGAGGAAGGGAGAGGAAATGAGAGAGGGAGAGAAAGAGAGAAAAGTAAATAGGACCTTATAATAAGCTCATCCTAGGCTCATAGGGGTTAGGCCGATCCTCAACAAACCTAAGGGATATATAGCTAGAGAGCCCTAGCATACTTGTGCCTCCTAGCATAATGTTCTTCTTGCAAAGAGGCCTCTCATACATGGGGCTTGTCCTAGCCTCCACCACGCAAATATATAATGAAGAGTCTATCAGTATGAAAAACATTCATTTTTCATAACGTAATTCCAAAAATAACTTTGGATATTCCATAAAAATCAATCTCTTCTTAAAAAGACAAATACAGAAAACTAAAACAGCATCATTCATATATATGCTTCGCAAAACTAAAACAATATCACCACAAGATCTCTTAGGAAACTCATCTTCAACTATCAATTTTAATTAATAAATAGAATATAAAATCACTTGCAAGGAAGGACACTCTTTTATCATTAAACCCTCTTTCTTCCTTAGAATAGTCTTAGGAACAAATTTATGCTCTAACAAGCATATATTTGAGCATAATAACTATTTTAAGGTTTATTCCATGGGTAGTAGTAGTATACACTAGGCGCCCCATGCCTAGACCCAGGGCGGGTACGATTTTTGTGGGGGGGATGGGTGCTGGATGCGTGGCACCCGCCCTCGGTTCTCTTTTTTTTTTTGGGAGGTGAGGGGCTGCCACGTGGCACTCGCCCCCCACCTCTCCTTAACTAATAGTATAGATGCAACCATCAAGCTAGAGATCATGTTTTGGTATCTGTGGAGATCCCAATCTCATGCCCTCATAGAGATTGTAGTGTGCAATAGTGTGGAGAGAAGATGGGTGAGTTGTAAATGGTAAATGAGAATTCTATTGATGATGGAGAGAAGATGAGGTGAATCGCCAATCCTATTCTTAGTGAGTGCAACCTACCCATAGTCATGGTCATTGTGATCGTGGTCGTGGTCGTGGTCGTGGTCATAGTCGTGGTCGTAGTCGTGGTTGTAGTTGTGGTCGTGGTCGTGGTCGCGTAGTCGTAGTCGTAGTTGTAATCGTAGTCGCAGTCGCAATCGCAATCGCAGTCGTAGTCGTGGTCATGGTCGTGGTCATAGTCGTAGTCGTATTCGTAGTCGTAGTCATGGTTGTGGTGGTCGTGGTCGTGGTCGTGGTCATGGTCATGGTCATGGTCGTAGTCATGGTCATGGTTATGGTCATGGTCGTGGTCGTGGTCGTGGTCATGGTCATGGTCATGGTCATGGTCGTAGTCATGGTCGTGGTTATGGTCATGGTCGTGGTCGTGGTCATTGTAGTCGTGGTCATGGTCGTGGGTCGTGGTTGTTGTCGTCGTAGTCGTAGTTGTGGTTGTGGCCGTGGTCATGGCCATGGTCATTGTCGTAGTCGTGGTCGTAGTTGTGGTCGTGGTCGTGGTCGTAGTCGTAGTCGTAGTCGTGGTGGTGGTGGTGGTCGTCGTCGTCGTAGTCGTAGCCGTGGTCGTGGTCATGGTCGTAGTCGTCATGGTCGTTGTCGTGGTCGTGGTCGTGGTCGTGGTCGTAGTCGTAGTCGTAGTCGTGGACATAGTCATCGTGGTGGTCGTGGTCTCGTGGTCGTGGTGGTAGTCGTAACATAGAAAAAGAGAGAGAGATGGAAGGAGAGGATAACAATTTAAGAAAGAAAAAAAAAGAGAGAGATGAAAGGAGAGGATAATAATTTAAGAAAAAAAAGAATGATAACAAAAACAAATTGTTTGTTGTAACATAGATAAAATGAAAAACGATGAAGGTCCTGTCGTTTAAGATCGCGAGGTGTATCTTAATCAGCGTGTCCCATGTCCTTGCTCTCAATGCAAGCTGACAATTAGACGAAAACGTCGATTATCTATAGAACATGTATGACGATTTGGCAAGTTTCCATCTGAGATCATTGATTAGGCGATTGCGGATTTTCAACGAACAATAAGAAAAGCTAATCTCAATCATGCATTGTACTCGCAAGCTAATTGAATACCATATACAATAAGATTGGGTCTGGCTGGCAAATTTTCTATCTAGGGAGGTGATGTCTCATCCCAAGGAGGAGTGCACCCTGTGCAGCCAATTAGAAGAGTTCGTGGGTGTGCGATGGATGGAGTGCATGAGCCAATCCACCACTTGCAAGGCCAATCTATATCGTCAATGCCAGAGGAGATAGGCAACCTTCCAGACCTACTTACAATCATGGAGCCTGAGTCCATATGGAGGCAATGATCGATGCACTGATTCCCATGGATGTCAAGACTTCTGATCCACTTAGAGAGGAAGCATCCATACCATTATATGATGGGTGTCGAGTATCTCGCCTGAAGACACTGCTTGCACTCTTAAGTGTGCAAGCAAAATACGAGTGGAGTGATGTGAGTGTGATCGACTTATTCAGGTACCTTGTACATACACTTCGTTGATTTTTTTTCCAGTACTATTATTAAAAACATTTGTGCTTTTTCAAGGTGTTTATGATTTTTTTAAGGTTATTGAAATATCATATATTACCACTTGCAAATACCATGCTTGAGTCTGGTGATGATGCACGACATGTTTTACGAAAGCTTGGCATGGACTACAACAACATCCATGCATGTATCAACGATTGCATACTATTTCAAGGAGAATACAAGACTATGGAGACATGTCCAACGCATGGTGCTCACAGGTATCGACAGGACTTGCAAGTGCAAACCATCCCTCAAAAAGTTCTCAGATACTTTTCGCTTATCCCCCGCGTAAACCACATGTTTCGTACGTCTGGCATGGAGAGCTTGACAACGTGGCATGCGCAGAATAGGTCCACGGATGGAGTTCAACGAATATCAGCGGATTCACGCGCATGGAGCCACATTGACTCTACCTTCCCAGGCTTTGTCCAAGACCCAAGGAATCTTCACGGCTCAGTCTTGCAATGGATGGCGTGAACCCATTCGGTCTGCGCTCGACTTCTTACAGTGTGTGGCCTATAGTCCTTGTCAACTACAATATTCCTCCATGGCTTTCTACGAAGAAAGGACATCTCATCCTTAGCTTACTCATCCCCGGTGGGAGGAGGGGGTCACCGTGCAAGATATGAGCAGACGCGATGGTCGGCGGTCAGCCAATATTCGAGCCATTCTCATGTGGACGATGCATGACTTTTCGGGATTCAAAGAGTGCTCACATGAACTCCATTCTCGTTAGTAATATCTATATTTTATCTCGTTCAAGCATGTATTTATGGGGTCGTGGTGTTGGAACAGGTCTGGTTACCTCAGGTTATCATGCATGTCCATTGTGCGGGCCATAGTTAGACTCCTGAAGGTCACGAACCATGAAGAAGATGGTATATCAAGGACATAT
The DNA here is from genome assembly GCF_053477565.2 of Lygodium microphyllum. Lineage (NCBI taxonomy): Eukaryota > Viridiplantae > Streptophyta > Polypodiopsida > Schizaeales > Lygodiaceae > Lygodium > Lygodium microphyllum. Next base: position 136,957,612 of record NC_141141.1, read on the forward strand.
CGCTTTCTTGCCAGAGGATCATGAGCTCAGGGAAGGTTTTCTTAGACGATAGTACGAGCTGAAAATGGTCCATGCGGAGTCATATCCAAACAGAATACGACAGTTCTCAGTTTTGTACGAGTTGCCATATTGGACCCACTTACAGGTCAACCACTTGTTGGATCCCATGCATATTTTCAAGAATGTGGGCAGCTTGCTATGGGACCACATCACAGGAAAGAGAGACACTATAGGGGCATGAATGGATTTGAAGGAGGTAGGTAAGATGAAGGCGCTTTGGCTACAGTTGAGTGCTGATGGTCGCGTGCAGCTACCTCGCGCTCCTTGGGTTTTGTCCACTAAAGAAGAGCGCATTGTGAAGCAAGTAGTCAAGTCTATCCGCACTCCGACAGGTATAATGCGTTCTCTCAGGTCTGCGTTTTCTAAAGATGACCAATTATCAGGGCTAAAATCCCATGACTGGCATAAGATATATCAAGTTTATACTGCAAATGGATTGTAATTGGTGTGTGCATTTTGCTATTTGGAGTGTAGCCATTATTCATAATGCTTTCTCATTTGTGGTAGTTTGTACTATCGATCACGATCGCAGGATGTCTTACTCTAGAAATACGCGAGGCCATTTACAGGTTGTTGACTTTGGTGCAATGGATCTCACAGAAGGAGATTAAGACATCCTCTATTGAATCCACGAGGTAGGGAGCAGTGGAGACGGTTTGTCTCTTTGAGAAATACCTACCCACTAGCATGCTCATGTACAAATCCACCTTCTTGTGCATCTTGTAGATGAAGTGGAGATTGTTGGACTTGTCCATACGCGATGGATGTTCTTCTTGGAGCGCTTCATGAAAACCCTGAAAGGCTTTATGGGACAATGAGCTCGGCCAGAAGGTAGCATGGTTGAAGGTTGGTTGGTGTCTGAGGCGCTAGTGCATATTTCACAATGGCTACCAACGGTGGATCCAGACAACGAAATGCTATGGTCGCTGAAGGATGATAATAGACTGACTAGAGATGTGGTGGTTGGAAATGGGGTAGAAAAAAGAATGGATGCCCCAATGGAGGAGAAGGTGAATCGATTTTGTATGTTGTATCATGCCTCTATGGAGATGTGGCTAGCCAAGTACCAGATCGCTAGGCAAGATCGAGAGAAAGCGCAATCTGAATTCCGACGTAGTACGTGTCATTGACCGATTCGATATCCCGAGGGCATGGAGGAGATGCCATGGTTCATGTCAACGCGATGGTTGCATGGAGCTTTGACTGCAGCGTCTCGCGAAGGGACAGAGGTCTCAATGGATGTGAGAGCTTTCGCTCAACCGCCAAGACCCACGGACCGCTTATTGTTTCAAGCGTTCCAAGCCGAGCACTAATGGCTACCTCTCACATAGCCGACGTGCCATCCATATCTACGGGTGTAGTGAGCTTACCTCCATGCCGTTTGAGTTACCTCCTCTCCCGCACACTCCGATAGCTCCACGATCCAAGTGCAAGCTTCAAGCAAGATCCATTCTCAAGCTCCACGCTCCAAGCTCCATCACCGCGAGCAAGGGAAGAGAAGAGAAGAGAAGAGAAGAAGGGAGGAGAAGATGGAGAGCTTCTCCACCCCACGGTCCCTCACCCTCACACACTCACTCCCTCGCACTCTCACACTCCCTCTCTCAAGCACAAGCTCAAGCAAGCAAGAAGAAGAAGAAGAAGAGGAGAGCCACTTTTTGCCACGCACAAGAATGAGCTTCTCATTCACTTTTCAACTTTATATACAAAAGCCTAAATCCCTTTTGGGCGGTCATCCCATTTTCCCCCCTTTTTTACATGGCCGGCTGTGGCCTAGGTCCTTTTCCCATTATCCCTCTATCTTCCTAGCTTCCTTTCCACTGCCTGTCAACATTTACAAATTGCACGGGTGAGAGCCCGACCCTCCTTGAATTAAACCATGATGCGCTTGCGCTCTTCCACAAAAGTTTTGACTTGCGCTTTTCCTTGTGCACATTGTCTTCCATTTCTCTTTGCCTTGGCCTTTGTGTTTGTCTTCTGTTTTAGCTTTCCGGATCTTCCACCGCCTGGCACTCTTCTACAAGATTTCAGGGTACACCTTTGTATTTTAAAATGCACCTTTCCCCTTTTGCATTTGCCTTGGGCTTTTTAAGGTTGCCCCTGCGCTTTTGGCCTTTTCTTTTCTTCTTTTTTCTGTCGGTTGCCTTGGGCTTTTTAAGGTTGCCCCTGTGCTTTTGGCCTTTTCTTTTCTTCTTTCTTCTGTCGGGCTACGTTTTTTCTGCCTATGCCCTGCGTCTTTTTTATTTCCTTTTGCTTTCTTCGTGTTGGGGTTAACATTACCCCCCTCCTAGACGAGTGCCAGTCCCATGGCACTCTTCGTCGAAGGTAGCATGCGGAGCTTGCACCGAAGACATGGGTGGAAGGGACTGGTGTGGTTTGCCTTGGGGGAGTTCTGATGTTGGTGCGAATGAAGGTCGGTGGTGGCACTTTGCTGTTCTGATTGGCTAGTGATATGATGGTTGTAGGTGGCAATAGGGCTACTTGTTCTTGGGAATAATCACTCATAGCTGGCACGGGTGCTGGTGTTGTTGGGATGCTCATGGGGGATTCTACTCGTGATGATTCTCTGGTGGTCTTGCATGATGAATTAAAGGACAAGAGGTCAGAGTTGGATGTTGATGTAGAGCTGACGGCGCTTTCGTTGGAGTCTTTAATACCTGCAATTGGAAAACCTCTCAGGTGGTCTCTCCCTAAGGGGTAGTGCTAGTCTTCTTAGCGTGCACAAGACATATTTTGATTAGTTTGGGAGACAGATCGAACTCTAAGCAAGCCTAGAGTATTGTCCTGCACTTGAGGACCCAAACTGTGTATAGACTTCCGTGCAGATATTATGTGAGTGCATGTGCATACTTAGATATTACGTAGGTAGAAGACTGCGGGCTGGTTTCTCATGACATCGTGTGGATGAAGCAAAATGGTCCATGATGGAAAGAAGTACACGTGAAGGTGGATGCAACATCCTAGGCATTGTGATTGCACGACGTAGCAGGATAGAACACAGGGATACTGTACTATCCTTAGGTGGTAGACATTGGGCCTGTGCGATGAGGACGGTGTACTGTTCATGGCCATTCGGCGGTGTGTTCCCCAATTGATTGCCATGGTTTTATGGTAGAGTGTAAAAGGGAAGTGTGTGAATGGGTCAGGGTGACAGGTCTAACCATAGGTGAGACAGGCTCCCTAGGTATGTCCTGCCCTTGAAGTGCCCTGAACGATTGTGGGGTGTGTGAGGGGGCTAGGGGACTAGGGGTGGAGCCAGCCGACCAAGGGCACTGGATACACCTAATTTGAGGGCCCCTCGATGCGGTTATGTGATCGTGGGTGCCTCTTATCTTTTTGTTCTTTTTGCGTTCTTTTTTTTTTTGGCCTAAGTACAACCATTGCAATATATTGAGGCTATAAGCCTTTCCATGGGTTGGGACATGTCAAGCTTCGAAGGCTCAAGAAATGGATATGATCGTGATAATTTTGCCCTAGCCTCGTTATTAGGGGAACCGTTGTTGCGGTATTGGTGCGATTGCGGTGACACCCGTCGTGAGCTCACTGTAGAGCTTGGCCCAAGAAGAGAGTGTAGCCCATGACTATGCTTTGGTTCGTGTAATGTGAGCACTTGCAAGGGTGATTTTTTTGCGTACTGCAGCGTGGCTTTGTTGCGGTTCTTTGTGCGGTGGTCTTGCGGTGGCCTGGGGCCATTGAATACGTTTGCACGAAGACCTGTCTCATCCTGTATCCACTTGTCACTTCGTGAGAGTATGTGCTTGCTTGCGTTAAGTACGTCGAACAAATGCAATCATGTTAAGACATAAATTTTCAGAATGTTATGATGTCTATTAGGATGCCTATTTCATTGCTTGTTAAGGGCGCATACATTAATGAGAGGTAAAGGAAGTGTGTACAAGTGGGGATCTTGCCCCTTTACTCATCAAAAGGCAAAAAGTTATGGCATGATGACTTGTCAAGCTACTTGTACATCATAGGGGCTTATTCGATTTGTACTAGGCGAGGTGAGTCTGGTTGGTTCGGCGACTGGGGCGGTGCTGGTGCGGGGCTCTCGTGAGGTTGGGTAGGGCACATGTCAGCCGGGACATGAATGGTGTAGTCCCGGGCCGCCACCGTTTCCATAATGCCTTTAAACAATTCATTAAATTCTTCCTTGTCCCGGGCTGCCCTTTCTTTCCATGAGCACCTGGTGCTTGAGCATATGTTGGGGGTTTGTGCAACTGGCGTTGCCACATGCTGCGCATTTCTTTGAGTCTCGACTTTCTTGGCCCGGGGATTCTTCGGCCTTCGTCCAGGATGGTGTCGCTTAGGCCCCGTTTCTTCGCATACCTTTTGAGGGTGGCACATAGTGCACCGGCAGAGGGGCATGTGCCGCATGTTCCCGTCGTCCGCGGAGGGCGTCTCTACAAGCCAGCTGCCCTAGGTTTTCCACGTTTTTCTTGTAGGGGGACCTGCAATATGCAAACCAAGTGTTAGCCCTTGATACAGAATAAGATCGTTCGCATGGGAGGGATTACAGTGTGGGTTATCAAATGCATATGACTAGAAGAGGCGGAGTGGGGCATGCTGTGCTCATTGTAGCGGGATGGCCGCCGTGATGATGTTGACTTAGCCTCCTGCCATTAGCAGATCTTGGCTCACGCCGAGCTACATCGGCCAGTGGTCATGGATTTGGGCAAGGCTCATCCTCAGAAGGATGGACCGGAAAGGGAAGGGTGTATAGAAAGGGACTGCACCTTGCTTACATCATCATAGATGTTGGTCAGGGCTTTCCACGGTGGCAATGCGGGGTGCATGCCCTTCTGTCGGAGGTGGAAACGGTCATGTGAGAGGGGAATCGGATGAGCCTAGCTTGTTGGCCCCAACTCTTCTGTCTGCGCTTGACTATCATTGCTTGTGTGTGTTGATAGTGTCTATACAGGGTGACACAAAAATCAATGTTTATATCTATACATATTTACGAATCTATGTCACTTCACGAAGATAGAAACCAATTATAGAACTCGGGATTGTACTCGAGCGTGGCAAATGCATCTAGTACTCGTGGCAGCTTACTCAATACCGATAGATATTTTGCCACATCGAATAGCATGGAACCTTGCCCGAGTCTACTGGCAACATGTAACTCCTCCTCAGTGAGAACCTTATCAAACAAAAAGTTTTCTTGGCTAGGTTCAACCAAGTCTGTACCCGAATGGCAATCAGCACTCGAAGGGAAGTTGGTGCCACATAGGTTGGGTCTCTTTGAGACCGCCATTTGGCCAATCGCTCCTCAGAGACTATCATGATCTGAGCTCCTAGTTTGGCCATTGCAACGCGGTTTTCACACCAACGTTTTTCAAATTGACTTCAGCCCTCTGTCAGTCGCTTTAGTTGCTCTATCTCTAAAAGATCTGGTTGGCAGAGCACATAATTGAATGTGACCGTTAAGCGTAGTTCGTCGGCTTCCTCGCCAGAGATGAGTCGCATGCGTTCACACAGGAGCCTGTTATAGTGCTCGTCAAGTTGTTCTTGCTCTTCCCAAGTTAAGGAAAATGGCAAGTATTCTCCAAGCTGCTCTTTAGGGAATGCACGCATGTCTGCCAGGACATAGACACGTGCGAACACCTTGAGCCTGGCATCCAACTCAATTAAGCATTCGATGACACTTCTATGTTCAACGAGGGCTTGCTCGGTTGCTATCTCATGCAAGGTTCTAGAAGTTTGCCTGGGCTTTAGCGTAGCTGGGGTCTCAAGCCTAGATGAACAGGATCAGTCAATGCTAGGATGTCTAACGCTCTTGGGGTTTCCATGTTTCTCCTGAGGCTCCATTATTGCGTCATGGTTTTCCTTGGGTGTGACTGGTATAGGTTTGTCACCCCGTTGTGACAGCGTTATATCCACTCTTGATCTCGATGCTTTATTCATCAACTCTCCAACGCTCTTTGTCTCAATGTTCTTGGGGTCCACAACCACCTGCAATTGTTGTTGTTTCTGTTGTTTTCTCCTCTTTTTCTTGGTCAGTGAAGGTGCATCTTTCAACGACTCAGGACCCTGAACTAGGTCAACCGTTGTTGTGCTTGGTTGGGTCTCAACATCTCCTTTCTCTAGTGTGTCCTCATGGAACATAGCCGTGGCCCACTGACTAGCCTCACCAGGTTGTGAGGGTACAACTGTCTCCCTTTTGGAAGAACCTAGCTCTTTAGCCAATTCCCATGTGTTTAACTCCTCCAACCTAGGTTTTAGGCACTTTGGGGTGCTGGAGTTGCTTAGGAAGTTGGTTGCGACATTTCCTTCACAGGTAAACTGCTAAGGATGCGCTCCGCACGGGGCATTGTCACAGCCAAGGGTTGTGACTGCTGTGATCCCTGATTTAAAGTACTAGTAGCTAGTTCAGTGGACTTGCTACTATTGGTGGATTGCGGTGTCCAGTCCTTAGGGCGATCGGAAGTGGTTGCGTCTTTTGTTGCCCTTTGAGCATTCATCTGTATAGATCGATGATCTGGTCACATTGGGTTGCACAGGCATATCCTTGGGCCGAGATCTACGGCTAGTGTCATGTCCCCCCTCTTGGATACTTGGAAACTTTGATGGAGATAGAGATTGGGAATGAGAAGCCACCATTGATGACTGCTATTGTGCTTCCTATGGCTGTTTGAAAAAAGAGGATGTAGGAGATCTAGGACTCTTAGGTGGACTTGGCACTGGCTGAATGGTTTGCTTGAGGCTATCGGACAATTGTGCCATTTGCTTTGTTGAGCGATCAGCTTTGCCATGAGCGATGTTGTGCCTATGATGCGTGTTATCCTCTTGGAGAATCAAAGGCCCTTTGGGCACTAATGGCTTTTGTGCACGCTCAATGGCTACATATGACATCTGCTTAGTAAGCATGCTAGGCTGAGGCTCTTTCTTTCGAACACTCGTGTCCAGTCTCTCGCCTCGAGACCTAGAGTTTCTCTTATATTCCCTCCTGTGCTTTGTTGCTTTTGATGCAATCTTGCCTTCAGCTGATAGAGATGGTTTAGCAGGGGATTTTGGTACCCAAATCCATCGGTTACCTATGTAATACCCTTGACCACGTAGCAACGCTTTGGATATCCATCGCGGTGTTGTGCTGGCCCTCCATCGATGCCTTTGCCTATAAGGCTTGGGCTTCCTTTGGGGTCTTCTACGATATTTGTAAGTCTCAAGCCTGTCCTTGGCATTGTCTCTTGACCTTCTTGTTTCAAGCATGGCCTCACTCACAGGTTCTCGTTGCTTGTATCAACTCTTCCAACAAGTTCTTGCTCTCGTTAGTAGGCTTGACTGCTACGTCAACACCTTCCTTGCCTTTCCCTTGAGGTTTGATGAGGTCACCCTTGCTAAAGGTTGTGACTATCCTCACACCCGGTAGTGTTAGGTGTATCTTCTGAGCTACATAGTCAGCCTCACATTTGGTTGCCCTTTTGAAGGGTCTTCCCAGGAGGGTTTCCTTACCATATTTAGCACTATTTGGAGGAACATGAAATAGGATAGGCAAGCTCTCAGTTTCAATTGTTGCAAGGATATTGCACTTCCCTATGAGTGCTTGTGGAGGTCCCCCATAAGGGCTAAGAGTTGCATTAGTCAATGTCAGCTCTGGTTGGCCTAGTAGGGTCCATGCCTCATAGGTCAAGACATTAAAATCTGCTCATTCATCAATCAGAGCATCGATGGTATGCTCTCTTTTCGCAGTGAGCTTGACCCTAAGATAAGCAGGTGGTACTATGTCTTCATCTTCTGGGTCTTGGCTTGTAAATTGAAGCCTTCTAACAAATGCCATTGAGTCCCCAACTGCACGACCAGATGTGGATTCTCCACTGATGTCTTGGCTTGTTAGTGCAGTGCTATTTAAGGAGCATCTATTGTCAGGATTGTCATATCTAGTCATTCTTGCTATTGTAGCTTGATGTTGTTGTTTTCTGCTTCGACTAGATGTAGTTCGGATGCAACACGTATGTGTTTTTGCAGTGTGGCCTATTTGCCCTTGTTGGCTAGATTAGCCCATTGAGGTTCTAGGGTCTCTGTTTCTCTCGGTTCGGGCATGGGCTTTTGGTTGCTCTTTGGTCTGTGAGAATCCATGTTCGTGTAGAACCGTTACTACACTAGGGTCTAATTTGGAGGACCTGTCCACGGTGCGTGTTTTCTCTCCAACCTACCTAGGGAAGGTGTGGAGGGGGCTCTGTGGGGGTTCGAGGGGCAGTCCCCTTCCTGGCCCGCAGGGCTGTCACGGCAAATGCCGCGATTTGAGAGACCGTTTTCAGCCAAGTTTTGGACTACTTGCTCTCATGTTCAACCCAGTGCTTGATCTATGATACGGTTTTGGCTCTATGTGGTCTCTTGGTCAATCTCACTGTCTTCAGGTTAAAATTTGAGGAAATCTAAATTCAGCCCAACAAGTCCGAATTGCAAGGGTCGAGTGCCCGATTCGGCCCGTTCGAGGGCTGAGTAGAAGGGGCTGTACATAACTGTCCGAATGCCCAATTCGGCCAGTCCGAACCTAGATGTCCGAGGGCTGAGTGGGCCGAGGCCGAGTCAGGAGGGCCGAGGGCCGAATTCCAAGTTAGTCTGAGTGCTCAATTTAGACGGGCCGAGTGGTGGGTGTCCGAGTGGTAGTAGCAAAATGGTATGAGGACCAAGTGGCCGAGGGCTGAGTTGGGTGGTCCGAGGGTCGATTCTGGGACTCGGCCTAGAATCGTCGTCACTCAAACACGCCGAGCGCGGCACGTTTTTTTCGTCGGACCTCACGAAATCTGCCGCACCGAGTGTTGGAGGCCTTATCCCTAGTCAAGCAGCTCCAGATCTATCCTACTCATGTAGGGGAAGGTGTAGAATTACATGGGCTAGGCAAATATCTCTTGGATGACAAGATCGAAGCGGATCCACTCACGAAGCTTTCCTCTTCTCTCCTGCTCTCCTGAAACCCTGCAATGCACAATGTGGCCTTTCTTGCCACTCTTGGCCCTTATACCCCTTCCCGGGTATGGTATTGATGCCCCCAATCACTCACTTGCTGATCTTGGGCATCACAAGCGAACTTTTTACCATTTTTTGCACGATTTTTGCCCTGTTTTTGCCCTGTTTTACAACAGTAATCCCTAATGCTTAGTTTCTTTGTTTTTCTTTGTTTTCTCCTACTCTAATGCATCCAAATCACAAAGTAAATACCTACACTACTCCATCTCACAACAAAATCTCAAAAAAGCAAAAAACCTACTTGCCAAGGAGATCAAATACCATCTTCAACCCCCTCACTTCCTACCTATCTCAAGCCTCGGTTCGGAAAAACCCCTTACTTCGTTGCTCGATTCGAAGCGCGCAAGCACTCAAGGCTTGAATCCGTTGTCCCGACAACGGAACCAAAATGTGAGAGCTTTTGCTCAACTGCCAAGACCCATGGACCTCTTATTGTTTCAAGCGTTCCAAGCCGAGCACTAATGGCTACCTCTCACATAGCCGATGCGCCATCCATATCTACGGGTGTAGTGAGCTTATCTCCATGCCGTTCGAGTTATCTCCTCTCCCGCACACTCTGGTAGCTCCACGATCCAAGTGTAAGCTTCAAGCAAGCTCCATGCTCCAAGCTCCATCACCACGAGCAAGGGAAGAGAAGAGAAGAAGGGAGGAGAAGATGGAGAGCTTGTCCACCCCAAGGTCCCTCACTCTCACACACTCACTCGTTCACACTCTCAAACTCCCTCTCTCAAGCACAAGCTCAAGCAAGCAAGAAAAAGAAGAAGAAAAAGAAGAAGAGGAGAGCCACTTTTTGCCACGCACAAGAATGAGCTTCTGATTCACTTTTCAAATTTATATACAAAACCCTAAATCCCTTTTGGATAGTCATCCCCTTTTCCCCCTTTTTTACATGGCCGGTCGTGGCCTAGGCCCTTTTCCCATTATCCCTCTATCTTCCTAGCTTCCTTTCCACCGCCCGTCTACATTTACAAATTGCACAGGTGAGAGCCGGGTGCTCCTTGAATTAAACCATGATGCGGTTGCGCTCTTCCACAAAAGTTTTGACTTGCGCTTTTCCTTGTGCGCCTTGTCTTCCGTTTCTCTTTGCCTTGGCCTTTTTTTCTTTGTCTTCTGTTTTAGCTTTCCGAATCTTCCACCACCTGGCACTCTTCTACAAGATTTCAGGATGCGCCTTTGTATTTTAAAATGCGCCTTTCCCCTTTTGCATTTGCCTTGGGCTTTTTAAGGTTGCCCCTGCACTTTTGGCCTTTTCTTTTCTTCTTTCTTTTATCGGGCTACGTTTTTTCCGTCTTTGCCCTGCGTCTTTTTTATTTCCTTTTGCTTTCTTCGTGTTGGGGTTAACAATGGAGGAGTGGGAATTCTCGAGGGGATGTAGTCCAAAGGTGATGAGGTGTTTAGGATTTGTCGTATCTATATTTTATATGTGACATCTAATTTGAGTGTTTCAATGTACAGTACAAAATATGTAGTGTAGCATGGTTGCGCGGATGGCATTTTCGCGTGGAGCGTATTGACAAAATGCGCTTCACAATGGACTATGGTATCATGGCAAGGTTCGAGCAAGAGAGCCGGCGACGAGCAACAGATCCAAACACGGTTGTAGATGAGATGGAGTATTTTGAAAACTTGCAAAGTATTGTTATAGTGGATTACCGTAGCTTCTCCATGATAGTATTCGATGTATAGTGGTTCAAAGTGGTAGTTGGAGGAGCTGGAGCAAAAGTTCGACGAGGTCCATCTGGATTTCTCGAAATAGATTCCGAAAAAAAATGGATGGATTTGCGTGACACCTTTGTGTTGCCGGCCCATTGTGAACAGGTGCACGGACTCATTTGTTTGTTAATTGTATTACGACATGGTACATGTCACAATGGTTTAAACTCTCTTGTACATGTTTGTGAATAGGTAATCTTCTATCCAAACCCCTGACAACCTCGATGGTGGTATGTTATACCTTCAACTCCCCAAAGTGCGAGAGTATATGATCAAAGCGATGTTCGGAGCATAGATGAAGACAATATGCAAATAGAGGGGTCGATATTGCAAGGGGTGGAGGCCACCGAAAGCTTGGAGCCAGCATCGGCTAACAATGATGAAAATACAGGAGTCCAAGAATTCTTTGAGAACGAGGTGGACTCATCCTTTTGTGGTGACATGTCTATCGACCTTCCAGTGTATGTGGAGTTGTGTCAAGAGATTGACATGGGACCATAGGATTCTCATACTTGAAGCATCCACTTACTCAATTCGTTGACCAATCGCTTATAAGGGTACATAAGATATGCATTTTAAGTGAGATCTTTATTTTAGGATTTATATTACTGTGCTTTGTATGATTTAAATTGATTATTCTAACATCATTTTTTATTTGTGCAGGTGACATTTTCAGGATGAGTCGCGGGATGAGCGATGAGGAGTTACAGGATATCTTCACACGCATGTCTCCAGACCAGATCGCGAGATTTAGAGATATGGTAGACCAAAAATTGCCTTGGTCTTCATCAGGGCGCTCTGCTAGATCTACTTCAGCGCGATCGGATGCTTTAGCTTCGAGCAGACGAGCTGGACGCTCCAGACTTGGGCCAGAGGGAGGGAGTGCTTCAGGATTAGGGGGATGCTACAGAGATACAGAGGCAGTGAGCCCGTGGTCAACACGGGATATAGATGCACCTCCTCGCTCTCGTGGCGGTTCCAGGGAGCGTGGCTCAAGCTCAGATGGATGTTGTGGAGGCACGGACGCGGTGTCTTCATCTTGTCGTTCGTATGGAGTTCCGTCACCTCTAGGATTTGTCACACCTGTGGGGATGTCTACTCCAGTTATTCCGGCTTTTGCTCAGCCGTTAGCAGCAGGTGGCACTCCTATAGGTGCCACTTCGAGAGATATTATCCTGGTCGGTACATCGGATACATAGGGGTCTCCTAGATATGCCCAGGAGCATGGACGCAGATGGGAGAGGACCCATCTTAGGCAGACCCTAGGGGGGTATGCGTATCTAGTCGATGATAGGTCAGGAGCCACCATCATGAATGATGAGGGGAGGAGGGTAATGGCTTGCATGAGAGAGTTGTGCCAACAAGGTTTTCGGTACAACGTCTTAGATCATTGGAAGAACATACCAGAGGGGAGCAAGGACTACATAGTAGCATCCTTGTATGAGGAGTTTTCGTTTCCAACCTTAGTAGATAGGTTTTCTACGGGTTGGATGATGGATTGCATGCATGCATATATGTCACACAAACGATCCGACGTACGCAAGGCAATCAAGAGTGGGGCTGCAAAGCCCGAGTGGTTAGACGTGGACGACTGGCGCTGACTGAGGGAGGAGGCTACATATTCTCCAGGACGTTGGAGTCAGCAGCACGAGGCGGCGAGGGCACGACCCGAGGCCGGAGTGGTCCATCATCTTGGGAGTGGCGGCCATAGGACATATTTGGAGGACTTTGTAAGTTTTTTTTTGTTTTGCTTGTTTATTTTTTTCCAATATCCTTTGTATTGAGAATCGTGTTTCTAACAGTTAGCATTTTGTTTTCTTTGTAGCACTCCATTACAAATCGTGATCCGACCAGCCTTGAGACTCGATGTGCAGAGAGGCACGGTCTCACTTCACCGATTGTATAGACACGGCGGCCCTGTAAGTTACTCATCTTTCTTGTCTATAGTTACCATGTTTAATTAGAATGCATTATTGTATGGTGGAGTGATGTGTTGTTGTTTCTTTTTTTGCAGAGTCCGTTTGATGCTCCTTTGCGACGGGACGAGCTTTAGAGGGCGAGGATATGTAGCTCGCCCTTGGATCCTTGGAACTTACACACCTTTATTTTTTGGTTGCCTGATATGTGTAGACATTTTCTATGTATTGGTGATATCTTGTCATGATTGTACCAATCGCTTATTATGCAATCATGTATTTATTTCATGTATTAGTGTTATGATTTCAGTATACTTTGTTTTTGTTTGCAAGAGCATTGTACAAAGGGCAGAAACTATTTTGTATGGCTCAAATAAAGCACACAGTGCTATACACAAATTTTTTTCCCCTGTTACCGTCGCTATTAGCGTCGCAAATTTACTGCTCGTGTCGTTATTGGTGTCGTTATTTTCGTCGCAAACCATCGCTATTAGCATTGGTATTGGCGTCAGTATTAGCATCACATTTGCGATGCTGATATCGATGCCAATATCGACGCTGATAGCGACTGTTCTATGGCATCGCCAATAATGACCCTTTTTGTGACAATGGGGGCAAATTTTGTTATTTGCATTTTCGTCGCTTTTAACGTTTGTATAAGGCCTATATCTTGTAGTGATAGATTTACAAGAATGAGCTCAACTTTCTTTTAGCCCCATCTATAAGCTATCCCAAGATGAATTAGTAGAGCTTAAAAAATATATTAATGAGAATCTTGCCAAGGGATTCATACATAATTCAAAAACTATAGTGGTGGGTGCTCCAATTCTATTCGTCAAGAAAAAAGATCAATCCCTCCATATGTGTGTGGATTATAGAGGGCTCAATAAGATTACTATTAAGAATTGCTACCTTCTTCTCTTGATTCCAAAACTCCTTGAATTGACTTGGGAAAGCCAAAATCTTCAGCAAAATAGATCTCAATGGCACTTAGAATCTTGTAAGGATAAAGGAAGGTGATAAATGGAAGACTTTTTTTTGCACAAGGTATGGGTGTATCATGAATGATATCTTTTGAGAATACTAGGATAGTCTTAAATAAATTGTGGGAAGTAGGCTTGTATGCAAAGCTAGAAAAGTGTTATTTCCATCTCTTCTTCTCCCTCTCCCTCTCTCCCTCTTGTTCTTCTTCTTCTTCCTCTCCTCTCTCTCTTCCTTTCTCTTCCTCTCTCTCTCTCTCTCTCCCCCTCTCCCCCTTAGGGGGGAGGGGAGGTTTTTTTTTTTGGGAGGGGAAAGAGGTAGTGGGGGGGGGAAGAGAAGTGGCACACATGTGCCCTCCCCCCCATCGGTTTCATCACCACCTCATGGTGATCATCATCTCTCCGCTCACCGTCTTCATCTGTAGTCTCTGCCATCATCATCAACGGATTCCTCCCCCTCGACATTCACATCGTCTCCCTCTTCTCCATGACGACTGTTGTAGCTATCCCTCCCTCGTCATCATCATGCTATCCCACCCCCCCCCTTCCTTTGCCACCTTGACTTCCTCTTTCCCTTCTCTCCCCCTCGCCACCTCTCAACAATGATAGGGGGAGAATTTTTTTTTTTGAATTTATCATTTTAATAAGGGGGGGTCTATGCCCCGGGATGGAACGTTACTGCGGAATGTTACCATTGGATTTAGAGCTAATTTTGGTACTGAAATAGCTTGTTTTGACAATGTATTCATTGCTGTATATAGCAAAACTGAGCCTCTTTTAACAAGGATTTTATATGCCTATTTCTCCTGGCTATGATTCAGGTGTTCTATATGCACTATTGATATGTACCACTGATGCTAGTACACTATCGGTATATCATATGCCCATGATTTGAGGTGGCTTTGAGCTTGATTTGAGGACTAATTTATTCAATTTCAATAGTGAATTTACTACTATAATAACTAAGGCTAAAGCCTATTTGGTCAATGTATGCTCTACCTATTGCTTTTACGAGTGCTTCTTGGGCGATTCATTTGACCATACTGATATATATGGAGGCTGGAAAATGCTTTGTTTTGGTTCTGGAATGCTTTTGAGCAGTAATTAAGCTTTGTTTTGGTCTACACTAACTAGAATTGGACTATAGTTGGCATTATTTGTGACAGTTTATGCCTATTGTCTATGCTTGATATCGAGGCTTCATGCTCTGATGCTTACGTCAAAAATGGATGCTACTTTGAATGTCTATGTTTAACCACCATTTGGGGCTTCATTTGTGATTACATTTGAGAATTTTGGAGATCTTGGACACTCTATTTGGTTGCTAGTTACTCGACTTTGGAAGCTTCAATGCTTTATGCTTTATGGGCTTGAGATACTTTGGGATTTATGCTCTAGATGTATCCTACTTGGATGTCGAATGTATGACGATATGTATTTGATGTATTTGAGCAGTGCTTGCTCTGTCTACGTTATTTTCCTTCTAGTGGGAGATTCTAACCTATAGGATATACATAGAGCTTTTCATTTTGCAGTTGAACTTGAAATCGTGGGGCATTAACATGTATCTACTCTCTATTTGCTTCATGTATGCAATTCATGCTTAGTGGGCTGATGTAACACTACTCTTGGGCAAGCACCTATCTTTGCAATGGTGTTGCCAGTTATGTATGCATCTTGAATGGCTCTGTATTGAGCTTTACTTACACTACTCTATCAGTTGTGCCTGTGCTTGGTCTCTTTTGTTACCCCAAGACTTGTTACATGAATGAATTTTATGTCTATGAGATGTATCTTGCCTGACACCTTGCTTGGTTGACAGTTCTTGGTGTCCATTGCTCTTTTTCACTTAGTGTTAAATGTATTTGCTTATTGGAAATTGCAGTTGGTCCCCTTGGCTAGAGAGAGAGAGAGAGAGAGAGAGAGAGAGAGAGAGAGAGAGAGAGAGAGAGAGAGAGAGAGAGAGAGAGAGAGAGAGAGAGAGAAGAAGAAGAAGAAGAAGAAGAAGAAGAAGAGTAAGGAAGAGAGAGAGAGGAGAAGAAGAAGAGAAGAAGAGGCAGAGAGAGAGAAGAAGAAGAAGAGAGAGAGAGAGAGAGGAAGAAGAAGAAGAAGAGGGAGAGAGAGAGAGAAGAAGAAGAAGAGGGGAGAGAGAGGAGGAGAAGAAGAAGAAGAAGAAGGAGAGAGAGAGAGAGAGAGAGAGAGAGAGAGAGAGTCTATGAGGGTTCTCCTTCCTCTTCCCCTACTTCGCGAGTTTAACCCCCATCTCCCCGCGAATTTAACCCCATTGCAATCGAAAGGAGTCACCCTAGCACACCATTTCTCTGACGAGAGAAAGAGAGATAGATTCATAAGCTGAAAGCATGGCCCCAAAGTGGAGGGAGACACACATCAACAGTAATCCTGCATCCCAACAATGGAGCCACCAGCTAGGGCATTTTTGTGAATACAAATACAATGTCAAGTATGGATAATTAATATCCGAATATCTAGGTACTAATTGTCATCTCCGCTATTTATTGAGACACATGTTATGTTGCCTTGGCATGCACATGAGTTCATTTTAATAGGTAACCCGAAATTATTTTTCAATAGTTAATAACTCATATTTGATAGATTGGGAATCTTAATGTTATGCTTAGTTAGCACAAATAACAATCATAAGGGCTACAACTAAGATGTATTGGAGTCCGTCTAGTAGCTACTACCTTCATCAACCCAACTCGGGGATTGGGCTAGGTACAAACTACAATTCCAAGCTTCCTAGGCAAGTGGAGAGCTCTAGGGATTAGGAAACCCTAGGTCAAAGAGAAGATTGATGCTTTTGTATTTGTTGAGAAGAAGGCTGGGTTATCGAACAATGTAAGTGACTTATAAAACTTACGTCGCATACAATGTTAAAACCCCTAACATATGCCTTAGCCAAAAGATGGGTGTGTTAAGTAAATTTTACATAGAACCGCTCCTGATCCCAAGGGGGAGAGCAAATACGCAATGGAAAGGTTATCACGACTATCCCTGCGATTGATCAAATAACATCCTAAATGCTTTTGCATTAAATTGATTGTTGGGATGTGATTTGGATGATTATTCCAAGTGCTTGTGTCTGATGGTAAATGTTTGGCAGGGGTCAGTGATGACAAGTTGCCATGGAAAAATAAAGGAATGTTTTCCTCAAAGATGATATTAGGCTGATTGCCTTGATTGTGCTTGATTCTTAATTGGATTAATTAAGGAAGGATATTTTGCATGGGTGGATCATCTCCAAGGTCACACCACGTTTCAACCTGAGAGGGCACTGCTCAATTCACTAACCGAAGTTCGAATGGTGAAAAGGCCAACCATAGAAATTGTATCTCACTTCTAGGTCACTTGGGGTCAATGGAGCTCTAGACACCCCTTGTCGAGTCCGGAATGGAATTGTAGACTGCCGAGAGAGAGAGAAATTGACAATACACTAGGGACTGGAAGATGGGCCAGTCCCCCTGCTTGTGGAGTTATATTATTGACAAGGAGCAAGCTCCTCTGTTACACATAAATCAGTTCTAACTTGTAGATCTTGGAAACAAGATCATGGTTCCTTGCATGGTATACAACCGTGGCTAACACTTGCAAACTTGGAAGTTGGCGCTTTTTGATCCTTCTTGAGTCTCCTCTTACTCTTACACAAGATGTGTAGGGCTCTCCTCTTGGTGCTTGATTTCAGCAGAGCTTCCGTAGCACTTGTACCTTCTCTTCTCCTCTTGGAACTTGATTTCAGCAAAGCTTCTGCAACACTTGATTTCAGCAGGGCTTCCATAGCACTTGCACTTCTCTTCTTCTCTTGGATGCATACAAAGTGATAGTTCCTTCACCTCTCCCACACCCAAGGAGAGCCTCCTCTTTTATAGGCTCTCAAGAGCTTCTCTTCTTGGAGAGAGACTTGAGTTGATCTTCATGCAAGATGTAGCTGTTCTAGGACCTACTCTACAACACCAATTTTGAGATATCTCTCTATGTGTTGCTCGGATGAAAAAACATCCAACACAAAAGTTGTAGATCTTGTTGTTTTCGATAACCCTTCAGGGCGGTTTTTAGAGATTGTCTTTCCATCGTGAGATATTTTAAAAATGGATTCACCATGTCTTAAAAAAAAAGCTTCTTAAACTGTACTCTTAACTTGTGGTCCATGCAACCACCTTAAGGAGAGTTCATTAAATTTCCTTGGGCCTCAACCTTAAGATTGACTTCCACACAAAAGCTTATGTCATTTTTTAGACCTTAGAAATAGAAAATCAGTTCTCTTCTCACTTCCAGAGGATCATGTCTCTCGTCTTTCTTAGTGAGAGAATTACCTCTCTTGTCTTTCTTAATGAAAGAAAAGACCTTAAACCTTGACTTATAAGGGAGATAATGACCCCAAATGAATGCAATCCTCATTATACACAAGTAAATGTTCCCAGGTGTCCTCGGATGCACACATAAATACATATACACAATGCTAATGCATTTCCTCTTCTTAGAACTCAATCCATCTTCATTTGTGTAACTCCTTGGTTCTTGTGTACACTCTTACACTTGGCAGACACTTCTTTTCTCCTTCATAACTTGTACTGGTTGTACCATATATCCCTGTCATAGTGCTCCTATCACCCCATTAAGTGATACAATTGGAATACTGGTCTCTAAATGGTCTCATGGCCATGCTAGATCATCATCAACACTTAAAGAAAAGTGAGTCATTAATTTGTTGACATAAATTTATTAAATAGAGAGTAAGCAATCAATTTAGTGGCATCCCTCTGGCTTCTAAACAGTTGACCTCAAGTGTAGAGGGGATACATAGTCCTTAAGAAGATCTGGAAAGTCTTGTAATTCTCTTTTAGTCATAAACTGAGTGTCCAATAGAGGATAATTCTTAAACTTAACCAGATACTTCTATAATAACTTACCTGGCCTTAAAGTATTGTCCTGATGGTGTAAAGTTCTTTCAGGCACAAGGAACTCTTCTGTTTCTTCTATGCCAGGTAAATCTTCCTTGATTGGTTCCATTGGAGGTTTTCCAATATAGGGACGTAGTAGACTTATATGAAAAGCATTACGAATGTTCCAATGAATTCGTAGATCCAAACAAAAACTCACATAGTTTATCTTATCTGTGATCTTGAAAGGGCCATAATAGCAATTAGAAAGCTTAACCACTTTACCCTTTTGACCTTTCTGCTTCTTCAAGCAAGCCTTCTCAAACTTAAGAAGAACAAATTGTCCCAACTTGATATCTAACTTACGATGATGCTTATCATCTTCACATTTATGCTTCTCTTGTGTCCTTTGGATAGTAGCTTTTAGTTGAGTGAAAGTTGTATCAGTGTCTCTAACAAACTCATCTGCTGCAAAGATATTATCCTTCGTAAGAAGAATGGATGGTAAACGAGGCTTACCGTGGATGATCTCAAAGGGTGCCTTACCAATACTAGAGTGCAACGTATTATTGTATGAAAACTCTACTAAATGCAAATACTTTTCCCATTCTCTTTGATTATTGGAGACATAGGATTTCAAAAGGTCTAGAACAGTAGAATTAGTGCTTTTACTTTGCCCATCCATTTGAGGATGATAAGAGGATGAAAACTTCAACTTTGTCTTGAGGTTCTCGGAGAGAGCTTGCCAAAAGAGGCTGGTCATGCAGGGATCTCGATCACTTATAATGGACTTAGGTATGTCATGATGCTTGAAAATATGAGTAATGAATAGCTTAGCCATATGATCGGCTTTGATTGTCTTTCGCACAGGTATAAAGTGAGCTTGCTTACTGAATCTATCAATGATAGTCCAGATTGCATCATTGCCT
The DNA here is from genome assembly GCF_053477565.2 of Lygodium microphyllum. Taxonomy (NCBI): domain Eukaryota; kingdom Viridiplantae; phylum Streptophyta; class Polypodiopsida; order Schizaeales; family Lygodiaceae; genus Lygodium; species Lygodium microphyllum. Next base: position 136,977,078 of record NC_141141.1, read on the forward strand.
ACTTGTGTGCGAGGAAGCTCCATGATAAAGTCCATGGCTATACTTTCCCAGGGCTCATTGGGAATAGGTAATGGCTTTAGTAGACCAGGTGGTTTATGCCTGTCATACTTTACTTTTTGGCATATCTTGCACCCGCGTACATATCTTTCAATGTCAGCTCTAAGAGTGGGCCAAAAGAAATATCTTTCCAATGTTTGAGTAGTGGGTGGCCTATGTCTAGCATATGGGGATGCATGTGCTTCATCCATTACCTTGTGTTGCAATGGTAATGCTACAAAAATTGCTTGATGATGATACAAATAACCATCTCGAATTGAGTAAGGTGTAATCGACTGACCTAAGTTAAGCTAATCCCATATGGTTGAGAAGTCAGAATCAGTAGTATAAATTTTGGGTAAATCCATGAACTCGATATGGTAAACAATTGTGATTGAATTCAGTCGAGGTCGCCGTGATAGAGCATCTGCTACCACATTCTTAGTTCTAGATATATGAAGGATTTGAAAATGAAACATAGATTAGAAATTTGCCCAGCGCATCTGTTTCTCTGAGGCTTCTTCTCAGTGAGAAGTATATTAGACTTTGGTGATCTATTTTAATAACAAAATCTGCACCAAGTAAATAGTGTTTCCATAATTGAAGAGCATGTACCACTGCCATAAGCTCTTTCTCATATAGTGGAGCATGTAGCTCATGACTCTTGAGGCATCGGCTCTCAAATGCTACTGCATGATGCTCTTGGTTAAACACAGCTCCAATGCAATCCCTAGAAGCATCGCAATGGACTTCAAAAGGTTTTTGAAGATCCGAAACTATGAGAATTGGTACTTGAGTCACAAGAAACTTAATTCTTTCAAAGGCTTGTAGTTGCCTTGATCCCTAGTGAAAAGGCATTCATTTCTTAGTAAGATCATGTAGGAGATGCAACATATGCAAAACCTCGTATGAACCTCATGTAGTATGAACATAGGCCCAAGAAACTTCTCTTGCAACTTATCCAAGATATCATCTATCCTTGGGATAGGAAAACAATTCTTGATTGTGATTTTGTTCAAAGATTTGTAGTCTATGCACATACTGAAAGAATTATCTTTCTTTTGAACAAGTAAGACTAGAGAGTAGTATGGAGAAGAGCTAGGTTGAAATAACCCTTTTTCCAACAATTTGTTTACTTGTTTTAGGATCTCCTCTTGTTGACTTGCACTTACTTGGTAAGGTAGTTGGTTAGGTGGTGAACTACCTAGGATAAGATCAATTGCATGATCTTCCAAGTGCTTAGGAGGTAACTCTCCTGGGAACGAATCACTAAAACAATCTTCATATTGTTTAACGAAATCATGTCTAGCTTGATCAATTAAAGAGAGGGGTTCTTTTAAAGTCTGAGACTTAGAAGCATTAGTTGGTATTGTGTGTTCATTAGAGGAATCAAGTGCCCTTGAATCATTAGCTTCTTTTGACTCTCTTACAAAAATTATGTACGCAAAAATAGCTTTCTTCATTTCTTTAGAAATGCTAACATGACTAACCATTGGCACATGCCAATCTCCAGCACCAGCAATGCATACTATGTTCCGACCCTTGAATTGAAATGCAAGGTTATTCTTAACAAAATCGGGAAGAGGTATAATCTTGTAATGCCAAGGCATGCCTAAGATACCATCATAGTTACCAATGGGTGCAAGTAGAAAAGATTCTTGGTCGCAATAATCCCCAATTCTAAGATTCAACTTCCCCTGGATAGGAATAGAATTGGTTGTAAGTCCTTTAAATGTTGAACCTGATCCAATTGGTGTTCCCAATCGATCCGGTGGAGTTTGAAGTCTTTCAGTAGTATCTGTTGATACAAAATTATACCCTGGATCAAAGAGTATAAAAACTCGTTGATTGTTAAGTGTCCGCCAACCCTTTAAGAGTTGCCTTTTTTTCTCATTTAAATGAGTGTTAGCTTGCACATCCGGAATAGAATTTGAAGATAGTGGAGGAGGATCTTTAACCACATTTTCTTCCTTTCTTTTGTGAGGACAATCAGGCTGCTTCATATGCCCTAACTCACCACAAAGAAAGCACCTTCCTTCCTCTTTGTACTTTTGTATCTCAGAGGGTGAGAGATACTTGCACTTCTTCTTGTTACCCTCTAGCTTTGAATATTGGTCATGGGTAAAGGTAGGCCTTCTTTTGATTAGTCTTGTCTCTTAGTTGATCATAGAGCTACTCTTGTCTAGCTCTATAAGAACTCATCTCCAACTTTTGAGATGTACCATGTGTATGCAAACTTTCAGGTATGATGGCGGACTCCATCATGAGAGATAAGGTCTCATGTGGATACACCTTCATGGTTCTGTGTAAATGAGGGAGTAGGCTAGCTTCAAACTTCCTTTTCTTCTCTTCATCGCTGATCTCCATGAAAGGAGTAACCTTGAGAAGAGTAGACCAAAACTTGTCCACATAACTAGTGACCTTCTCATGCTCTTTCTGGCGTAGCTAATCCCACTCCTTGACATCATTCTCAAAATCAGGAGGCAAGAACTGAGCATAAAACTTCTTCTTGAAATTTTCCCAAATTGTAGGTTTCCTTCTCTCCAAAATGAGAGTCAACCACCAATTGCTAGCGACGTCTTTCAAGTGCATGCCTACATTCCTGAGCTTGAACTTTTTTGAGAAATTACCATTAAGAAAAGCAACTTCAAATTGCTTGACAAAGGCTAATGCCTTAGCAAGATCTCTCTTACCAGAGTAAGAGTCAAACTTTATGTCATTATTCCTAGACTTGAAAGTCTTAGTCTTCTTCCAAATAGATAAAACCTGGACTTGCGGTCTCCGGAAAATATCCACGTATGCTCGGGGTGAACCTTCCGCATCGCACCTTGTGATCTTTCTAGAAGCCATCGCGAATTCGATCTCCAGTTAGCCTTTGTGGATTTCAACTTTTTACCTTGGCTTGCAATCTTATGACCTTGGCCCGTCTCCCTTGTATGCGCAATTCTCTTTGATATATGGCTTCCTTGACCGAAGTTCCGACTTGCGGAATTTGCCTTGGGAAGACCTTAGGGTTCTTATGAGGTCCCTTTGACAATGGAGATTTGAGAGCTTTATCAATTGACGTACTTTGGGAATTTCCAACAAGCTATGATACTCTATCAATTGAGCCTGTAATTGCTCACTTGTAGGCACTTCATCATTTTCCATCTTTACCTTCTTCTTACAAGGATCGCCTTTACTTTGAGAAAAGTAAATAGACTTGCTCTGATACCATTGTTATAATATTCGAGATACACGGTCAACTTTCTTATATACTTAAAATATATATAGTGAATATTATGTTGCCACATAGAGAGAACAGATGAGAGAGAGAGAGAGAGAGAGAGAGAGAGAGAGAGAGAGAGAGAGAGAGAGAGAGAGAGAGAGAGAGAGAGAGAGAGAGAGAGAGAGAGAGAGAGAGAGAGAGAGAGAGAGAGAGAGAGAGAGAGAGAGAGAGAGAGATAGAGAGAGAGATTGACAACCCACTAGGGATTGGAAGATGGGCCAGTCCCCCCCTTGTGGAGTTATATTATTGACAAGGAGCAAGCTCCTCCATTACACATAAACCAGTTCTTACTAGGCCAAGTGTTGATGCAACAACTAGTCTACAACTTTTTCTGTCCTTGATCTCATGTGCAATTGTATGATCAAGGCCAAAAAAAGTCAAAAGGAACCTTAGATAGCCAAAATAATGATGGAAAATAACACAGGTGTTGATTTCAAGCTTTTGTAGCCTACATTGCTTGCCACAAAGAGTGTCTCAAATATGGCATAGTGACTTCATCACCCCTAGTTGCCTTCTCTATAAGAACTTGTATAATGATGGCCAAGGGCATGCCTAAGTGAGACATTCACCTCACATTACTATTTTAACTATGCATGTCTTAGGTGGCACAAACAATAGTAACCAAAAATGGTGACTTTTTACTTGGCTTTGCTACTATGGGCAAACCAGTAGTAAAGATAATCTCAATACATGCCACACTTTTGACGTTGGCATGTATGATGGTTGATATGTACCAAATATTTTCTATCATAAAGACTAGTTGGTTACAACTAATTCATAATCTATATAGCTATATCACCGTTATAAACATATTCATTTTATTCACACTCAGTTAGAAATTTCTACACTTATGTTCTTTTGCTTCTAGCTTAATATTTGTGTCTCCTCATGTTGCTTCCACATTACCATTATGGTTCATGTGAGGAGTAGCACACAAAAAGCTAGTTAGAGCAAGCGTGGACTAGATCAAACTTGAGTAAGATTTCTCACTTTCTACATTAACTTGTGACTTAACCCTTTCAATGCCTTAGGAAGGCTTCATGCCAAGGTAACCTAGATTAATCTCATAGTGCTAAATTAACCAAGAAAAAAGATCTATGTCAGCACAAGTTAAGTGTTTCATAGTATGCAATTGGAAAATCATAGTGATTTGTGCTTACCATGTTGTCTATGCAACTCTATAATTAAGGGAAAATACATGTCAATATCATATAATGTAACCTATGTTATTGGGCCTTGTACCATCACTTACAATGTCAGAAGTTGGTTTACTATCTTACATACCTACAATTTCCATTGGGGCTTGTGGAGTGTCACACCTTTGCAAATCCATTTTTCTCAAACTTAAGATGTTACCAAAGTTTTGGTAAATAATTAGCACTACTTCCCAAATCAACCCATGATTAACTTGAAATCTTACATGCCACTCTTTACAAAGTTGTTGACCCCACTTGAAAGTTTTATACTTACATATCAAATAGTTAGTTGGTCACATGTTGGCATGAGGAATTGATATCTTATTTGCTTCGTGATAGTATTTGATAATATAATTTACAAAAGCTATCTTATACTTCTATTAATGTAGGAGTAAATTATTGGTCATCAATAGAAGAAAGGCTCATTATTGATTGATACTAGCTACATGGCACCAAATATTTCTTGACAATTATTCTAAGAATGTATAAATTAATTAAGTGAGTGGGAGGATGTACACATTCTCCTTCTATTAGTGGACTTTTGCCATATAAATGGATTCATAAAATGTTATGAGCCTACCAAACTTCCATGTCACATAAATGATGCATGAAGATGTCAAAGCACAATGATTTATTTACTATATTATCACATGTATGACAACGTGCATGACGTTTCACTTGAACAAGAAAATGCATTACTTACAATCTAGATATGATAATACATTAACATAATTGTATACTAACAATCTAGATATGGTCATATACTAACATGCATTGGGCAAATTTTTTGAGCTCAAAATGGAGAATAGAACGAGTCTAATGGCGCAAAGAAATGGTGGTTTGCATGTCACTACAAAATGTGTAAAGGGTTCACACATATGTCAATGAGCAAAAAGTAGTTTGCTTGATTTGTGCATTTTTTATAAGGTGTTTCATGCTTTGACTACTATGAATATGATGTCAAGAATCTAAATAGGGAAGACTTGTAAAGCTACTTCTTCAACGTGTGCATGTGCTTTATGATGTTGTTGACGTGATAAGCTAATATACCTTGTTCATAGCCTATGTAGAGACTGCTAAATGCATTTTGATTATTAGCATATTAGTGTTAGAGAACATTACATAACTTTCCAATCAAGCAACAAATCGACACTACAAATTGGCACATCACATAATACTTTAAAATAGTAAAATTCTATATGCTTATTTGAACAAGAATGGATGAATCCCACAAAATTGATGACAATAAGAACATCTCCAGAATGATGAAGTAATGAAATTGTAATTCTCATTTTCTAAGCCTAATAAGGTGGATAATGACAAACGTAGCAAAGTATCTTATGTTCTCATGTGGCAATGAAGAGAAAAACATGAAACAAGGGCTAACTTATATGCTAAGATTGTATCCAAGCTTGAAAAAGATCATAAGTATCAAATGTGTTTTGATAATTGCACTAAAATGGAAACTCACAAAATAAGTAAATACATACATGTTTTTATATTAATTGCACTAGTAAAAGTACACAAAGTTTTTGGGAGATCTTTTATGTTTACACTCCACCATAATTTGCTTTACTTCTTGATGTGATTCTTAAAACTAATCAAGAATTGAAAGGATGTTATTGCAATATCCTATTTGTAGTATGCAAGAAAGAGATCGATTACTTTGGAGAAAAGGATTATAACAATGGGCCAATCATAAGCGAGAAAATTGTGCTCTCATTAGCTATCTACTCAAAATATTGGTATAGTAGTATAGAAGGAGAGACTTTCAATTTTGAGATGTGTTGAACTCCTTTTGGGGGTTCTTGCTTATTGGTTCACCTACCTTAAAACATGTTTTATATTTTGTGACACCAAGTAAGTTAGTTTATATCTTAATTACTTATAAAATCACATTAATTAAAATTTTTTCTTTGGTGAATAGAAGATTTAGAGCCTAGTAAAAGTAATACTTTTGACATTAATTAGTCAAAATGCAACAATGTAGCCTACATTTTCCAATGTCAATCCAATCTATTACTCAATGAATCCCACATTTGAAAAGTACCTGAAGATGATTTTATATACATATGGCTTATGGGATTTATTTATTTGTCACATACAAAATATACTAGCTTAACAGTTACTTGTAACTTAAATAGGTTATTTAACTAGATAGTTTATCATTTCAAAGTCTAGTGTTGATTCCTACTTATAATTATATATTACATTTCCATTAGAAGTCAAATGGGCAATATTTACTTTAAACTTATCACTTGGGTAGTTATCAAGTGTTCTCTAGTGGTATCCCAAACACTACACACTGTGTGTATGTAGTGCTCCCACAAATGATGGCTAGTGAGCACTTGCACTTGGGCTCATAATCATGAGGCTATGGGTTCAAGTTTCATTGGATACATTACTTGCTTGGACACCTAAGTCACATGGTGTATTTGTGTAAAGTCACCAACCAAACACTTATTTAGATCTCCCCCTTGGTAGGGTCATCAAGGAGGAGGGTATAATTTGAAGGCTTCACTATTCATTTGGCTTTTGAGCTATCCTATCTACACAAAAGGTAGGGGGGAGCAATGTGGCTCTTACCAAATCTCTTGGCTATATCTAGAGGGGAGGTGCCCTCTTCTAGGCATTTAGGGGATGAGGGGGGAAGGAAACATGGCTCTAATTAAATATATTGTCTATATCTAGAGAGGAGATGCCCTCTTTTGGCCATTTAGGTGTCTCCATGTCCTATCTCGAGATAAAAATAGCCCATGCATTACTAAAAGCTCTTGATGGTTAATAGTTTACTTTTAAGAAAGCAAATTCACATTTTTCTACATGGAAGTAGAATGCATGACATGGAAGAAGAATGCATGCTTTTCTAAGTGGAAGTAGAATGCATGTTTTTCTACATGGAAGTAGAATGTGTGACATGCTTTAAACAAGTGCTTTAATTTGGAAACCTTTTTCATTTCTTTTTAGTTAGACTTGCACACCCAAACACCCACAAGGAGTGCACCAAAACTTCAAAGCACTAGCAGTTAATACCTTTTAGGAAGGAGTACTGTATGTCCAAAAGCTACCTTAGACGACACAACTAGAAGAGGAACCATCGATACAAGTGCTAGTGTAAGCATTGTTAACTCTTTGGTACAAGTGTTAGTGTAAGCATTATAAACTTTTTGGTACTCCAAGCATGAGGGAGTCCACCTATAGAGAGCATATACTTCAAATTTCATAATAGCTGGTGATGAAAGTGGAACATGTTGGAGTCCTTAATGATTGGTTGGTCAAGGTAGGAGGATTGCAATGCTTTGACAACTTTATTAAAATGAAATGCATGCACTATGATCTCTTACTCTCACATCCACGAATGTGAAATGTAAGACTCATAAAAGATTGAGGTAACAAAAGTTATTTGAAAATGGCACACATGCAGCACTTGGAAGACTTGGACCTTATGTGTAATGGTGCACTTTTAGTGGATCAACATCCAAAGATACTAGAAAAAATGTCAAACAATGATGACTCTTTATAAGAGGACTTGAAAGGATGGGAGTCTTATGACAAATATAAGATAAAGTCTCTAAAAATGAATTTGAACCAGTAGAACAAACCATAGATATATCTTAGCCAATCCTCCTTCAAAAGATAGAACAAGAATTTTAGTCCACAATGGAGTGATTGGACACAATAGGGATGGTTAGAATGTCCTAGAATAGGAGATATGAGCTACCTAATCTAGCCTCCATCTTGAATGTTTGAGCACACAAATCAAATGTGCATTCTGACAAGGAAGAATCAACAAATCGACTCTTTAGAGTCTAGCTTAGGCTTGAAAAATAGCACCAATAACAATCTAGAAATTCCTCAATCCATGAAAGCTAACTGCATTAAAATGGACCTACCTTGTCATCTTAGACAAATGCAATTAAAGCAATCAATGAAAGAGAAACACTCCCAAGCTAAATTGCAAAGGCAACCAAGTGATCCCCCAAAGTGCTTTAGGAAATTCAAGATGGAAGATCAAGTAGAGATGATGCTAAAGGAAAAACAAGGAAACACCAATGAGCCCATTGAAGGCGGCCTTGCTAAGGTGAAAAAGATAAATCTTCTAAAAGGAATACCCCATAAGATTGTTACACACACTATGTCAATGCAAGTTGAGGCCAAACAAGTGAAAGCAATATCCATACCTAATGCATCCAAGGCATGCCAATTATCATGGGGTAGTTAGACAAGCTTCTCAAGGTTAGGTTCATTCATGAAGTCAACTGCCATTGGGGCATTAGTTAGTTCAAAGGGCATGTCCAAGAATTCATAGTGTCCATATCTGTTGAGATGACAAGCTCAACACATGCGGACATTAATGATGGACCGCCTGGTTAGATGGGTCCACACGTCTACACTTAGCACGTCAGTTGTCATTATGACTCTCACATGGCCATTGACTCATTACTTATTATATTCAGGTTGTTACACCTATTTACAGCTGGCATAGTTATAGCACCAGTCGACTAGTGTAGTCAGTTATGCATTGTTTGACTTAATAGGCCACTTTCCTTTATATTGTATCTTATCTATACTTTGTGTACATTGTAAAGTGTGTGGAAGAAGAAGAAGAAACCAGCAAGAAAACATTTTGGTCTCCATCTCTCTTCTTGTCTCTTGAGTGAGCTTCTCCTTATGCATTATGTGTGTGTTCGGTGCAGCATCTTGAGCAAGTCCCCCCACCACGCAATTCTTGACATGGTATCAGAGCCGTGCCACTGAGAGAGGCTGATTTCGAAGGTTGAAGTGAAGGAGAAGAAGCAAGGTTCGAGCAAGCAAGCCACGGGTAAGAAGCTCTCCCATTCTTCCACTCTTTCTCTTGGACAATGCCTGTGGAGGCACCAGAAGCAGGGCATAGCAAAAATCTCAGATTGCAGTGAGATTTGGTGTGTGCAAGGTCTTTTCAGGCCCTGTTTTAGAGCCGTAAGGTTGCAGACAGTAGTTTCAGTGTACACTGTGATTTCAGCAGTATTGACAGAAAGTGGGTGCGCAGGTTACAGATTGCGAATCTGTAATTTTTGAGGTGTTTGCAAGAAGTAAACACAAGGTTTATCTTCAAACTGGTTTGCAGATTGCATGTATTGTTGAGCAGACAGTGAAAAAGGCTGTCTAGTGTATTGCTGTGCACTACAGGTTGAGGGTTGCAGAAGATTTGCTTGCTGTTTGGTATTGGCTTTGTGATAATGGCAGAAAACAGTGGAAACCCCATCATTGAGAAGCTCGACAAGAACAACTACCCTTCATGGAAGTCCTATGTCACGAACTTATTGGAAAAGGCCTCTACGAGTTTGTTTCACGTGAAGAAAAGGAGCCGGAGGTGAGTGATCCTCCAACTGCAGAAGAGACAAAGGCACGGAAGGAATGGAATGCAAAAGACAAAAAAGTCATGTATTGGCTGTCAACAATAATTGACAATAATATGCTGGGACATATTAGAAATGCAGAGAATTCATATGCATCTTGGACCATACTTGAAAGTATGTTTTCCGTAAATACAAAGGCACGAAAGATTCAACTCAAGCAAGAGTTGAATACATTGAAGAAAGGGAAGATGTCTATCAATGAGTATACACTGAAGGTAAGGAGCATTGCAGATGCCTTGGCAGCGATTGATGCAATGCCCGATGATGATGATTTGGTGTCATCTACCTTAGGTGGATTTAACAATGAAAAGGCTTTTGTAACTTCCGTATATGTCAGAAAGCCATTTCCAGATTTTGATGAGTTGGTCTCCCTTATGATCACTTAAGAGATCAATATGCAGAGTGAGACATTTGAAAAAAGTGGCGAACAGGTCCAAGCTTTCTACTCTAGTTCAGGAAGGGGACGTGGCAGGTCCTCTTTAAGAGGCCGTGGTACAGGACATGGTAGTGACAACCAGAAAAACAGATTGAATCAGCAATTTGGCAATTGCAGGTTTCAGGAGATCGTGGTAACTTTAGAGACAAGGGGAGCTTTAGAGGAAGAGGTGGATGGCAGAACAGAGGTTCTAATAACTTTGGTATTGTGTGTCACTACTGTGGCAAAACAGGTCATATTGCAGCCCAATGTTATGCTAAGAAAGATGATATTCGCAGTGGTAAGTTGTAGCAAGGAAACTATGCATCGTCTTTACGATAGAATGAAGACAAAAATGAACGTCTGTTTGTTATGCAGCATATGCTGAATGTTGTTATAGGAAAGGGAACACATGATGATTTTGGTATGTTGATTTAGGTGCATCCAATCATATGACCAGCCATGCAGAATGGTTTGGAGAGATGCAGGATTTGCAAAATATAGGTTATGTGCAGAGGGGTGATGATTCATGCCACCCAATTTCACACATTGAAAAAGTTCCCTTGTCCTTGCATGATGGTAAGACAAAGAGTCTTTCAGATGTATTACATGTGCCATCTATTACAAAGAACTTGGTGTCAGTCGGTCAGATGGTAGAGCAAGGGTTGCAAGTCAAATTTAATGCAAAGGGCTGCTTTGTAGAAGACTTCAATGACAAGTGTAGGTTGGTTGCAAAGGGAAGTAGAGTTGGAGGTATGTTTACTCTGGATGCTGGAATTCCTACTATGAATGCTGCTATGTATGCTAAAGGAAAAGGTGTTGTTGCAGATATTGAAATTTGGCACAAACGCATTGGACATGCAAATGTACAAAGGTTGAAATTAATGTAGTCCAAAGGGTTGGTTACAGGTTTGCCTACATTTAGAGTTGGAGAATTTCATAAGGTATGCGAAGCATGTTAGTTTGGTAAGCAGGCAAGACAAACCTTTTCACATGACAGAGATGTAAGTAGAAATATCCTTGATGTTGTTCATACAGATATTTGGGGGCCTACACAAAATGTATCTCTTGGAGGTAGTTCATACTTTGTCACATTCATTGATGATTATTCTAGAAAGCTGTGGGTATCTTTTATGAAGGAAAAAAGTGAAGCGTTTGAGCATTTTAGAACTTTCAAGGCTATAGTTGAAAGAGAAACAGGCTTGAAAGTAAAGTGCTTGAGGTCAGATGGAGGGGGAGAGTACCTCTCAAATGAGTTCAGTGATTTTTTGAGGTCTCATGGGATAAAGAGACAGTTCACATGCAGGTATACCCCACAGCAAAATGGTGTTGCTGAAAGAAAAAACAGGCATGTTGCAGAAGTTGCACGGGCATTAATGGCTGAAAAGAAAATGCCCAAACATTTTTGGTCTGAGGCTGTCCATACTGCTGTCTACATTATGAATAGAACTCCCACATCTGCAGTTCATGGGATGACTCCTAAAGAATGCTTTACTGGCAAGAAGCCTGATATATCGCACTTGAAGGTATTTGGCTGTGTTGCATATGTTCATGTGCCAGATGAGCTATGGAAGAAGCTTGATCCAAATTCAAAAAAATGTGTCTTTATTGGATACTCTTTAGAGCAGAAATGGTATCGTTGTTATAACCCTGTCACATGTAAGTTCAGAGTGAGCAGGGATGTCATCTTTGATTAAATGAGCATTTGGTATGCATCTAGTGGTGATGCATTGGATGATGATGATGATCATGACACTCATGTGTAGGCTGAAAAGCAAGAATCACGGACTCTTAGTGGACCAGAGATATCATCTGGTAGTCCTTGGTCTGGGAGACTAAGGAGTAGCTCTGCATCTTCAGGTGCATCTAGTAGCACTACAGGTAAAGACAAAGGAAAGAATAAAGTGTCAGATGGCATTGATGCAGTTCTTGATGGAGACTCCAGTGGCTCAGAGAGCTTGGATGATGAGCTTGGTATCCCTTCTATCACCAGGTGTACAGAGAGCTCATAGTAATGTAAAGGCTCCATTGAGTAATCCGGTGGTACGCAGATCTAGCAGGGTTAGATACCCTATTAAAAGATTCAGTTTTGAAGGTTATGCAGCTCACCATTATGCTAGTAGATCTAGCAGGGTATGCAGATCTAGCAGGGTCAGATACCCTGTTAAAAGATTTATTTTTGAAGGTTATGCAGCTCATCATTATGCTTATATGGTGAAACTAGTTGAGGATGTTGAGCCCACTTGTTTTGAGGATGATGTTGGTCATACTCATTGGGATGCAGTAATGAATGAGGAGATAGCTGCATTAGAGGCCAATAAGACTTGGGATCTAGTATCATTGCCGAAGGGCAAGAAAGCTATTGGATGTAAGTGGGTTTATAAGATTAAGCACAATGTAGATGGTTCTATTAGTAGGTACAAAGCTAGGCTAGTTGCAAAAGGCTATGCCCAGACATATGGCATAGACTATGAAGAAACCTTCAGTCCAGTTGCTAGGATGGCAACTATCAGATGTGTGATTGCTTTGGCAACAGCCAAAGGTTGGAGGTTGCAGCAAATGGATGTGAAGAATGCCTTCTTGCATGGTGATTTGCAGGAAGAAGTGTATATGGATCAGCCAGCAGGTTATGAAGATTTAGAGCATCCCACGTATGTGTGCAGGTTGAAGAAGGCGCTCTATGGACTTAAGCAAGCACCTAGAGCATGGTCTAACAAGATCAGAGAGTACCTTGTCAATATTGGCTTTTATGTTTCTGATGCTGATCACTCACTTTATGTGAGAAAGGGAGATACAGGTTTGGTCATCATAGTCATCTATGTGGATGACTTGATTATTACAGGTGATAGTGATAGTGGGATTGCTGAAGTCAAGGACTTTTTGAAGAAGAAGTTTGAGATGAAGGATTTAGGTGAGCTAAGGTACTTCCTTGGCATTGAGGTGATTAGATGTGATGATGGTATATGGCTGTCCCAAAGACAATATGGCTTGGATATATTGTCCAAGTATGGTATGACAGCATGCAAACCACTTTCAGTCCCATTGGAGCAGAATGTAAAGTTGAGTGCTGATGTTGGGGATGAGATAGAAGACCCTACTATGTTCAAGAGGATAGTGGGGAGTTTGATCTACATGACCATTACAAGGCCAGACTTGAGCTACGCTGTTGGTCTTGTGAGTCAGTTTACGCAAGTACCTAGAAAGCCACATTTGGATGCAGTCAGATGCATATTGAGATATGTGAAGTCCACATTACATTATGGACTTTTCTATGAGGCAGGTACAGATGCATATTGAGATATGTGAAGTCAGATGCATATTGAGATATGTGAAGTCCACATTACATTATGGACTTTTCTATGAGGCAGGTACAGATGCATATTGAGATATGTGAAGTCAGATGCATATTGAGATATGTGAAGCCCACATTACATTATGGACTTTTCTATGAGGCAGGTACAGATGTACAGGTGTTTGGATACACAAATGCAGATTGTGCTAGTAGTATGTCTGATAGAAGATCTACTAGCGGATACATGTTCTCTATTGGTAGTGCAGTAGTTAGTTGGAGCAGCAAAAAGCAATCTACAGTTGCTTTGTCGAGTACAGAGGCTGAGTATAGAGGTGCTGCTGTTGCAGCATGTGAGGTAGTATGGCTGCACAAGTTATTGGCTGATTTAGATGTGCAGGTGGAAGGTCCAATTGTCATTTATTGTGACAACATGAGCAGTATACATTTGGCTAGGAACCCAATGTTCCATGCCAGGACAAAACATATTGAGGTACACTACCACTTTGTGAGAGAGAAGGTACTAGCAGGTGAGATTGACTTGGTGTATGTCAGCACATAGGATCAGATAGCTGACATCTTCACGAAGGCATTGGGTACAGAGAAGCTTCAAAAGTTTCGAAGCTTACTTGGAGTTGCAGAGATGCGGTTGAGCTTGAGGGGGAGTGTTGAGATGACAAGCTCAACACATGCGGACATTAATGATGGATCGCCTGGTTAGATGGGTCCACACGTCTACACTTAGCACGTCAGTGGTCATTATGACTCTCACATGGCCACTGACTCATTATTTATTATATTGAGGTTGTTACACCTATTTACAGCTGGCATAGTTATAGCGCCAGTCGACTAATGTAGTCAGTTATGCATTGTTTGACTTAGTAGGCCACTTTCCTTTATGTTGTATCTTATCTATACTTTGTGTACATTGTAAAGTGTGTGGAAGAAGAAAAAGAAACCATCAAGAAAACATTTTGGCCTCCATCTCTCTTATTGTCTCTTGAGTGAGCTTCTCCTTGTGCATTCTGTGTGTGTTCGGTGCAGCATCTTGAGCAAGTCCCCCCACCATGCAATTCTTGACAATATCTAGTGCTGAAGATGGTCTTTGTGATGCCTTGTTCTTGATTCAGATTTGATAGTACAAAAATCTCTAGTCTATCTTCAAAAAGACACTGGATTTGTATAGTCAGTGTAGGAGTTCATCAATCCTAGTTATGGGATACTTATTCTCTTGCTTTATTCCTTTGAACTCAATGCAAAGCTTGAGGGATACATCTTTTTTCTTTTTTTAAAAGGGACAAGTGCATCCTAATGTGAATTGTTCACGTGGATGTATCCTTGTTCAATTAGTTGTGTTAGCTATTCCTTAAGCTCAATGGCATTAGGTGCAAATATTTTGTACATGCATTCAGATAGTGGTTTGGGTCATATAATCAATTATATTTCATGGTCAACTTCTCAATTTAGGGGCAATTTTTTGAGCTCTTCAAGGAAGTTATAGTTAAAGTTGTTGACCCATGAAGGTAACATTGGTGAATGAATTAGTTGGTTGGCCTCTAATGGCCCGGAACTCAAAACTTTATGAGAAAAACCAAGAACTTTCCTACTTGTGGGCAACATAAACTATCTCAATATAGGTAGATGTGACCAAATCAACTTTTTACTACTTGGTTTACATATGATTTTTAAGCTTTGTATAGCAAGTCTCTCCTTGTTTATGGTTATACATGACCATAGGACCAACTACATCCCTAAGTATCCATGTACTAGCAATCTAAACAAATAGATCTCTAGCCAAACTTTTAGATCTCCCAACTATGAAACGGCCAAAACAAGTATATATACCCATAGGATCAACTACATTCCTAAGTATCCATGTGCTATAGTGATCTAAATAAATGGATCTCTAGCCAAACTTTTAGATTCCCAACTATTAGATGGTCAAAACAATTATATATACCCAAGCATATTCATTTGCATTAAAAACCATCTTTAGTTTCATGTAATGAGAGCTATTGCACTCTCATTGACATTGATTTTCCAAAGCAAAGAAAATCCCCATTCAATTACTAAAAATTTAAATATCATAGCAGTCTTGTACAAAAACCCAATGTAGATAGTATTTAGACTTGCAACTCCATCAATATTGGTGTAAATATACATAGTTTAAGATAGCAATCACAACAATTATGTTGCAATTTATGCATTTGGTGTATCCATGATGAATGTTAGTGACATTCTATATAGCAGTTTAGATTTAGGCCGATCATTTTGCAATAAACAATCCATATTCATGACAACCATTTCTACTTAAACCAAACACATTCAACAATATTCACATTCAAAACTTTGTCATTAATGGCAAACAACAAAATATTATAATAACACCTACATTTTTAGGGCATTTACACAAGTGGTATCTAAAGCCATTTCTTGATTTGGATCATAAGCTTCTTGATACCACAATTTTTTTAATACCTTGTAGAAAATACACATGCTTATATTTTTCTTAGAGATTTAAGAGTGCCAACATGATATCACAAAAATTGCTTGCAACTATGGTCCATGTATATAGACATAAACATATTCAATTTGCTAGACCTATAGAAGTTCCACATCATACTAGCTTGATTCTCAATGTAGGCGGCATGACTTTGCATTAATCTCTAAGCATTGTGGGTAATATGTATTGCTCTCTTTAGGTTTCCATTTAGAAAAAAAAGAACGTTTCAAGACAGAAAACATAACCACTAGCCATGGAACTCGTCATTTAGCTTATGAGAGTTCATTGGAATTAGCTTGTTGGTAAAAGTTGCTTGCAAATCTCATATATACGTCAATATCTTAACCAATTGCTTATACTAATACCTAGATACTCCAACTCTACCAACTATGTGGTAAGCTTTACAATCAAATTAGTTTGCTATAGCAACCATATAGACTCATGATGGCAAACTCACATTGACAATATCCTCCTTTCACTTGTAGCAACTTGAAACATCCACATGTTGGAACCCTCCTCCAATATGTATTTAGTGCCTCTCTATATGGTAATCCATATAATTTTATGAGTAGCCCTTCTTCCCTATCAATAATCATTTCGTGAATCTTGTCCTTCATGACTATGTGCACGAGTAGTGTAGCAATCTTCTTGAACTCTCCTTTATAACTAATTGCTCATATTGACATGCATTTTCAATCAACCACGATCTCCATTTTGATAGATAATCAATGCCATAAATAGGGTGTGCTTAGTCCTAACCAATTCTTAAACATATGAAATTGAAAATACCCTTTGATTCCATATTTCAAGCAGGGATACTAGATTTTTCAAACATGACGAGGGCACAACTTATTTCCAAAATGGCCACTTGCTTCTATATTGAACATTACATACAAATCTTCCTCACACAATAATTCTTGTACATCCCAAGCTTGATTTCCTTCCCCATCAACTGATTGATGGACTAATTCATGACTAAAATTTTTGAAAGTATGACTACTAGTCGTGCTATTTTTGAAGATTAGTGCTTCTTCTTCAAGCTTAACTTCTATTGGCAGATAAAGTGCTTTACCTCTGCATTTCAATATCCAACCATCTTACATGAATGAAAGAGAGAAGAAAATAATTTTTGAAAGCTCTTTCTTCACTACCACAAGGGATTTCCATGAATCTCCATTCCTTTTGAAGTTGGAAACATCTTCCATGTTTGCAAAGGTTACAATCAAAAGCCTAATTCTTGTTCCTTTCCCCTATAGCTATACATGCAAGTTTTTTTAATATAGATCTCTATGGAAAAACATTGATCTTCTTTTTCATCATATTTTCCATCGACGGTTTCTTTCAAAATAAATTCTATATTTGTCATGCATGCAATAGGATCTTACATAATTTCCACTCAATTTATTCTAACTGCATTTATGTTTTGTACTAGAGCACAACTTTATTCACTGGTCGCATCTGTATACATAATTTACATATCTATTAACACCTAGCATTCCGTTTTGGGGTCAAGATTTTTCCTCCACCATATTAGTACCCCCATTCTAGAACACAAAATGTGAATAAAACCAATATTTGCTTCTTTCTTTTGAAATCCTGTCAATTTAGATAGCCCTGCATAAAATTGTACATAACTTTTCAATCATAACTTTGACCATTGAGATTTTTGAAGGAAGACTATAGCCACAATTACAAATTATACCTTCTCTGAAGACACTAAGGTCAAATTCTCAAAGCTTCAACTTGAGAAGAATTCTAGCTCGTAGCACTCTTTTCCTGTGAGTAATCCACCACACATACATTGGCCTTCCAGAACGTACAGAAAACTCACCAACATGGAAAACTTGTCAAGGCAAGATGTCACCACCAAACTTATTGGTGCGAAACTTGTTATAGCAAAACCTAACCTATCCACCAAAAAACTTTCAACATTGGCACTAAATATCTCAACTCTAAACTTATCAATGTGCCAACCTTGAAACTCATCAATGGTTGGAAACTCATCAACAAGACCAACTTGTCAACATTGACATAAAGCTTATCAACCTAGAATGTATCAATGCTAAACTTGTATGCAAGAGGAAACTTGTCAACACCAACCTTGTCGATGGGAAGAAACTTGTCAACTCAAAAAGTTGTAAAATTTGTTAAGAAGAAATTTGTCAACATCAATATCAAAGTGCCAACACCAAACTTTCCACCCAAAATTGATCAATGCCAAACTAAAACTTTTCAACATCAAGCTTGTCAATGGTGACAAACTTGTTAACATTCAAAACTCACTGATATAAAGAAATTTTATCAATAGCGAGAAACTTGTCGACAGTGGTGAGAAACTTGTCGACGATGAGAAACTCATTGATTGTGCAAAACTAGTTAAAGAATGGATGATTGTTAATGTAAGACGAGTTAGCACCAAAATTTTTAAATGTACCAAACTCATTGAGGGAAAACTTGTTAATGATAGAAACTTGTCGACGGAACAAAACTTGTTCAAACTTGTCGACAATAGAAAACTTGGCAATGCAAAATCCATTGATATCAAACAGGAATAGTCATAGAAACTTGAAAATACATGCAACTTATCAACACTCAAAATTGTCAAGGGGGAAAAAATTGTAAATGGGAGGGAAACCTATCAATAAAATATTCTTGTCAACAACAAACACAAACTTTTCAACAAAGAAAAAAGTGTGTCAACATTGAAACCAAGTTTGTCAATTTGGTCAATTGAGAGAAACTTGTGAACAAGGGAATCCTTCAATGGTTAGAAATATGTTGATGGTTGAAAACATGTTGATAGTTAGAAAGATGTCAAGAAGAAACATGTCAATGTTAGAAACTTGTCGATTGAACTCATCAATGGTGACAAACTTATCAACAAGGATCAGTCCAAGTTAAAAACCTATCAACATGAAGAAGTTGTCAATGTGACAATTTGGAAATGTGGAATACAAGAAGTTAAATTTATTTTTATTTTTTAAAAGAAAAACCTCAAGCCAATTTGTCAATGCAGTAGAGGGAAACTTGTCAAGCCATAAAAACCTATTGGTTGGGAATTTACACTACCCTAGAGACAAAGTATTGTGTGATTTAACAAGCTTTGCAACATTGATTGCATACATTAAACAACACACTTTTTGGAGAGAAGAAAAAATCTGTTTGAGCACTAGCACTCATAAAATAATTGTTTTGCATGTCCAATGTGCCAAAAATGTAAAAACTTGGTTGGGCAACATGAGGCATAAGTAGGTTGAGTATGCTAATTAGGAAGTGTATGACCATCATTACTTTGATTAATGGAGAAAAAGTAACTATTGAGACCGATCACACACAAAATCTAGCAATGCTATAGGGGAAATCACAAAACAACAAAACTCAAGGAACAACAAATAGACCAATCCACAAAGTGATGTGACTTAGAATTTAGAATGCATAACTAGCCAAGACTAGCATGATGGATAAGGAACCATTATTGAGAGATATACTCGAGGAGTTGAAAATGACACTTGCAAACTTTAGGGCTATGTCCAATAAAGACATGAGTGAGGTGCCATCTGCCATGTTAAAAGATCATTATAGCACTCTAGTCAAACAAGCAAGGATACACTAGATAAGTGTTAACTTGATTGAAGACATGAAGAGCTAAAGAAAGAGAAGAACATGGAAGCCTCAAATCCTCAAAATTTTTGGGAAGTATTACCCTTGAGAAAGTATTATGTTGTAAATGAGAGCCCCATGAAAATTGTAATTCAAATTGGTAGCACTCAATATGGGAATGTGTGTCTAAATGTATGCAAAAAGAGAAAACCAATCTTTGGCCCAAACGATGAGCAAGGTGCCAAGGGCATAAGGGAAACCCTAACCCTAGAATTTGTGTATTAAAATGTTGAAAAATAATTAAAATGGCTATTCTTGTGTGTGCCAACTTTTGATTCTCGTCATCTTGCTTTTGCATAGAGAGAGAGAGAGAGAGAGAGAGAGAGAGAGAGAGAGAGAGAGAGAGAGAGAGAGAGAGAGAGAGAGAGAGAGAGAGAGAGAGAGAGAGAGAGAGAGAGAGAGGTGAGTTGAGAGCATGTGAGTGAGAGCAAGAGTGAGGGACCAAGAGGGTGAAGCCTCCACCTTTTCTCATGCTATCTCATGTCTTATCATGCTCTCCACTAGCATGATGATGAAGGTCATAGAGGGTTTGAGAATCTAGGAGGTGCATATTGGATTGTGGAGTGTGCATCGAGCATCCTTCATCATTGGAGGTATTCTTTGTGTGTTCACTATAAGTAGACTTCATGACTATGTGCAAGAGGCTATGTAAGAGGTAGTCATGAATTAAGTGGTCAAGGTTCTTGAAATAATAGCAGTGCACCCAAACATCTAAAATATGTTTGATTTTGTTGCTTGGACACAGGATGCATTGACTCCAAAGTCACTACATTCTTCATGGATATGGAATAGGAGGGGATACTCTTGAAATAATAGCAATGCACCCAAACATTTGAAATACATTTGGTTTGGTTGCTTGGGCCAAGGATGCATTGACTCCAAAGTCATTGCATTTTTCATGGATATGGAATAGGAGGGGACACTCATGCCAGCTCCAAAACACATCCAAGTAATTAGTTTTGTGTCTAGAGATTTGAACACGTATTTAGACTTTGTATTGTTTTTGGATTTTATGGTTGAAGTATCTAGTGTATAACATATGATTAAAATCATGATAGGAGTTTTGAAAAGAGAGATATAAAGAGTGAGTTAATCTATAAGCTTAACTAAAGATTGAATTAACTTAAAAGATTGCTTTTAGGATAAAGTAGTGATTCTAATTTTAAAACTCTTATAGTTCTCATTCCGCAATACTTTTCTAGAAATGTCCATGTTGTTGGAGATCCTATTTTGCTCAAATTGTCTAACTTTAATTGTCCAAGTGCAAAAATTAGAGTTTGGAGCACAAAGTTATGGAGATTTTTGATTATTGTCTTGAAGCTATTTTGAAAAGATAGATACAAAGATGATCTACATGTCTACTTCACAAATCTACATGAAGAAGATATGGTAGTAACCTCCATTTGTATCACTTGTACCCCTTACTTTTTATTGAAAGCTTCAAGCTTATCTTCATCTTCTTATCTCCATTAGAATAATCTTCACTAGGTTGAGCCTCTTCGGAATTACCATCGGCATCAACAAGAGTGTTCATCTACTTCGTCTCTCCCACTTCGTGCCTTTTCTCTCACCTTGTTGCCTTCACCTCTATCAGATCTCATTCATCACTACCATGCCATCTTCTTCTTCCTCTTCATCCCTAGATTTAATCTTCCATGCACCAAAACACACCATTGTCAAACAAAAGAGGACCTTCGTTGAGAGGGAGGAGCCACCTTTAGGAATGAGAAGAGCCACCTTGTCACCACTGCCATGGCTACTACTCTACAATAGGTATGCATTAGATTCTCTTATGTAGAGCATTAATTTTATAAAGTGAGGGAAGCATAGGCTATTAAAAAGGACCCCCAACAACCACACATGACTCAACCCCCTCTTGGTGGGGAAAGAGTTTACTATAGGAAGAAGGAAAGGCCCTTAACAGCTAGTGCACTGCATTAGTAGGGGGAGGAGCTTCTTGTGGATCAACTATCAAGGTAGGAACTTCTTTCGAAGGGGTGGCATATGCCAAAAAGACAGAAAGGTAGAAACCAAATGTAACATTAGTTACATTACCCCTTGTGGCTCTAACAAAGTATCGATCCATTTTTGACAAAAGGTAGGAACTCCAATCAATCGTTATGCCTTTCAACACCACTCTAGAAGCTGTAAACAAATCCTTTGAAAGGTAATTAGAGGGTGTCTGGGCAAGCATAAACCTGTCCTGAAGGAACTGGCATAGTTGCTTCCACACAGGATTGCAGATCATGGAGACACTGATGCCAAAAGTGGTAAGAACCTTCTTGGGATCCAACATATCTTGTGTCTGCTTCTGCAACAATTTAACGATATCCTCATTCGAGAACAGTTGTTGAGCAATAGGGAAAGAGTCTCCCCGATAGGGTAAAGATAGAGCCTTGCCCAAACTTTTAGGTGTCAATTGGACAATTGTTCCATTGATAGGACCAGACCTCTTACTTGGCTAAGCTTACTTTGCCAATAAGTTCGGACTCCAGCAATAATGAATAATCGTGAGACACCAATGGGATGTACTGGACTAGAGGAGGAGCTTGAGGCGCCATTTAGAAAGATTACACACACACCACACACACAGACAATCATAGTGAATGCCTGGAAAACAACAGAATAACCAGAAATAAGAGATCGACCAGAATAGATGTACAAAAACATGACTAATTGACTGACCACCCCAAACAATCCACATCCTAGAAAAAATTTGGCATGACCTCTATACATATGCAACCGAAAGCTTCATGCAATGTAAGACAAACAAACACCCTGAATCCCCGTAGTAGGTAGAAAAGAAAACTACAGACTATACCCGTAATCGTGTCATAGCAACCAAACCATAATACAATAACAGACTCATAACATAACCAGAATTTTGATATGCAATTACAGCTCAAAAGATGGTACATGCCCATCCCACGAAGCGCATTTATTGAAAAGGAGAATAAGTGCAATGAGGGGATTTAGTTATAATGAATGGTTTGTTTTAAGAAATTATTTAAAAATAGATGAAATTTTATTAGGTGTTAAACCTTAAAAAGAAAACGATGGTTCCTTCTAAATATGTTAATTACAAATTATTAGGGTGAAGCAATGCTTTAAACAAAAACTGGACTCCATGTCGTCTTAGATTGAGGTCTCTAAATGCAAATTCGTTCATTAAAAATTAAGCGCATGTTTAGCACTTTTTGTGTAGTGCGTGTACTTGTGATGACAGCTTCATTTTAAAATAAACTTAGATGTGTCTATAGTGCTCGAAGTGCATGCTAAGTGAACGGATGGTTTATTTTATTTTATTGGAAAAATGTGTGTTTGGCATGAGCACGCGTGAATAAGTGGGTGATTAAAGTTCATCTTAACAATTAACGGTGGTTATGGGGTGATTAAAAATAAATAAAGCAAAAAATATTTAAAAAAATCCTCGAAAAGGGTGTGTATGCAAGAAACTGAGGGCGCATGGATTAGTACCAAGATGCAATGAGTCCTAAAAAAAAGCAAAAGCCACTAAAAATTGGAAAAAAAATGGAACACCTTATTTTTAAAAAAAAGAAATATCAAGGCAAGATTAGTGTAGTCCTATTTAGTTTGGTTAGTTGTGATTAGTGTTTGTGTCTCGTGATTATTATTATTATTATTATTAATGTGCATTTTTCATTTTGTTTGGGTTTTATTATGTTTTTAAAGAAAGAATTTTAATAACAAGCTTTTTGCAATCAACCCTTAGTGAGAATTAAACCATCCAGTTTCAAAAATGTGTTTGTATTTTTCAGTATTTTTTAGCTTATTTTTGGAGTGTAAAATAAAATTTCTATGAATTTAGGTGAAAAATTTAGCATTTTAACCTTAAAATAATATTTTATCCATGGGATACAACATTTTCAATAGATGGAACATGCCAAAAATATTCAAATGAATTGGTGGGATTTTTTGAAATTTTTTTGGAATTATTTTTACTTTATATTTTTTTTAAATAAATTTATTCAATTTTTAATGAATTTTAAAATATTTTGAAAATTTCTAATTTCTTGCAATTGATTTTCTACAATTACGACCAAAAAAATAATTCAAAAAATAATTTGTCAAAGAAATTTTCAGCTATTTTTGGGGTTTTTTATTGGATTTATATGACTCTTTTAAGTGTTTTTAGGTGTTTTCTCGAGGTTTAACGGGTTTTTGGAAAATAAAAAAGAAGGTGCCTGGGGCTGCATGTGAACAACTACATGTGAACAACAGCAACCTCACACACCCACGAACGAGTCGTGACGCACGTCCTCCTGTGTCAACACTCGCGAAGACCACGAACACACCAACCATGCACGAAAAACCATGCACAAAGGCATGTGAACAGCCGCGACGAACCCGTAAGTGCGTCCATGTCCGTGAACACGCCCGAAGGATGGGAATCAAGGTGCGGATAGAGGGGGGTGTCAGAAGAGAGGGTATGGGGGAAAGGGGGCAAATAGGGGGTAGGAGGAAAGGGGGCCGAATAGGGGGTAGGGGTGAGGGGTGGGGAGGATGGGTGGGTAAAGGGTAGATGAGCGGGTAAGGGTTAGGGACAAAGGGAGGTGGGGGAGGATGGGCGGGTAGGGGATAGGGACAAAGGGGGGTGGGGGATGGGCGAGTAGGGAGTAGGAGGATGGGTAGTGGATAGGGACAAAGGGGGGTGGGGGACAAGCAGATAGGGGGTAGGGGGATGGGTAGTCGGGGGGTAGAAAAGGGAGGGGGAGGAATGGTGGGTGGGTAGGGGGTAGGGGGATGGGTAGTGGGGGGGTAGGAAAGGGAGGGGGAGGAACGGCGGGCGGGCAAGGGGGTAGAAGGGTGGGAGGGGTGGTATTGCAGGTGGCAGGCAGTGCAAGGCGGGGGCAACAGTGGTAGCGTAGGTGCGAGCGGCGCGGGCGCTGCAGCAACGTTTTTGGGCTTGGTGACAGCAGCTGACTGGTCACGATGGTGGCGAGGACGAGGAAGGGAGGAGGGAGGGAGGAGAGGGAAAGAAGGAGGGAGGCGGGAGGAGGAAGAGGAGGCGGGTGGGAGGAGGAAGAAAGGAGGAGGGGAAGAGATAGAGGAGATGGAAAGCAAGGGAGGAGAAGAAAGGGTGGAGAAAGAGAAGAAAGGGAGGAAGTGGGAAAGAAGGAAGGAGGAGGAGGAAGGGGAGGAGATAGAGGGAAGAGAAGAAGATGCGGGAGAAGGAGAAGACGCAGGCGAGGGAGAGAGAGAGGGAGGGGTCGAGGAGAGAGAAGAAGGAGGGGTCGAGGAGGGAGAAGGAGAAGACGCAGGCGAGGGAGAGAGAGAGGGAGGGGTCGATGAGAGAGAAGAAGAAAGAAAGAGAGAGAAATAAGAGGAGAGAGAAGAGGGAGGAAGGAGAGGGGGGACGGAGTTAACTTTTTTTAATGAAAAAAAATTAAAAAAAGATGAATTTGTGTTTTAATAAATAAATAAATAAATAATAAAACAAAGTAGTCCCCTTCTTCTCACCCCACGCACAGGCATGGGGCGGAGGTAAAAAAAATTTGTGTCGACGAGATCAAACGGGGCTAGGACGGCAACAGGGGAGTCGAGGACGCCACGAGGGCATCGCGAGGCACATAAAAGCAAAAAAACGTGCGGGCACACGCAAGGCAAGGTGGCAACACAGTGAGACAAAGAAAAATTAATAACACGTAAAGCGTGCATCGGAATGAAATTCTGTAAAAAGGAAAAAGGGGCGAGTGACGAGGGAAAGATGACGGAAAAGTACAACATGGTGTTTGAGGAGAATGTAGGGCATTCACATGGAAAAAAGGCAAAGATTGAGCTTGAAAATGCATATGGGAATTAATATCAGAGAATTTGTTCGTCGAAATGCAAGGTAGAAAAGAGAAAAAATGTGCAAAATAACGTGCCCGACAAACCTGTCATATCAAAACACGGTTTCGATTGAGATAAGATGCATTCACATGGAAAAAACTCAAAAAACAAACTCGAAAAGGGACTCGAACATTAATACAGAAAGAACCGAGTACCAAAATGAAGGGCAATAAAAAGGAAAAATGTATTGGGAAAGGGATTCACAGGGTGGTCACATCAAAACTCATGTCTAGGAGAATGGCGAGGAGTTCAGATGCAAAAAACACAAAAAAAGCCCAAAAACACATTAAAATTTTAATAACTAAAAACCATGAGGGCAAAATAGGGTGGAGAAAAAAGGAAAAATGTGGGGAAAGGTTGGCTAGACATAGTTGTCAAATTGAACTGGAATTTGGGTGAAAATAGGGCATGTTGACATGGAAAAATGTAAAAAAATACGCATGAAAAAGTCCTGAAAACCCACAAAAATTAATAACCAATGAACTGTGCATCGAAATGATAGGGTGTAAAAATAAAAAATGTCATATGGAAGGTGTAGGGTAGGGCTGTCACGTCATATTGTTGTTCCAAAGCAAAAAGGATGTGTTCGCATGGAAACATGTCTAATTGACAAAAAATGGTTCAAAAGTTAATAACGCAAGATCCGTCTAGCAGAACAAGGGTTGGTAAAAAGGAAAAACAGTTAATTCAAAGGGACAAACAGGGCAAAAAGATTGGATTTAGGTTCCAATGAACGTAGGGTGTGTGCATATGAGAAAACTTCAAAACAAGGGAGAAAGGAAAATAGAGAAGGAACGGCCCCAAGGGTGGGGTGAAAGTGAATGGGTGGATGGGGAAGGGACCCCATCAAGGTAAAATCCGTGCATGGCATAAATGCATGATCAAATTGAGGCATAAGCAGGGGGTATGCATCTTAGATGCGTAGGGATGTATCCCCACACTTAAAACCTTAACGGACAGGGTTGGATGCATCAACACAGCCTCAGACTCATCAACTAACTAGACTTTGA
This sequence comes from Lygodium microphyllum, assembly GCF_053477565.2. NCBI lineage: Eukaryota > Viridiplantae > Streptophyta > Polypodiopsida > Schizaeales > Lygodiaceae > Lygodium > Lygodium microphyllum. The sequence goes on from NC_141141.1 coordinate 137,003,707, forward strand.
CATCCCCACACTTAACACATAATATACACGTGTAATCATAAGGATATGGGTAGAAAAACTTGGCACGTTTCACATATGTTCGAAGGAACCGTCACTACTACAGAAGGGTTAGAGTAAACTACATGAGGTACCAGCTTGCGCCAACATTCAACCAACATGGCAGGGACCATGCAGCAGCACCCAGGGATGTAGCTGGTTGATAAAGCCCATTGGGGTAGGTGTCATTGACAAAGGATAGTCACTCAGCTCACATGCACTCAAAGGGGATTAGAGAATAGTCACTTGCCCCATAACTTACATCATGCGAGGTATTATTGATGGAAGCCCAAATCTCACACCCGATTTAGGAATCGACAAGGGGGATGGTGTAGAGGGAGTATGCTAGGGTGCACATTTGACGGTGCATTAGTGCATCCATCCCCGTCTGGCATAGGTGTAAGCAGGAAGGCCAGGGAGCCTGATGGTACAGTGTACAGAACAGGGTGACGTATCCTGTGTGAAAGGGAAGGAGAACCCGTGAGGAAGAAGCTTGGCAATGAGAGCTATGGCAGATGGAGTGCAAGAGCAAGAGAGAGAGAGACTCAAAAGTGGAAACTCCAACAACCACAATGTGTGGTCGGGCCTTTCTTTATTCAAACTGTCACTAAAAGAATAAAGAATAAGTGACTGTGACGGGCGCCCGCCACGTGTAGTGTGCAGTGGCGGGTACTGTCAGTGTAGTAATACATGGGCCGCTAGGCGGAGATGTCTTTACCCCCAACCTCCCACTTAAAGGTGAATCTGCCCTAGTGAGAGAGAAAAGAAAAGAAAAGATAGTACAACATGTACAGATATACAATAGGATGAGGAAAAAGACATTATCTAATCCAATGCCCATCAATCTCCTAAGGCAAAGTACTCTGTAGTGAGACTCTTCATGAGCAAGTGTGTAGGATTCTACTCAATCGGAATCTTGACAAGGTCAACAGACTTGTCCTCAACGATCTCACGAATGAAGTGATATCTCACCTCAATATGTTTCATCTTTGCATGGAAGACCGGCAACTGAATGGCACTCATAGAATCCAAATGCAGTGTAGGCATAGCAGCTATCATACCAAGGTCTGCAATCAAATGGCCTAACAAGATAACCTCCTTGCAAGCCTCTATGGATGCAATATACTCGGCCTTTATAGTAGAAAGAGCCATACACTTCTGCACCCTAGACATCCAAGAGAATAGCCCCTCCAACATAAGTGAACACATAGCCAGAACTAGACTTCCTACTATTTGTATGCCTGCATAATCAGAGTCAGTGTACCCCATGACTCCTATATCCTGGCTACCATAGCAAATACACATATCTGCTATGCTCTTCAGGTACCTCATGATACCCTTCACGGCATCCCAATGTTTCTTGCTAGGTGTAGCCATATAACGTGCCACAACCCCAACTGCAAAAGCAATATCTGGATGGGCGACTATCATGGCATATATAAGGCTGCCCAGGATTGATGCATAGGGAATCTTGGTCATCTCAGCTCTCTGCTCATCTGTCTGTGGACAATCGGCTTGTGAAATCTTCACATGAGAAGGTAATGGACATCCAATAAGCTTAACATCCTGCATATGGAAGCGCTCAAGGACTTTATGAATGTGTAACAAATAGAGTTGTCCCTGAGATCTGGCACGCGTAATACGCATACCAAGTATATGCGAGGCATGTCCCAGATCTTTCATCTCAAAGCTCTTCTTGAGCTGAGTCTTAAGAGCATCTAGCTCCTCATGAGTTGTCCCTTGTAAAAGCATGTCATCCACATAGAGTACCAAAATTAGTAAAGAACCATCACGGGCTCTCTTCTTGTACAAGCACGGATCCATAGCACTACGACTGTAGCCGTGTGACTACATGAATGCATCAAACTTATGGTACCATTTCCTAGCTGCTTGCTTCAAGCCATATAGACTCTTCTTTAGGTTGCACACTAGGTGTTCCCTGCCAAGGTTTGCAAAGCCCTTAGGCTGCTCCATGTAAATCTCATGATGCAAGTCCCCATGTAAAAAACCATCTTGACATCCATCTGGTACAAGTCCAGTTCAATTTGTGCAACCAAAGCCAAGACTAAGCATAGGGTGGTCATCTTGACCACGAAAGAAAAGACTTCATCAAAGTCAACACCATGCTCCAGCTTAAAGCCCTTAGCAACCAATTGAGCCTTGTAGGCCGGCTTGGGGTGTCCAGGGGTACTTTTCAGCTTGTACATCCACTTTCATGGCAAAGACTTCTTACTCTGAGGCAAGGAAACCAAATCCCAAGTCTGATTCTTATGCAATGAGTCAAGCTTAGACTGCATAGCTCTCTCCTAAGAGTGACAATCACCCATGTGCATAGCCTCATCATAAGTGAGAGGCTCTTCTACATCTATAATTAGTACATAATCCATAGAGGGTGCAAAACGGTCAGGAGGTCATCTATTTCTAGTAGAACACCTCAACCCAGGCTCTGCTGCATGACCAACATCCTATCTAACATCAGTATGTTTAACATTTGGGCCATGAGCATCAGGTGATGCTGCACGTTGTCTAGCTGGCAGTGGAGCGGGCTTTACGGGAGCAGTTGGCTCCTCCTGAAAGATAACTCTGTGTACTTCAACCACTTTCTCAGGCTACATATGCATTTTTTCCTCATGAAATATGACATCATGGCTGCGGATCATTTTCTGCACCTGTAGATCCCATAGATGGTAACCCATCTCTCCTGCATCTCCATAGCCAATGAAAATGCATTTGACACTTTTAGGATCCAGCTTATTGTGTTTATCCTTGGGCACATGGCAGAATGCCTCACATCCAAAGACACGCAAATGATCATAAGAGAGGGGCTTGCCTTCCCATACCTCCTCTGCAACCTAAAAGTCAATGTCACTGCTAAGTGACCTGTTAATGAGATGCACTGCAATAGTAACTACCTCAGCCCAAAAGTGTTGTGGTAAGCCAGCTTAGCTAAGCATGCTACAGACCCTTTCCTAAATGGTCCTATTCATTCAATCAACCATACCATTCTGGGGAGGGATATAAGGCGCGGTCAACTGACGCTTAATACCCCGCTCATCACAAAACTACTCAAAAGCACGTGATACATAGTCACCCCCATTATCTGACCTTAGGCTTTTCAACCTATTCCCAAACTGGTTTTCTGCCAATGCAAGCCAACACTGAAATGTGTCTAAGACATCGGATTTTCTCTTTATGGGATAAGCCCAAACCTTATGTGAGTAATCATCTATGAAAGTAACAAAATACTTTGCCTCACCTAGTGACTGACAGGGCATGGGCCCACATACATCTGAGTGTACAAAAGCCAAGGGCTCACCCATGTGTTTCTTACTAGACTTTTTATGTGTATTCTTAGTCTACCTGCCATACAAACAATGATCACAAGAGTCAAAATGCGAAGAGTCCAAAGGTAGAAGATACTGCAAAGCACGAAGTATTTTCATTCCTTTAAGGGACATATGCCCCAAATGAGCATGCCAAAGGGATACATGGGGGATAGAACCCACAAACAAAACATGATTCAAGGTAGCTCCAGATACAAGGGATAGAGGCTGCCATACTTAGCACCCCTTACAAGCACAAGCCTGCCACGAGTAATCTTCCATGCAAAGTCTCCAAAAGACACAAAATACCCTGCATCATCAAGATGTCCAACTAACATAAGACTACAAGTCAACGCAGGTACATGGCGTACATCATATAAAACGAAAGAACTACCAGAAGGAAACTGTAGCCTAACATCTCCAATGCCCATAATATCAAGAGACTTGTCATCATCAAGACGCACAGAACCAGACATGGTGTAATAGGTATGGAACCAATCTCTACAGGGTGTCACATGAAATGACACACCCAAATCCAAAATCCAACACTGCGCATACATAGAATGTGTCTCAGAAGCTTGTAAGGCATCACATGAAGAAGCTACAAGTAAGTAATGCTCATCTGAATCAGTGGCCTGCATGACATTAACCTCTTCTATCTTCACACTAAACTTTGCAGGTACAATAATGCACTAAAAAGACTTTTCCTGTACTTTCTCTTTTTCCTTTTCCTTGCGCTTATCATCGTGCATCTTATGGCACTATGGCCCAATATGTCATTCTTTCCCACAATAATGACAGGTAAGATCAGACTTCGGTCCACGGGACTTACTGTGGCCACGTGACTTTGACCTGAACTTTTGTGATTCCTTGCCCTTATGATCATTATCATGCCTCCCATGTTTGCCACCTCTAACAGTCAATGCATGTGAAGAGCGGGAAGCATCATTGTTTCTCGTGTTGATTTCCTGAATCAATAAAGTACTCTCATCATCTTTGATTTTCAGCCCATCAAGTTTGTTCGTGCATATGGTAGTACAGAAGATATCCCATGATTCAGGCAAGGTGCCAAGCAGAAACAACGGGTGCAAGTTGTCTTTGAACTTAATACCCTGTGACAACAGATTCTTCATGATAGCATGAAACTGGCTGAAATGAGATGATAGGGATGTCCCCTCCTTCATGCGAAGGTCCATTAACTACTTCAGCCACCGATACATTTTTGACACAGGACTCTGCTACGCATAAATCTCCTGAATCTTCTCCCGTAAGTCCCATGCACTCTGATTCTTATCTTCAACAACATTATGATGGCCTCTTCTGAGAGTGACAAGATAATGATAGACTTGCATAGCTCATCAACTTCCATCCAAACGTCATCATCCATATCCTCAGGTTTAGCACCCTTGAAATGCAATGGTTTAATCTGCAACTTCTACACCAAAACCTGCCATATCTGGAACTTCCAATACCCATAGTTGGTACCATCCAACTTGGCAATGTTAAAGAGAGTTGTGTCTTTCAGATGACCAGCTATACTGTCCTAAATCAAAGCAAAATTGCAAAATTGCAAAATTGCAGGTTGCTGTAATTAGCAAAAATGCCTAAAACCACTACTAAAACTGGTTGAAAGAGTGGATATTACCAAGAGAACCACCGGTCCACCAAATATGACCAAGATAACATCAAATAGTAAGCATTACCCTCATACAAGTGCTTGAAATTTGTAGATTTTAGCTTGCTGGAATAAATTATAGCAGTATGTAAAAATGTCCCAAAGTGAAGCAATCACTGATACATATGTCACTGCAACTACCAGGTAGCAAGATACATCCAATAGTGAGCATCAAGGGGCAAGAAGGTACCAAGAACTATCAAACCAATAACCTATCAGGCAAGATACATCTCATGGGTCTAGAAGTCATGCATGTAATGGGTCTCGGGGTAAGAGAAGAAACCAAGCACAAGCACAACTGATAGAGCAAGAGGATCAATGCATAACCATCCAAGATGCATACAAAACTGACAAACATGTGATAGAGATAGGTGCCTGCCCCAATAGGCATATCAAATCAGCCCACTATAGACTAATTGTAGACATAAAGCTTTCAAGAGAGCAAGTGCATGTAACTGTCCCACAAGCTCAAGCTCAAGTGTAAGTAAAACTCTGTGTACATCCGAATATGCCAAGAGGCTCCCACTGGAAGTAAAATTTGGTGCAAATAGAGCAATCAATGCTCAAATACATCGAGTACATAGCATCAGACATTCTAAATCCAAGTAGGGTACATCCAGAGCATAAATCCCAAGCTATCTAAGACCCGTAAAGCATAAGCCTGAAAGAATTCAAATAGCATATAGCTGACAACCAAATGTAATGCCCAGTAGGTCCTACATGTGCTCCTCTTACTCCCGCGTGTGCTCCTCTTGTGTGGCGCTTTGGGGCCATCGCAATCAGGACTTGGGAATAAGTTGGGCAGGTAGAGGGTGTGCGGAAATTTTTTGCAAGTTGGTAGTCCTCCCTTCTCGCAAGGAAACTCCCTTCATAGACAATTGTGTCCCTTACGCAATTCTGCAGGTGAAGCACCCTTAAGAAGGCTCTTTGTGGAAGCTTCTTTAGCTTCTTTTTCTTCTGTCAAGTGAGCCTGACATCATCTCCTCCTCCTCATTCACATTATGATGGCAAAAATGATGGTGGTGAGGATATGGCGGCTTGGTAGAGTGTTGGTGGAGCAGGGGGGCATGGCACGTAGGCAAAGCTGGGAAGGGGCTGGCAGCGCTACTGATCACCGGGGGGGGAGGGGGGGGCGCTGCCTGAGACCACGAGGGGCAGGGGGCTCCCCTTTTATAGTGGGGAGGGGGTGGTTTATGGGGGGAGACGGCTGTTTAACAGCCGCCACCCCTCCACCTGGGGGTGCATGCCCCCCTCTCCCTCTCTCTCTCTCTCTCTCTCTCTCTCTCTCTCTCTCTCTCTCTCTCTCTCTCTCTCTCTCCGACATGCTGTCGGCAAGGAGAGAGAGAGAGAGAGAGAGAGAGAGGTAAAGAAATTTAAGTTAATTTTAAAAAATATTAAAAGGGGGGGTGTTCGTATGCAGGGGGGATGCTACAATATGGTTGCTACAGAAGTAGTATGCTCATGACATGTTACAGAAGTATGGTATGGTTGAATGTAAGCCTATGGAGACACCTCTTGATTAGAATGTCAAGCTACAGATTAATGTTGGGAAAGACATAGAGAATGTGACCATGTATCGACAAATGGTGGGCAACTTGATATACTTGACTATTACCCGTCATGACTTATGTTATGCAATGGGGCTGATTAGTCAGTTCATGCAGAGGCCTCACAAACCACATTTAGATGTAGTCAAGAGGATCATGAGATATGTAAAGGGTACTACAGATTATGGGTTGTTTTATGCATATGGAAAATCTCTTGACTAAACAGGGGTTACTAATGCTGATTGGGTTGGTTGTGCCTATGACAGGAGGTCAACCAATGGTTATGCATTTGGATTGGGCAGTAGTATGATAGGCATAAACCGTTCCAAAGCATTCCAACTCAATCCAAATGCCAGTGAATGACAATCAAGATGGTGCCTAATCCAAGCTCAAAAGCATTCCGAAAACAACAAGAAGCATTTGACAATATCCAAATACATCGGTATGATCATTCAAATCTCCAATAAGCACCCCGTATCCAAGAACCAATGTATACACCAAGTAAATGAGCTTCAGCCCACTATATTACAACACCCTGTATCCAAGAACTAATGTATACACCAAGTAAATGAGCTTCAGCCCACTATATTACAACAGCATATTTACTGTCAAATGAAGCTCAATTGGTGCCCAAATCTACTCCAAATCAGTCCCAAAGCATAGACATAGCATCCCATAACATCCAGGCATCACTGGGCATCAATAGGCATCAAACGGGCAATGACAAGAAGCATCAAACATCAAATGTCAAGTGATGCCCTATTTTTGACAGTCCTGAGACTGTGTATACAGCAATGGCTGAAGATGGAAGCACTCGTATCGATCACTTTGAGAGCCAAGAACCAATGTCAAGGAGTCTGAAGATGATCGGAAAGGTTGCAAACAATGCCGGGAAGTCGGGGAAGGAGCTGAAAATGCCAAGAGTGGATCAGCCCATCCCCCTAAAAATGTGCTGCATTTTGTGCTGGCTGCTCCTAGGGGCTGGGGAGTCTTTAGTAGTGCTATTGAGTACTTGGCAATGATTAGGGGGCTTCAATGCAACACTACAAGATGCCAAATGAAGGCCGAGAAGATCGGGGAGGAGGCGGGAGATCAAAACATACCTACAAATGAAGGTGCCATGGCTACCATTGAAGCTCGATTTGAAGCTCTTCAAATCTGGGCTGAGAATGCAGGGCAAGCTCCAATGCCTTTGCTCTAATACCAGTTGAAAGGGAAGGAGAACCCAAGAGGAAGAAGCTTGGTGGTGAGAACTATGTCGGATGGGGAGCAAGAGCAAGAGAGAGAGAGACTCAAAAGTGGGAACTCCAACAACCACAATGTGTGGCCGGGCCTTTCTTTATTCAAACTGTCACTAAAAGAATGATAGATATAGGAGGGCAGCTCGTTTCTAAAACCCATTGATGTTAACCTCACAGGCACTTGTGCAAAGGTTGTATGCCTTGTGTGCAGTTGATGGTACAACTGTGCATCCCGTCCTGTTCTAACATATGGTGCAAGAAGAAAGGCCAGGGAGCCTTATAGTGCAGTGCACAGGAATAGATCATGCTTTCTCCATTGAGAAGCCCAACCCGTGCGTGCAATACGCCATTCACACATCGCACCTCTCTGTTAAATATAAAGGGCAAGGACTGGTTACTCAACCCACCCTGTGTCTCACACTCTGCTGATAAATACATAGGGTAGCCCATACTCACAGACCATCCTGTTAGGATGAAAGCTCACATCACTCAATTGTTTTTTGATGAAGATCGCTTCGTCTATTATTGTCATAACAGTATTGAAGATAAGGCGTACCCAGGGAGGTAGCCAACACCACTGGTACTTCGATTGGGTTGGAAAAGAGATCATGTGTTGAAGGGGTCATATGAACTTATGAAGTTGCAAAGATAGCACACCAAGGGAGGTGGCTTGAAATTGTATCTAAAGAAGGTATGTCTGTGAGTCAACTATCCTGAACTATGGGGTGTTACCACCTTTTTCACAGCCAGCTTTCCGCCCAAGGGTGTTTACCACCTTTTCTTGGAACGAAGCCTGCTATGACAGGGAATTGCTTCCTTTTCTCCCATAGCAGTTTGTTTGTTTTTCTTTTCTTTTCTTTCTTTCTTTTTTCTTTCCTACTCCAAGGGTGTTTCCACCTTTTCTCGAAGAATAGGTTAGCATGACAGGGACCTAAGTCCTTTTCTCCCATGATCGATATATCTATTTTTCCTTTTTTTTCCTTTAATAAAGAGAATGGTAGAAATATCATATGTCAAGACCATCCTCACCACCATTGCGGGATCAGACAAGAGGAGAACAGAGTAAGGATGGGAGATGTTTGGGAGGGGCTAGGAAAAGGATGCCGCCTCATAAAGAAGAGCATAATGGCTATTAGTAGCACAAGGAGAAAGACAGTTGCGAAGCCCAAAAGGCAAAGGATGGGTTGACTGTGATTGTCAAGATTCCCAGGGAGGGAAGTACTTCTTCAAGCAATAGCCATTGATTAGGAAAGAATCATTAGAGGCATCCACTATCTGGACTTGGACTGAGCCATTCTAATTGACGGCAAGTACCTTATAAGAACCCATCCATCGTTGTTGAAGCTTGCCTGGAAACTTTCCAAATCTTGAGTCATAGGCCAAGACGAGATCACCTTCTGTGAACTCCTTCTGCTTGATGAAGCTATCATGAAAGACCTTTCTGTAAGCTTGTGTGGCTTCCATGCACTATAGGGCCATCCTGCGGATCTCATCAAGACACTCTAACTGCGAGAGACGGTGTTGTAGGGACTCGACATCTCCCAAGCATTCATTGACAACCAAGCGAAGAGAGGGTAGCTCAAGTTCAATAGGAAAGATAGCTTCTATACCATACACCAGCTGGAAGGGTGTTTATCCTATAGTTGCCTTATGGGAGGTTCTACACGCCTAGAGTGCCTGTGTAAGTCGATCATCCCGATCACCGGGATGTGCAACAATCGTCCGTGTCAGGATCGAGTAGAGAATGTGATTGGTGACTTCAACTTGGCCGTTGGCTCTGGGGTAATAGGGAGTGGACTTGCGATGACGAATCTTATACAGTTCTATCAATTCTTCCATGATTTTGTTAAGGAAATGGATACCTCTGTTACTGACAAGCTCTAAGGGACTACCAAAATGGGTGATAATATTCTCATATAGAAACAAGGCCATGCTATTACCATCATCCTGCTTCAGAGCTTTAGCTTCACACCACTTTGTTTTGTAGTCTGTACAAACCAAGATGTATCTATTCTGCTTCCTTCTGGTTGGCGGATCAATGGGGCCCATGGAATCAATCCCCCACTTTTCGAATGGCTTTAGGGGAAGAATGGGTTTGCAAGGGCATGGCACTAGATTTGGTAGGCTTTCCCATTCCCTGACAAGCATCACACCGTTTGCAATAAACATAAGTATCCTTATGGAGGGTTGGCCACCAATATGCTACAAGTAAGGCCTTTTTGGCTATTGCTTCTCCTGCGAAGTGTCCACCACATGGCTCGTCCTAGCATGCTTTCAATACTATGTTGATTTCTTCTCCTGCAACACATCTTCGCAAGACTTTGTCCTTGCCTTTCTTGTGCAAAGCACCACCTAATAGGGTGTAGGAGGATGATTCCAACAGAGGCTTCTTCTTCTCATGGCTCAAGATGCCAAGGGGATACTGTTGGGTTGCAGGAGGTTGGCTATGTTTGTGTACCATGGGGTAACTGTTTCGACTAGAAACAAGGAAGCATCATGAAGGTATGGATCATCTTTCTCTTCATCATCATCACTTTGAGGGATTCGCGACAGATGATCAGCCAGGACATGAGAGCGACCAGGTTTGGTAACCACTTCAAAGTCAAACTCTTGAAACAAAAGGAGCCATCTCATCATTCTTCCCTTCACATCCGCCTTGTTCATTAGGAAGGAAAGGGCTTCATGGTCCACGTAGAATTTGAAATGTGTAGATAGCAGATAATGTCTGCTTCTCCAAAGCAAACACCATTGCTAAACACTCAAGCTCTGTCCACTGTGTAGTTCTGCTCTCGGTCAGTTACTTTTCAACTTGCATAATAGATTGGTAGAGAGAGAATACTCTAGACCAATGACAACAAAGCCTTGGTAAAACAAAACTTCTATTTTGAAAAATTAAAAGGTTACTACAAAAAGATATGAATACAATATTAATATGAATTGTTATGTTGGTGGCAATATTTTTGCTTTAGACTAGAATCTTGATAATTTTAACAAAGATCCTATAATGGATTTTGATGTTTGGTTCAATGAGGATATTATTATCCTAAAGGTTAGATCATCAAGTACACTACATCAACAAGTGAGGATGGATCTACAAAATGAAGAAATTGAATTGTCACGTTTATTTTTGTTCCAATTTAACAACAAACAGGTAAGTTTCTACATCAAATGATATATACTAAGATATATATTTGATTCTACTTCTTGAATGACAAACATTTATACTAAATTTTTTGTAGATATTAAAGAAAAGAGAGAATAATATATAATATAATGATATTAAAGAAAATTTCTCATGTAAATATAAGTATAAATATTGTAGCAAATTTCTATTTTATTTCTTTATGATTTACATACAAGAGGTCTTACAAAAGGCAACATAGAAAAGCTATATCTTTTTGCCAAGAATTTTCTTAGGAGAGACATCCTTTTTAGGAGTAAATTTTCCTCTCTTTGATTCTTTAGTTGCCTTAGGTATTGAGGGCATACCTTCACTTGCTAAATTTGTGGGCATCTCTTCTTCCTTGTCCAAATCCACACTCTTTGTGGCCTACTTGTCTCCTTAGTCTTCTTGTATACAATTTATGACTATGCACTTCAAGAGCTTTGCTATTACATACTAATCATGCTCACTATTATAACAATCCTAGGAAAAATATTCTAGCATTTGTAGTCACTCTTACACTACAATAATGGCTAACATCTTTATAACGATTGTGCAACCATCAACACAAAGCAACATTATCAACTTGCCTATAGTAGTTTATGGAATTAATTATCTTAATAATTTTTATCAAAACCTCACCACAACTTTTCTTTACTTCATTTGTGCAAGTAGATTGAAGGCATTGGAGGCATTTTCTGTAGCACTTCAATTAATCTTTTTGTATCTCTATTTCAAAAAATAATAAATCATAGAGTATTTATAACAAATTAAAGTTCAAATGATCAAGGAGACATTGTATTATTTAACTTACATCTTATCACTTCCATGGCTTTCTTTCAAAAACTTGATGAAAAAACATTGCTTGTTAATTTAGTCTATTGCAATCAAGCTCAAATGAGAATTGAAAACAATCATATGCCAAAGATTTAGTAAAATAAAATATCTTAAAATTTAAAAAATTTAAAATTATTTACTTTTCATGGTGTGGGATCAGAAGAAGCTCTAAAGTCTTGAAGTCAATTCAAATGAGCCAATGCTCAATTTGGCTTGCATCAAGTTCATTTCTCATGTAATGGGAGATTGAACAATCAAGCACCTGATTTTTAATTATATGCTAAAAGAAAGCTTATTTATTAGACACCTTAAAAATCAACTAAGGTAGTAAGTATATAGGAAAGAACTTATTGCTAGGAAAATGGTATTCTTAATTATAAAGAAATTTGAGCATATCTTACCTCAACCCAATAAGAGGAATAGAATCATTTACTTCTCTTTTTTTAATCTAGGATGATTTGAATACACTTTGAGTCCAAAGCAACAATATCAGCTCTCTTTCATATGTCCCCAAGTAAAAAGCAATACATATTCAAGCCTTTTGGAGTAACCCTTTCAAGCAAGTTTGAGAGCTAATCTTCTAATGATTCCAACTACTCCACCTCTTTTTCTTCTACTTTTTGCTTCTTGTGCTCCCTCTATTTCTCTATCTATTCTTTTTTATAGCCTCTTCCTCCTTTCTCATGCAATCTCATATCTCTTTCATGTGTGATATCCTCAAAAAAAGGAATTGTATCTACCTTGTTTCTCCTATATGGTGAAACATTCAAAATATTGCATGTGTTTTCATCAACAAGAGAACTGACTCTAGAATCTTAGAGAACCTATATCTCAATCTTCTCATGATCATGTTCTTATCCAAACTATGCCTATCACAAATCTCCATGATAAGGCTTTGAAATGGAAGTTTTGGTACGGCATTGTTAAGAGCCTTCACTACCTTCATGACTTCCCTTAGAGATCTTACACCTTGAGAAAACTTTATCTTTAGCCTTGGCTTGGAATGCTTTGGAGGCTTGGAGGATTGATGGATCTTTTGTGGAATTTATAAGGGATCAATCTTCTATTTCCTTATAGTTGATTTTATCCTTGCCATCACAATATAAAAGGACCTGTAATAACAACAAGAACTATCTTATGAAACATGAGAGAGGATCTTCCAAGGCAATTAGTAGGTACTAATCACATTTTATATGACAAAGATACATAAAGAGTTCCACTTGATCAATGTTGTATGAAACATGAGAATTGGTCATCAACATCTCTTGATACCTGTAATCGTGTTTCATTTGACAAAACATCAAGCCTCGATAACTTTAACTCATGTAATGCAAATGCCTTAGATTTATATCTCTAAAGGGATACCATCTTATATTTTACAAGACAAAGTGAGTAAAATCATTTGCACAAGTTTAAAGGGAGTGGACAATTTTAGCATGTTTGGCTATAATAAATGATTTTGACAACACATAATCTCAACCCACAAAAATTATAAATCACATTTACAATTGTATGTCTAATATTGCAACTTCAGGTGGGGGAATATTACTACTGTGATTTTGGAATTAGAGGTGGATGAGAAAAATTACAAGTGTTTTGGCAATGGAATGTTGTTAAGCAAAAAAAAAGGAGCTTTTTAAGCTTGTTATATGATGCATTGAAGGATAAACATATTGTTAAAGTTTTTTTGGAAAAAGAAAATGATGATTTATTATGGTAATATGACACATACATCATCTTAACTTTGCCTTAAATTTGACTCAAGTAAAGTGACATGTGTGGTGGAAGCCTTGAGATTTCTTTTATAGAAAAAAGAGAGACCTTTTTTAGTATAAGTTTTGAGATTTCTTTTATCTAAAAAGATCATAAGTTTTGAGATTAATAGCTAGATCTTATAAAACCCCTTTTTTCACACCTCCATCATCATTTTCTCTCTCATGTTTGAAACAAGATCCTCCTTGAGTTTGAATAAAATTGGCAAACCATTGCAAGCCAAATTAGTCATCTTCAAATTCATGTTTGTCAAGTAAGAGAGTTTTATACATTCTCCTATTACAATATTCTTATCTTTATAGAGGAGTAACATAATATTGGCTTTTTTTACAAAAAAGGTATTGAATAAGGATATTGTCTTGTGAACTGTGAAAATAGAGCATAGCAATAAGCATCTAGTTCCCACTTTTGTGTTTTATAAGGAAAATTGAATGTTTTCCAAGTTATCACATTGAATGAGATTCAATTTGAGTTTTACTAAAAAATTATCCAGATTTATTGGATGAAATGCAATATGGATATTTTTTAGTTTGTTGGGTTAGCCTGTTTTTGCGCTTTGTAAGACTGATAGATTGTGTCTCTCTTTGCAACTTTTTTGAAAACTTGTTTTCATTGTAGGGTGCGCTTGTTTAAGGGTGAGTAAGAGAAAACTATATTAGGAGGGAATAGAGGAAAATTTGGAGAACACAAATTGTGACAAGCTCTTTCATTTTCTCCATAAGACAAGAAACCTCTCCAAGTTTCATTATATCGGGAATATGCTTAATGTTCCTTTCAATTTGCAAGAGCTTTTGGAGGATATGATGGGCATGCATAGGATCTTGCACTTGACAATTATGTGCACTATCGTAATGTTATTCAAGCAACCAATCCTCCTAGAGAAACTTTGATCACTAGGTGGAACTTGATGCAAAGTTTAGAAATTATGAAACAAAATTTCCTCATAGGAATCAACAACAGTATCTTTTAATTCACAGGAACATAGGATTTATTGTGTAACTTCAATATATGGAATTTTTTTCTTCAGGTAAGGTAGGGGGGAAGAAGGGAAAAGATGTTGCATACCTAGATGAAGAGGTTGAAGAAAATAAAGTGATTTTTCAAAAGGATGTTGAGAATCAATTGGTATAGGAGTTTGATCTTGTTATTTTCAAGAGTGAAAACATTATAAAGGTAGAAGAAAAGGAGAAAACATCACAAAGGTAGGAGAAAATGATATAGAATTGAGTTCAAAGAAGACTAAAGAAGACCCTCTTAATTGTGTCCCTACATTTTCTAGCTATCTTTTCAATAAAAAATATATGTATTGCTTGATGATATTCAATACCTTTTTTATCTTAGAGAAGATTACTGCTTAGTTATTCTTGCAAGGTGGGGCTATCATGATAAGGATTTCATAAGGTATGAACCATGCCCTCTAGCTACTCTTGATGTTGAGGAGAAATTTTTCAGGATAGCTCCATTGTCTTATATTCATGTATCGTTTAGATTGTGGAGTATGAAAAGAAAGGGTTACCTACTACAGAAGAGGAGTCTTTGGAGATTTAAAAAAGACTTGGTATTGAAGACACAGGGTACAAAGATAAACTAAAGCCCCCATCAGAGGAGAAGCCAAAAAACTCAATAAATCTTTACGACAAGAGTCTTCTTGAGAAGATGAAAACCCCAAGGTATGCAAGGTATTTTAAGGATTTTCATTAGGCTTAATACTAGAGTTTTATTATGCTTAAGGATACAATATTTTTATGTATTGACACCTTGAACTTTTTTTGTTATTATGTGCATATCAAAATTGAAGACCTTGATAACTTCCTTGGAAGATTCAAGGGATCTAAGACATTAAAGCTTGCAAAAAGTCAAGGTCTTGGGCAATATATTGGAAGCTTAAAGAATCAAAATATTGTAATTTATCACAAAAAATCGTCAAGCTCTCCAACTTTACCAATGATGGCTTTAAGAGCTATATCCAAAGGGATTGGATCTCAAGTTTTCAATAGAGGAGCAAAGAATATACTTTTGGTGAAAAAGGAAGAAGCTATAAGAGCATTTGGCTAAGATTTGGCTACATGCTTGGATATAGTGGATTAGATACTTTGGAGTTCTTAGCTTCTATTTACTCTCCCATGTGTGACATACAAAATATTTAAGGCCCCTTCAAGGCTATAGAAAACAAGAGTCTCTGAAATGTAGAGACCTTATTGAGTGGGATGAAACCAAGGATTCCTCCACAACAAAATCAAACTAAAAGATATCGAAGAATCAAGGGTCTCTTGAAACACATCTTTTTCCTTCTCTTCCTTAGTTTGTAGCCATTCAAAAAAAATATGCTTTTCATAAGAGTTCAGATATCACTATTTTCGTTTTTAGTTAACCATTTGTATAGTTTTTATTAAAGATGATGTATCACATCATGTACTTGTATCCTTAACCTTGAGTTTTGCTAAATTTATCTATAGAACCACTATAACACCTCTAATAAACTATTTGATTTGATTTGTCTACCTCCTTATCTTGTGGATCTAAAGTATTTTGGATTCTTCCTTGATAATGTGATTTTTTCATACCTTGGGTTGACCAGCTAGATTGAGTTTTATATTGTTGAATGAAATATGGGGCATGGTTGTACAAAATATGTTGCATAGATCACAAATACATATAGTTAATTAAAAACCTTATATTAGACAATGAAAATGTATAACAATGTAAACTTCTTACCATATAGTGAGTGAAGGAGTGATTATCCCAATCTTCTATTGTTGCCTTTTTGAAAAGGTTTAATTGGTCCTCGAAGTCCTTGCAATTATCATTTTTCCATTAAGTTTTATCAAAGTTAAAAAGTATATTGTCTAGCATGTCCAAAACTTTGGCTTTTCTATTCTGAAATTGTCCATTATCAACATGGTCCTTAACTATACTACTATGCAAGGATTTCCATTGATTTGATTTAATGGTCGATCCACCATTTCTAGAGTTTATCTTGCTCTCATGTATTAAAGTTTGATGAAAAACCCAATATAGTATATGCCAACACTTCAAAAGCTCCTAGTTGCCATTAGATATTATATTTAGATTGAACAATAAATGACATTGAATCATTGCAATGACTTGATGAAAGTGCTCTATTCATCTTGTATGCTTAGAAATCTCACTTTCATCAAGTTTAATCTCACAAACCTACCTACCCCTTGAGCCTCTTCTAAAGACAAATCATACAATTTGATCATTAAATGTTATAGCGTGGGCAAGTCAAGAAAAATGTTGCTCGATTAATTGAATAGAATGAAGCTAGCCTTGATATGGAAAGGTTGTTTATTAAGTCAATCATTGTCACCTTTATAGCAGTCTAGATTTATATTTATCAAAATATAAACTTTTTAAAACCCCATAAAATGTTTTTTATTTCTTAAAATATTTTCCCTCTCTAGGATCTCCTATAGGGCACTCCGAGACCTCAAATCTCTGCTAATGGCTTTGATGTTGGTTCAACATCCTTTGCATTTAATTTCAAACTTGTAAGCTCAACTCTAATTCAAGTACCTTTTGCAATGAAGATTCACCTTTACTCTTAGTTTGCTAGAAAATTAAGGTTTGAACTAAAAGGCCTAGTCAACAACAATGCATTGGGCTCTTCAAAGGGATCTAGGATGGGTTAACGATGCCCCGTAATAATGGAATGTTGAACCAAGGTGCAAATCCATTATTTCTTTCATATTTCAGTTCACTCTCTCTACTCACAATGACCTTCCAAGTGGATAGGGATACTATTCTCAATATAGTGAAGCCCTACTTCTGGAGTTTGATGGGAGTTGGTAGATTTGAGGCCCTTATCAAATAGAAATAAATTTGGATCACCGAAGGTGAAAATCATATATTTTATCTTAAGCTTCCTTTTTTTGGCCCTAAAGAGCTTCCAATAAGTCAATCTAGTCTTTTTGGGCGAGTAGAGATAGCAAAGGCTTCCCAAGCACACATAAGATCAAGTTTTGGGTACAATGGGCTACCAAATCCAAGTAAGATTTCCTTACTCAACTATTGTGCCCATCCTTGAGAAATAAAAATCCCAAAAATGAGAGAAAAAATAGAGGAGGAAAGGAAAAAAATAGAAAGAAAAAGAAGCATTAAAAGGGAGAAAATGGTCCTAGGTGCATACACAATCACTACACCTAGGAATTCTCAAGTTAGTAGAGATGTCCAATGGTGATGGTTAGAGAACTCCATATCTAACCCCTAACCAATATGCCAACATCATGATTTAGGGCACATAATAGGTAGGTCATCCTTAGTTAGATCCCTCAAAAAAGTCACCCTAAATTGCACAACAACATACCACCCTTTACATCAATTGGACTCTCAAGTATGGTACATATGGATGGATTTTGGACTCTTAGGTCCATCTTCCAATCATGGAGTATATATTACCCACCTCCCAATAATGCAATATACATTACCCATGACTTGCATGGAGTTTTGACTCTTATGTCCATCTCCCAATCATGGAATATATATTACCCATCATCATACAATATATTTTATCCGTTACTTGTATGATGAGATCAAGAACAATCCTCAAAGAAGAAGTAAAAATATTTCTTTATAGGTACACCATCTCAAGGAGATACCCCAACCATCAACATCCATCCCACTTTCTTTAGCATCTCCATCCATTGACAACTACCACTTCATCATTTATGTCCCTAATGCGACCATCTTTGGTGCTATTGCTTGCTAACTCAAATCAATGTGCAAAGGGAGTAGCACTTATCTTGGGGGGTGAGGGGGAGGATGGGATGTAATATTAACCCAAAATAGAGAACGTAAACATTAAAAGTAAAAGGCTACTAAAAGCAATTAAAGTAAGGTCAAATGGTTAAGGGCACTTGACCATAGAAAGAAATGGACCAAGAACGATGTTTGAAGTAATTGCATTTAATTTTGGAAAGTTTAGATAAAAATCTTGGGCTAGGAGTCAAGATGATGTCCCTTATCTATCAGCTACTTGTTTTATAACATTTTAAAATAATATCATTTTGTAAAAATCTATATTTTTGTAGAAATTATGATTTTTAATATATATTTTTGTTATTAAAAAAAGAGTTCATCTCACTATCATAAAAATTGCAAGACCTACCATAGTCATATATAAATTTTTGAAAGTTATTCATGTATGCACATAAAATATGCAAGTAATGTAAAATTGACTAGCAAGTCCATTCACAACTAAAAGTACATGCTACAAATTTGAGGCACAAGAGCATGTAAATGAGAGGATTATTAGACTTCTGAAAGGCCAAGGCTTGAGGTTACTTTCCCATGAAACCCTATGAATATAATCTCTAAGATATAGAAGCCATCATTCTTGTTTGTGCAATACTTGAGATCTTGCTTCCTCCTTCTCCCTTCTTGATCTGACCATACCCAAAGCTTGAGAAAGTGAGAGAGAAAGAGTGTGAGGGAGCAAGTGAGAGATTAAGAAGAATAAGCCTCCTCTACTCATTTCTTACACTCCTCCTCTTGATCTTCTTCTTCTTTCTACCATACCTATGTTTGGAGATTGACACAACCATTGCATCACTTGAGAGAAAGAAAATGAGAGTGTGAGAAAGAGAATGAGGAACTAGGAAGGAGAAGCTTCTTCACTTAATTTTATTCTCTATTCTTCTTGTGGGGGGCATTAGAGGAGAATCGATCAAATGGTGAAGTAGTGGATTGAGAGCTTGAGATGTCAATATACCTTGAATCATTATATCATGATTAAAATGGTAGGTTTATTGAGTCTACTACAAACTTTGAGCCTTGTCTACTTTCTTGCATTCACAGGATTAAGGCGAGAGAGTGTGGTTAGTTTGAAAATATAGTATCATCTAGTTATATGAGAGGTAGCAGGTGCAATTGAGAAATAGGGGGAAAACTCTTGAAGTAACAAAAACTCATATATCCATAGACAATGAAAATCAATCATGCCTTTGAGACTATTGGAGTAGAGACCTTTAAATGAGGATCTTGAATCCATTTCACTAAATATCATGAATTGAGCTCAAATGAAGAAGGCAAGAATTAGCCTTTTTGAACCCTCAATGATGGATGGATATTCTATTAGAATAAATAATTATAAGAAGAGAATGAAGAGACAAGCTACCAAGGTTAATATAAAGTTTGAAAGTGCAATAATACCAACCCCATGCAAGCTTGTTATTGATGCGGAAACTACTACATCCACACCAAAGAACAACTATTGAAGATAGGTTGTGAACTTGAATCAAGGTGCAAAGAGGACTACCGAAGGATTCTTTTGAAAATCCAAGTTGTGTTATAATTTAAAGATCTAAATATATTGTTTTAGGCATCATTCGTCTATAAGGTACTCTTATAATATATTATTTGTCAAGTTAAATCCAAAACAATCTATAAGGTACACTTATAATATTTTCCAACCCATAATAATATTTCAATGAGAGGCAACTCAGTTCCATACTATTCTAAATAATTATTGTGGTTATATTAGAAGTCTTGCAATGGACATGAGTATCGCAAGGAGTCTCTATTTGCTTCTACATAAGTTGTATCCACAAAGACCTAGTGTAAGCATAAAGAATGGCTATTTATTTGTTACCCTCATAACTTGTACTCTTTTTTGCATTTTTTTTAGTTTTAGTGTTATATTTTTTTCTTACATACACATATTATTTGTCAAGTTAAACCCAAAACAATGTATCATACCATGGTTATTAGCCCATGGGCAATTATAAAACCATGGTCAAAAAAGCCTTCCACATAAGATGAGCGTGTTGGTTCTACTTCTTTTCATTTTAGGCTAAAGTCCTAGTTCAAAGGCCTAGAAGATCATGGAAAGTATTTCCAATGATACTAAAAGAAAAAAGAAGTTGGAAGGGTCATGTGAAGGAAGGTGGTTATTAGGGGTGATGTAACCACCTCCATCTTTGCACGAGCTCTTTCTTTCTCTCTCTCTTTCTTTCTATCGCAAAGTGATCTCTCGATTCCTCTCGTGCCTTAGCTTCCATGGATTGTGATCAGGGTGAGAGTGAAGATGTAGATCATTGCAAGATTTTATGTGAGCCTTTGCTCTCATGTGACGGTTGAAAGCACTTTCTTTGGCAAGTATTGATGGATTGAGCATTGTAGATGCCACTTTGAGACCTAGTTTTCTAGTAGATTCTAATGCGTCCTTGGGCTTGTCTACTTCTTAAATGTATGTCCTGACAGTGATTTTGTACCCGCATCCTTCATATTTGGTAACACATAAAAGATCATGGGCAAGCTTCCAGACTCGATAGAGATAGCAACCTTGCACTTTCCCAGAAGTGTGTATGATCGGCTCCCATATGGACTGAGTTTGGTATTAGTGGGTTGTAACTATGGCCTGCCAATGTGAATCCAATGATTGTGAGTCAAGATATTAAAATCAACACCCTTATCGATCAATGCATCAAACATATGTGTTTTCTTGGCAATGATAGTCATGTGCAAGTAGGTCGGAGCTACAACCTCTTCATCTTTATCTTCAATTTCCATGATAGTGGCCACTCATACCTTGACAGAGGATTCTAGCAATGAAGGTTCGTGTAGTGGGTGTGTGGGAGGGTAGTACTTATTTATGTGGCTATCATTGAAGAAGCCTATGCCCTCACCCTCTAGGGTTTCAAGTTTCACATTACCGGTTCGGCTGATGGTGCAAACTCTAAAATGTCCTAGCCCTCTAAACTTCATCTTCTGTTTATGACCTTTGATTGAGTACAATAGTACTAAGTCTCCCTATTCAAAATCTTGTTGCTTGACGTTCTTGTCAAACCAACTCTTGTGTCATGCCTTCTCACATATCACTACATGGGTGGCTAGAAATCGAGTCTTTAATAAGTGTTCTAGCTCAATTAGGCATTCTGTCCATGCCTTCCTTCCATCCCATCCCTCTTGATGAAGAGCTATTCTCAAGCTCGGGATAAGGAACTCTACAGGTAGAACTGCTTCAGTTATGTAGGTCAAGTTGAAGGGAGTCTATCCTACAGTCATTTTATAGGCTATCTGATAGGCCCACAAGGCTGCCATTAGTTTGTTATCCCAGTCATTGCACGAAGCAAAGACTACTTTAGTCATGACATTTACTAGAATCTTGTTTGTGGACTCAACCTGGCCATTTACTTAAGGGTAGTATGGTGAGGATTTTCGATGGATGATCAGAAAGGTGGACAAGAGGTGAGTGATCACTTCATTGATGAAGTGCATGCCTTGATCACTAATTAGTTCAATGGGGCAAGCAAATTGTGAGATCACTTGGAACTTAGCTGTGGTCCTAGCGTTGTTTTCCCTCATGACTAGTGCTTCCGCCCATTTCGTGAGATAATCAGTGGCAACAATTATGTACTTGGCATTTTGTCCTTGCGAATAGGTACCTTGGTCCGTTGGCACTCGTCGCAATGCTTTGCGAATTGTGTTGCATCTTGGAAAAGAGTAGGCCACCATAGTTGAGACTGTAGCACCTTGCAGGCTATCGTATCTCCGCTGAAGTGTTCTCCTGCAATCCCATTGTGTGCCTATGCAAGTACGTCATGTGTTTCATGCTCGCACATGCATCTTCGCAGTAGCAACCCGTCTTGCCCTAGCATGTAGAGTTGGCTTGCTATCAACTAATGGGGTTGGACTTTAAGAATGAGTCTCTTGAGTTGGGATTTTTCAATGGGTCATTCAGGTAGTCAGTGTTCAAGCACTTGGACTATGTTGTCTGTCTAATATGGCATCAAGTTAGCTCTAAACAATTCTCGTCCGCTAAATAGGTTAAATAGATGTACATATGGCAAATCGTCTGTAATGCCCTATCTAGCAGCTTTGCTTGTGGGTATGCGAGACATATGGTCAGCCATGTAATGCTGCTTCCCTTTATGTACAACCATGGTGTTGAGATGACAAGCTCAACACATGCGGACATTGATGATGGACCGCCTGGTTAGATGGGTCCACACGTCTACACTTAGCACGTCGGTGGTCATTATGACTCTCACATGGCCACTGACTCATTACTTATTATATTCAGGTTGTTACACCTATTTATAGCTGGCATAGTTATAGCGCCAGTCGACTAGTGTAGTCGGTTATGCATTGTTTGACTTAGTAGGCCACTTTCCTTTTATGTTGTATCTTATCTATACTTTGTGTACATTGTAAAGAGTGTGGAAGAAGAAGAAGAAATCAGCAAGAAAACGTTTTGGCCTCCATCTCTCTTCTTGTCTCTTGAGTGAGCTTCTCCTTGTGCATTCTGTGTGTGTTCTGCGCAGCATATTGAGCAACCCCCTCCACCACGCGATTCTTGACATGGTATCAGAGCCGCGCCATTGAGAGAGGCTGATTTCGAAGGTTGAAGCAAAGGAGAAGAAGCAAGGTTTGAGCAAGCAAGCTACGGGTAAGAATCTCTCCCATTCTTCCACTCCTTCTCTTGGATAGTGCCTGTGGAGGCACCGGAAGCAGTGCAGAGCAAAAATCTCAGATTGCAGTGAGATTTGGTGTGCGCGAAGAGCACTGTATATTCTGCAGATCAGCCCTTTAGGGCTTTCCCGCAGAGATTTTGGGCATTTGAGGCCG
This sequence comes from Lygodium microphyllum, assembly GCF_053477565.2. NCBI lineage: Eukaryota > Viridiplantae > Streptophyta > Polypodiopsida > Schizaeales > Lygodiaceae > Lygodium > Lygodium microphyllum. The sequence continues at coordinate 137,026,890 of NC_141141.1, forward strand.
TTTCAGGGCCCGTTTTAGAGCCGCAAGGTTGCGGACAGCAGTTTCGGGGTACACTGTGACTTCGACTGTATTGACCGAACGTGGGTGCGCAGGTTACAGATTTCAGATCTGTAAGTTCAAAGGTGTTTACCAGTGAGTAAACACAAGGTTTATCTGCAAAAAAGATTGCAGATTGCATGTATTGTTGAGCAGACAGTTAAAAAGGCTGTCTGGTGTATTGCTGTGCACTATAGGTCCAGGGTTGCAGAAGATTTACTTGCTGTTGGTATTAATTTTGTGATAATGGCAGAGAATAGTGGAAGCCCTATCATTGAGAAGCTCGACAAGAACAACTACCCTTCATGGAAGTTCCGTGTCACGAACTTCCTTATTGGAAAAGGCCTCTACGAGTTTGTTTCAGGTGAAGAAAAGGAACCGGAGATGAGTGATCCTCCAACTGCAGAAGAGACAAAGGCACGGAAGGAATGGAATGCAAAGGATAAAAAGGTCATGTATTGGTTGTCTGCAGTAATTGACAATAATATGTTGGGACACATTAGAAATGCAGAGAATTCATATGCAGCTTGGACCATACTTGAAAGTATGTTTTCTGTAAATACAAAGGCACGAAAGATTCAACTCAAGCAAGAGTTGAATACATTGAAGAAAGGGAAGATGTCTATCAATGAGTATGCACTGAAGGTAAGAAGCATTGCAGATGCATTGGCAGCGATTGATGCAATGCCCGATGATGATGATTTGGTGTCGTCTACCTTGGGCGGACTTAACAATGAAAAGGCTTGGAAGTCTTTTGTAACTTATGTATATGTCAGAAAGCCATTTCCAGATTTCGATGAGTTGGTCTCCCTTATGATCACTGAAGAGATCAACATGCAGAGTGAGACACCTGAAAGAGGTGGTGAACAGGTCCAAGCTTTCTACTCCAGTTCAGGAAGGGGACGTGGCAGGTTCTCTTCAAGAGGCCGTGGTACAGGACGTGGTAGTGACAACCAGCAAAACAGATTGAATCAGCAATTTGGCGATATGCAGGTTTCAGGAGGTCGTGGTAACTTTAGAGGCAGAGGGAGCTTTAGAGGAAGAGGTGGATGGCAGAACAGAGGTTCTAACAACTCTGGTATTGTGTGCCACTACTGTGGCAAAACAGGTCATATTGCAGCCCAATGTTATGCTAAGAGAGATGATATCCGCAGTGGTAAGTTGCAGCAAGGAAACTATGCATCGTCTTCACGACAGAATGAAGATAAAAATGAACGTTTGTTCGTTATGCAGCATATGCTGAATGCTGTTACAGGAAAGGGAACACATGAAGATGTTTGGTATGTTGATTCAGGTGCATCCAATCATATGACCAGCCATGCAGAATGGTTTGGGGAGATGCAGGATTTGCAGAATGCAAGTTATGTGCAGACGGGTGATGACTCATGCCACCCAATTTCACACATTGGAAAAGTTTCCTTATCCTTGCATGATGGTAAGACAAAGAGTCTTTCAGATGTATTGCATGTGCCATCTATTACAAAGAACTTGGTGTCAGTCGGTCAAATGGTAGAGCAAGGGCTGCAAGTTAGATTTAATGCAAAGGGCTGCTTTGTAGAAGACTTCAATGACAAGTGCAGGTTGGTAGCAAAGGGAAGTAGAGTTGGACGTATGTTCACTCTAGATGCTGGAATTCCTACTATGAATGCTGCTATGTATGCCAAAGGAAAAGGTGTTGTTGCAGACATTGAAATTTGGCACAAACGCATTGGACATGCAAATGTACAAAGGCTGAAATTAATGCAGTCCAAAGGGTTGGTTACAGGTTTGCCTACTTTTAAAGTTGCAGAATTTCAGAAGGTATGTGAAGCATGTCAGTTTGGTAAGCAGGCAAGACAACCCTTTTCACATGACAGAGATGTAAGCAGAAATATCCTTGATGTTGTGCATACAGACATTTGGGGGCCTACACAAAATGTATCTCTTGGAGGCAGTTCATGCTTTGTCACATTCATTGATGATTGTTCTAGAAAGCTGTGGGTATATTTTATGAAGGAAAAGAGTGAAGCTTTTGAGCACTTTAGAACTTTCAAGGATGCAGTTGAAAGAGAAACAGGCTTGAAAGTAAAGTGCCTGAGGTCAGATGGAGGGGGAGAGTACCTCTCAAATGAGTTCAGTGATTTTCTGAGGTCTCATGGGATAAAGAGACAGTTCACATGCAGGTATATCCCACAGCAAAATGGGGTTGCAGAAAGGAAAAACAGGCATATTGCAGAAGTTGCACGCGCCTTGATGGCTGAAAAGAATATGCCTAAGCATTTTTGGTCTGAGGCTGTTCATACTGCTGTTTATATTATGAACAGAACTCCCACAGCTGCAGTTCATGGTATGACCCCCGAAGAATGTTTTACAGGTAAGAAGCCTGATGTTTCACACTTGAAAGTATTTGGCTGCATTGCGTATGTTCATGTGCCAGATGAGTTGCGGAAGAAACTGGATCCAAAGGCTGAAAAGTGTGTCTTTATTGGATACTCTTTAGAGCAGAAAGGGTATCGATGTTACAACCCTGTCACATGTAAGTTCAGAGTGAGCAGGGATGTCATCTTTGATGAAATGAGCAGTTGGTATACATCTAGTGGTGATGCATTGGATGATGATGATGATCATGACACTCATGTGCAGGCTGAAAAGCAAGAATCACGAACTCTTAGTGGACCAGAGACATCATCTGGTAGTCCTTGGTCTGGGAGACTAAGGAGTACCTCTACATCTTCGGGTGCATCTAGTAGCACTACAGGTAAAGACAAAGGAAAGAATAAAGTGTTAGAAGGTATTGATGCAGTTCTTGATGGAGACTCCAGTGGCTCAGAGAGCTTGGATGATGAGCTTGGCATTCCTTCAGTGAGGACTCCAGGTGTGCAGAGAGCACGTGTTAATGCAAAGACTCCATTGAGTGATCCAGTGGTACGCAGGTCTAGCAGGGTGAGATACCCTGTTAAAAGATTTGGTTTTGAGGGTTATGCAGCTCACCATTATGCTTATATGGTGAAACTAGTTGAGGATGTTGAGCCCACATGTTTTGAGGAGGCTGTTGGTCATGCTCATTGGGATGCAGCAATGGATGAGGAGATGGCTGCATTAGAGGCCAATAAGACTTGGGATCTAGTATCATTGCCAAAGGGAAAGAAAGCTATTGGATGTAAGTGGGTTTATAAGATTAAGCACAATGCAGATGGTTCTATTAGCAGGTACAAAGCTAGGCTGGTTGCAAAAGGCTATGCCCAAACATATGGCATAGATTATGATGAAACCTTCAGTCCAGTTGCTAGGATGGCAACTGTCAGATGTGTGATTGCTTTGGCAGTAGCCAAAGGTTGGAGGTTGCAGCAAATGGATGTAAAGAATGCCTTCTTGCATGGTGATTTGCAGGAAGAAGTGTATATGGATCAGCCAGCAGGTTATGAAGATTTAGAGCATCCCACGTATGTGTGCAGGTTGAAGAAGGCACTCTATGGGCTCAAGCAAGCACCAAGAGCATGGTCTGACAAGATCAGAGAGTATCTTGTCAATATTGGCTTTTATGTTTCTGATGCTGATCACTCACTTTATGTGAGAAAGGGAGATGCAGGTTTGGTCATCATAGTCATCTATGTGGATGACTTGATTATTACAGGTAATAGTGATAGTGGGATTGCTGAAGTCAAGGGCTATTTGAAGATGAAGTTTGAGATGAAGGATTTAGGTGAGCTAAGGTACTTCCTTGGCATTGAGGTGATCAGATGTGATGATGGTATATGGCTGTTCCAAAGACAGTATGGCTTGGATATATTGTCCAAGTATGGTATGACTGCATGCAAACCACTTTCAGTCCCATTGGAGCAGAATGTAAAGCTGAGTGCTGATGTTGGGGATGAGATAGAAGACCCTACTATGTTCAGGAGGATAGTGGGGAGTTTGATCTACATGACCATTACAAGGCCAGACTTGAGCTATGCTGTTGGTCTTGTGAGTCAGTTTATGCAAGTACCTAGAAAGCCACATTTGGATGCAGTCAGACGCATATTGAGATATGTGAAGTCCACATTACATTATGGACTTTTCTATGAGGCAGGTACAGATGTACAGGTGTTTGGATACACAGATGCAGATTGGGCTGGTAGTATGTCTGATAGAAGATCTACCAGCGGATACATGTTCTCTCTTGGTAGTGCAACAATTGCATGGAGCAGCAAAAAGCAATCTACAGTTGCTTTGTCGAGTACAGAGGCTGAGTATAGAGGTGCTGCTGTTGCAGCATGTGAGGTAGTATGGCTGCAAAAGCTATTGGTTGATTTGGATATCCAGGTGGAAGGTCCAGTTGTCATTTATTGTGACAACATGAGCAGTATACAGTTGGCTAGGAACCCTGTGTTCCATGCCAGGACAAAACATATTGAGGTACACTACCACTTTGTGAGAGAGAAGGTACTAGCAGGTGAGATTGACTTGGTGTATGTCAGCACACAGGATCAGATAGCTGACATCTTCACGAAGGCCTTGGGTACAGAGAAGCTTCAAAAGTTTCGAAGCTTACTTGGAGTTGCAGAGATGCAGTTGAGCTTGAGGGGGAGTGTTGAGATGACAAGCTCAACACATGCGGACATTGATGATGGACCGCCTGGTTAGATGGGTCCACACGTCTACACTTAGCACGTCGGTGGTCATTATGACTCTCACATGGCCACTGACTCATTACTTATTATATTCAGGTTGTTACACCTATTTACAGCTGGCATAGTTATAGCGCCAGTCGACTAGTGTAGTCGGTTATGCATTGTTTGACTTAGTAGGCCACTTTCCTTTTATGTTGTATCTTATCTATACTTTGTGTACATTGTAAAGAGTGTGGAAGAAGAAGAAGAAATCAGCAAGAAAACGTTTTGGCCTCCATCTCTCTTCTTGTCTCTTGAGTGAGCTTCTCCTTGTGCATTCTGTGTGTGTTCTGCGCAGCATATTGAGCAACCCCCTCCACCACGCGATTCTTGACAGCATGGAGAAGTTGAATTCTAAGAGTAGAAGTAACCATTGAGCAATGCATCCTGTAGCGCAAGGTTTGTTAATGATATACAACAAGGCTTGATGGTCAACAAAGAAGGTAAAAGGGGTAGCCAAAAGATAATGCCAAGATTTCTTTACATCAAACACCACAGCTAAACCCTCTCTCTCTATTATTGAGTAGTTCATTTCTGTATCTGTGAGTTATCTGCTAGCAAAGCTCACTAGATAGTCTAGATTGTGTTCACCAGGCTGGCACAACACAGCTCCCACGATAACCTTCGAAGTGTCAATGTGAATGTGAAAGGTTATAGTCCAGTCAAGGGCTCGTAGGATTGATGTTGTAGTTAGAGCCTCTTCAATTCCTCGTATGTGGCACAACACAGCTCCCACAGCAACTTTCAAAGCATCAATGAGAACGTAGAAGGTTATGGTCCATTCAGGGGCTCATAGGATTGGTGCTATGGTTAGAGCCTTCTTCAATTCCTCGTATGTGCATTGGCATTCCTTGTTCCATTCAAATATTATGAGCAACCTCTATAGAGGTCTAGCAATCAATGCATAGTTCAGTACAAATCTCTGATAATACCCCGTATGGCCTTGAACTCCCTTATAATCAGAGGGTAGTGGTAGATTGACAATAACACTGACTTTTGAAAAGTCTGTGGCAATGGCATTCTTTGACACCACTTGCCCTAGGATACATCAATGTTTTACCCAAATTGGCACTTCAAGGGGTTCAATACAATCGACATTGTTCAAAGACCACTCGGAGTTTGTCTAGGTATTCCTTCCTATTAGAGTGAGCACACAGATCATCAATGAATACTTCTAACTCTTTCCTAAGCATGTCTTTGAATATGGCACACATGATCATCAATGAATACTTCTAACTCTTTCCTAAGCATGTCTTTGAATATGGCACACATGAGCCTTTGGAATGTGGCTAGTGTATTTGTCAACCCAAAGGGCATGACTATGTAGGCAAAGACCCCCCACTCAATGGCGAATGCAGTCTTGTGCCTATCGTCAGGATGCACTTGCATCTGATTGTACCTTGAGAAGACCTCTTGAAAATTGTAGGCCTCTTTACCAGCTACTTGCTCGAGCATATGCTCAATGTACGGCAATGGGTAATTGTCTGTCTTGGCAGCAACATTGACTTTCTTGTAGTTGACGCACACTCTGATCTTTCCATTTTTCTTCAGTACGATCACTATGGGTGAGACCCAATCTATGTGCTCAATCTTGTAAATGAATCATACTCTACTTACCCTTGTCGTTTGGCTCCTAGCAAGATTACTACCATATCATCTTTCTTAAACTTCGTGAATCATTTCAGCAGGACTTGCATCTTTCTTTGCTCCTCATCTTGTGGTTCCTTTGGCTGTCCCCTTCATTCCTCCTTCAACCTTCGGCACCTCAGATGGACTGGTAGGTCTCCCTTGGTATATCTGGTCTCAGGCATTTGAGGTATCTCACGATCATTGTCTCAGCTTACTTCCGACTCGGAATCAAAATCTCCATCTTTGCTAGAAGAGGGAGTCTCTTTTGGTGGTCATAGCTCAAATGGTGACTCTTTCTTGAATAATGAGATGGCACTTGGTTGGGGTAGGCCTGATTTCTCATAGGTCAATTGCTCTTATATGCTGCAACCACGTGCAATTGCACTCCATGTGCATGACTCCTCTCTCTATTCTAAAGATGATCTTCTTTTGTGGATTAGAGTCTGCCCTTATTTGTCTTGTGGAGCTTCATTTATTGCTTGGGATATGGAATGTAACTGGGGTGGGTCATCTTTGTGAGCTTCTAGCCATCATGCATATTGGCATTGAGAGCATGTCTCTAGGCTTATCAACTACCTTAATAGCTTGTTCATACTCCTCGTTATCCGAGAATGGCAGATTGATTGTAGCTACCACATACATCCATTCTTGCTCATCCTCGGGACAAGGGACATATTTCGCCAATGGCATGTAAGATTGTCTAACTTGTGCATCTCTCTTCAATATGGCAGAGATGGCGTCCAAGTCGACTGAAGTGGTCTTCTAGGTGTCCATCTCCACTCTCACCATTTGGTTACCTAAGAAGATCAAATATTGCCCCAGTCTGCTGGTAAGTGGTTTCCACCACAATACATGCATTAGATGTGTGGAGGTGTCAATCTTCTCACCATTTCTTGTAGCCTTGCTATCTCCATCTTCATCTGAGTCAACACTTGGCTTTGGTTTCCACTCTTCCCTTGTCTTGGGTGTTGGGGGATGATCGCTCGCTAGATGTAGTAGCTCTCTCCAAGCATCTAGAACTAGCACTATCTCGAGTTAAGCTCCTAGAGCTCCTCTCCTTGAGCTGGTCATCCACTCTTATGGCTTCATCGAAAACCCTAGCTAGGACATCTCTATGTAGGCCTAGAGTTCCTCATTAAGGCCTTGTAAAGCTCTTTATTACAGATCCCATTAATGAACTCCATGGAGACCGCTCATTCGTTGGGTCATTCGTTAGATGGGATTCTCTTAAAGAGACTCTGCACGTGCATAACGTAGTTCCTTATGTCCTCTTTTTCCTTTTGACTGACATTCATCAATCAGACTATGAGGTTATCCGAGTACCCTGCCTCATAGAATCTCTTGATAAAGAGATCCTTGAGGCGGTTGAAATTGTTCCTCTCTACTGTGTCTAAGCTAATGTACCAAGTTCTAACTTTGTCGTCTAAGCAAAGACTGAAGGATTATGAGTGTTGGGTGAGATTGGTAAGGTCGTTGGCCTCACAGACTTGCTTGAACTACTCTACAAAGTTGTAGAGTCATCCTTTGGCTGGTACTTGTCTAATTGCTTACCAACAATAGGGATCTTGGATTGGCTCTTGGAGCCCTAGTTAACTCCTAGCCCTATGAGCAATGAGGTTGCAAGTGTTGCTGCGTTCTGCTCTGCTAACGTGTTATCTAATAGTCACTTCATAAGAAGCTCCTTGCTTAGAGTAAGGTCTCCTTCTAGAGCCCTCTCTCTCTTTGCGTCAAGTCCTAATCAATTTTTGTTTGCTAAGGCTAACACTCATTGGATCTCCTGCATTTCTACATTCTATTGTAAGCTTCTAGCTTGTTCTTGATTGTATGCCACTAGGCCTTGCAAGGCTTCCCACTCTAGTTTCCTCTCCTCTTTGAGATTAGCTATGATATCTTCGGATGGCCTACTGTGCTGGTCCATTCGGGTTTGCAAGTCATACTTGCTCACCATTTGTTGGATTTCATCTAGGAAATCCCCTAGATCGAGTTATTCGTTGCGTCCACGGTTTGTGTTGGTCTCTGCCATATCTGCGGTCTCTTGTTCCACCACATTGTCAATGAGATTGATTAAATCGGATGGATTCACACCTACAACGATGTCAGTTCAATTAGTCTAGGTCCTGTCTTATGTCTTCCTCTTGGTCCTACCACTTGGGGTTCTCGATTACCCATCTAAGTTTCAGGGTCTTCTCCTACTAGTGGGTTCATTCATTCACTTAAGTCTGAATGAGTTCCTTGTTATGTACAAACAATCCTCAATTTATCATCACTTTGTGTGTGTGTGTGTGTGTGTGTGTGTGTGTGTGTGTGTGTGTGTGTGTGTGTGTGTGTGTGTGTGTGTGTGTGTGTGTGTGTGTGTGTGTGTGTGTGTGTGTGTGTGTGTGTGTGTGTGTGTGTGTGTGTGTGTGTGTGTGTGTGTGTGTGTGCACTCACGCACGCACGCTCTTTTCTGTGCACTGTGTGAAATTAGGCTTTTATATTTTCTTCAGGTGCCCTTTAAGTGATAAAATCAATGTGGGGTGTGAATGTAGAATGGAAAATGCAACTCACGTTATTCCCCTTTTTGTTCGCAGCCTAATATGGCTCTAAGCACGTTCTCTAGCTGTTCCTAAGAATTTTCTAGGGTCTTTACTACTCTTCTCTGCTCGATCAAGGTGGAAATGGAGTCTATGAGTTGGTTTTGGCTCTAAGTGGGGTTGGACTCTCGACTAGACTACTAGAGGTTTCCTGTAGGCCGTTGCCGCAGCGCATAGGATTGAAGGTCACCACAGGGGTTTCGCAAGAGAAGAATGTATGGGGGTTCAAGAGCTTTGACTTTGAACATGGTAGAGATAAGAGAAGGGTTAAAGGTTTCAAACCGAGTTCTTGAAGATAAGAGACAGTAGGGTGTAGGTAGATTCAAGGAGAGGAGTAGACGGAAGAGAAGGGGCTCGAAGAGATTGAAGATGTAGAAGAATACTCCCAAAAAGAATTAGAAAATATAGAAAAATACTAACAGAGATGAAACCTGTCAGTTTCTTTCAGCATTATGAGAAAATATAACTCTAATAGACAAAAACGTGTACAAAATAATACCTTCCTCTATGCCGCTCAGATCACCAATCTGATGCTTCCAATGGCTCCAAAAGGGGGGTTAAATACAAAGACACCTGGCCAGAATCCTACTAGATCACTCCTTCTTCATCTTCCACTTTCGGAGTGCTGTTCACTGCCTGAAAACAGTGATTGCGCGTCGCACGATTTTGCTAATCTCTTTTTTTACACAAAATCCTCTCAAATTGGCTAAAAGCTACATGCTTTCTTTTACATGTCCTCCTAATCTAGAAGTTATCTATAGTTTTATGGATTTTTACAAGAGATAATATCTAGAATATCAAAAATTGACTAAAAACTTGTCCAAAAAAATCTAATATTTTGAACCATGGACACTAATACTAATGCCTAAAGTGGCATTGGCTCTCTAAATCTAAAAGAAAGCCACATTCTAGATTTTTTTACACGGTATGCGCTCATATGTTGAACTTTCTCTTTGTTTGAAGAGCTTGATTCTTTTTCCAGCTATGGGTTCTTCATGCTTGTTCCATCTAATTCAGCCAATGAATATATGGCATTGTCATGAACGACCTTTACCACATATGGGCCAAACCAATGCTTTACCATCTTCCTAGAAGCAATGTATTGATTGTCTAGGTTGCTGTCATAGAGAAGCACCCAGTCATTTTCTTGAATTGCTCTTGGTCGAAGTCGATGTCGCTTATCAAAACTTCTTTTGTTCTTTAGTCTTGTTGACTTTAGCTTCTCAATAACTGCTTGAACATCTTCAGGCCTTCTTTCTAGCTGCCATATGTGCAAAGTCAGCAACTCTTCTCTACTAATGCCTTCCTCCCAAGGTAGAAGACTCCATGTGAGAATAGATTCTTCAATTGGGATAATTGCTTGTTGTCCATGCATAAGTTCAGCTGGCATATAGCCAGTCACTGAACTGTGAGTAGTCCGATCAGCCCATAATGCAAAAGGTAGCATTTTAGGCCATTCTTTGATCTTTCCTCTACAAGACTTTGCTAGAGCTTTGAGAATAGGTTGATGACCTCTCTCACTCTTTCCATTGCCTTCAAGGTTGTAGGGTGATGTTAAAGCCAACTTAATACCCAATTGAGCAAAGAAGTTGCGTGCCTCATCAGCATCCAACTCTCCTCTATCTGCAGTTCCTTTACCCACACAACCATATCTACAAAACACTTCTTCAAGCAAAAAATGACAAACAACTTTAGTGGATTTGATTGTTAAGGCTTTGCCTTCAACTTGATTGGTTAGATCCTCTCATGCAAGCACTAAATACCGCATATTCCATATTCCTATAGGCATGGTTATAAGATCAATAACCCATCTATAATGTATAGACAAAGGATAAGTTGGTTGTAACCCGTCTTGATGCTTGACTATAGAATAAATTTGACACACATAACATGTTTCAACAAAATGTGCTATGTCCCGATACATGTTTTGCCACCAATATTTTTATTTGACTTTACTAAAGGTTCCCCATATGCCTCTATGGCCAGCCCACAGGCTTTCATGAAATTCCTTCATTACCTATTGTTGCAATCTTTTGTTACCTAAAACTTGGACAGGCGCTCTTTCTTCTTCTTTGCGTGCTTCCATAGATGTCCTTCTTTAAGAAAAAATCCATAAGCTTTCCTCTTGATATGTTTGAACTCCTCATCAGTCCAAGTCTCCTTCTTCTTCATTGTGCTCAAATATTGGCCGATCTTTAGCCAATCTTCTTCAAGGAAATGAACTAGAACTTGAGCAATGCAATGAGCATGATGGTTTCTAGTTGACCATCCTGTTGTTTTCAGCTTTGGACCAGTATATGCAGTAATTGAAAAGGTATTTTCAACAAGCCATGGAATGAAATTCAGCAAGTATAGATTCTTCAGCTTCATCTTCTTCTATCAACTCTTCTTCATTGTCATATCTTGCACGTGATAGCATGTTAGCAACTGGATTCACCTTCCCTACAATATGCTTTAATTCAGGGTTGAGAGACTTAATATATGCAATCCATCTTAGCATAGCAATGTCAGGTGTAGAGCAATTGGCAATCATGCCCAAGAGTGGAAGACAATCAGTTTCTACCACTACGAAAGCACCTATAAAAAATTCTTGTTACAACTCCCCACAATTCCCTTTTTACTTGTGCATACCTTCTTTGACGTTCATTGAGAACTTTTGCTCCAAAACGAATTGCATACATGTTACCTTCAAGATCCTCTTGGCCAACATCCCATCCTATCCCAATGGGACTTGTATCCACAGTAAGGATGATGGGTTGACTATTTGAATAGTCGGCCCTTTTGAGAGTGGGGGCTGAAATTAATAGCTTCTTTAATTTACGCATAGTGAGAATATGCTCTTTATTCCAAGAGAATCTTTGGCCTTTTCTTAATAATTGATAAAGATTTTCGGCTACATGAGCAAAATGTGGTATCCATATGAGATGGAATACACATGCGCCAAGAAATCTTCTCACCTCTGAAACATTTGTGCATTTTTCTTGCATTCTGCTGATGGCTTCTATCTTGATTGGAGAAGTTTTGTGTCCATAGGGGCCACATAGATGACCAACCACTAGGACTTCTTCTACTCCGAAAATCGACTTAGCTCCAGAAAGGGTAAGATGTACCTCTTCTAGCCTTGTCAAAATCCTGTCACAACCATGAATATGGTTAACTACAAATGTCCTGCAACCATCTTTGTCAAGGTCCTCATTCTTTTCATTGACTTTGCATCCCTTGATAGGTACATCATCAAGAAATATTAGAGTAAGTTGTGGAATAAAGTCCCTTAAGACTTTGTGCATGGCATTCATCATATGGGCTACGAAGTTTATTGCACCTTGTGGTAGAGTGCACATGCGGACCAATCCAAGAGGTGTCTTCATTGTGGTAATGTCTTGATTTTCTAATGAAAACTAAAATTGGTCATATCCTGAATATAGGTCACCCATAGAATAAATTGCTCTACCTGCAAAAGCTTCAGCAAACTCATCGACAATTGACCCCAACCAACATTTCGGATTGTGACACGATTGACAGGCTGTAGATCTTGAATGAATCGTAAAGATCCATTTTTCTTAGGCACAGCAAACCATTGGTTTGAGCAAGGTGCTGAAGAAGGTTCTAAAATCTTCATTCTGATCTTCTCATTTAGAAGTTCCAATAATTTGGGCAGATGCGTCCTTGGAATGGGAATGGGCTTGAGGTTCCAAGGTACATGTGGGATCGTAAAAATGACCATAAGAGCCACAATATTTGGATCCACATAGCCTATTTCACTTGGTTGAAATGCAAAAGCTTTTCCATGTTTCATTAGCATTTTCATAAAAGAGTATTTTTCAACCGACGAAAGGAAAGAATTTTCACCTATTTTGAGCTCTTTTATACTTTCAGATGTGAACCTGTGACCAATGTTGGAAGGATCACGAAGACTTGGCTGATTTTATGCCCTATCAGCGAGCCCTTCACTTTCAGGAGGCAGTGGGACTGCCACAAGTTTGACTTTCTTATCCACTATCTTGTATTTTGTCTCCACTTGTGCTTCAGCCTTGTTGAGTAAACCATTATCTTCCTGTTCAACAAATTCTTGAATTGTTTGATAAAAATCCAATGTACATACTTCTGTGGACTAATTTTCTGCTTGATTTTCTACATGAACAATTGCATATATTTCAGCCAATGTGTCAGTAGTAATTAGTCCAAAAAAAATGCCCAAAATATCTTCATTTTCAGCCATCATGTCATAAGTTTTCAGCTCCCTTTTTACATGACATAAATATTTTCTTTTAGTCTTAGTCAGGGCCGGAAGAGACTTATAACAGCCCATACTATTGGCTGTATATACATATAAATTTGCTAGAGACACAATTTCTGTTGCATAAGGAGATTCAATCTTTTTACATGACGCACTACCATGGCCTCCCTTTATAGTAGTGCAGCCTGAAAACCCTTGAATTCTCGGGCATTAGGAGGCACAGGATAATCACGCAGTCGATCTCTGTTTTGATTATGGTTAACACACACAGTAAGAAATTGGACAACTCTTTCATTATCCTTCCTTCGAATTCAAGCATAGGAAGAACCATCATCAAGAGCTTTTGTTTCCAAGCAGGCTTCAGAAATGTAAGGTTGCCCAAGAATGATATCTCCAAGCCATGGTCTAAGAGTGCAATACATGGTGTTTCTTTTTCTCCAATTTTGATGATTGTCTCTGTTGTTGCTCTTGCCCAATGTGTAAGGGAGTAGTGACTGCTTGGAATAAACCAAGCCTCTTCTTCCTCATGCATATGTTGTAGACGGCATTCTTTTTGAGAGGTGGGCTGCCCAACTGGTTTGGACCAGCCAACCATTACATTTTCAACTTTCACTTCTTTAATTTTGGCATTCATGTTTTCTTTATCTTCAGCTTCAATTGCTACAATTAATTCTTTAACTGCTTCAAGTTGAATTCCTTATGAAGTCAACTTCTCTTCATCCTGCACAAAAACTCGAAGAACTTGCAAAAAAGCATGCACTATTTCTTCATCACCAATATATTGTCTTTTCCTTTTGATTACATTAATAATTACATCATGGAATTCACATTTGGCAATTCCAAGAATTTCGCCTAAGTTGAATTCAATTTTGCTTCCTAGAATTTGTTCTTCTAGGACTCGTTTGAGATCAGTTTTGCAGATTATATGTCAGACTGCAATTTGTAGCCTGGCTACTTGCCTTTCTTCTTTTCTTCGGTCTTCTTTGTTTGTGGCGCATCTTTCATCTCTTGATCTAGGGTTATATTTTCAGCAAGCTTTGGTTGTTCAGGTGTTCTTCTAGTTACCCGTTTTGGAGGGCCAGAAGAGGAAGGCCCTGGTTCATCTTCTCTTCTTCTCTTTTCTTTAATCAAGACTTCTTTATGATTGACGTCAGCCAAATGTGCAAAGGCAGAAAAAGAATCTACCGGTTCTTTCCAACCAATTATTCCTTGAATATACTGACTGGCGTTAGCCAAATCTTCTTTGGCTGCTTTACCACGTTCCATTTGATCTAGTGCATGTATCCATACTTTAGATTGCACATTAGCTTTACATGCTTTCAAACTTGATTTAATTGGCTCAATTTGCAGCCCATAGGTAGCTGCATCAATTGCTGCATAGGCATTCTTTACAGCTAAATCTTCTAATCTTTTCTTCATTCCACCATTGCCAAAATTTGGATACAGTGGAAGACCAGTTTCAACCGCATGAATTTTTTCGTCTTTCCAAAAGATGAGCCTCTTTGCTTCAGCCTCACGGAAGGCAGAACACTCCCTCTTGTCATGTTGTTGCCTGTCACACCAAATACAGCGCCTCTTAAAGCCTTCTCTCATGGGTCTTTGAGTTGATGCTCGTCCTCGCTCTTCGACTTTGACATCTAGCTTCTCTACTTTTGAACTAATTTATGTAAGATTCAAATGAAGATCATGCATGCTTTTAATGAGTTCATCCATTACATCATTTTTAGAAGGAACAGAAGAAGAAAGAGTTGGTTGATTAGTCAAAGGAATAGGGGATTTTGAACGTGGAACAAGCTCCATCAATGGAGTTGTTGAACTTGAAGTAGAACCCAATCTTAGTCGCATCCGCTCTCTTCGAGCAATCATGTTAACTGCATCAATAACATCTATCCATGCAATCTTGACTCCTGATTCGGAGGTAGCATCTTCTAGGTGATCAACAAGCTTCTCTTGCAGAATGGGATCTGCAGCCTTATGGAATAATTCAATCTTTTGACCTTCCATGCTTTGTTGGTCTTCAGCATCAAGTTGTCCAAATTTACTTTCAAACTCATGGTATAGAGATGTTGTAGCTAAACCTTTGTTGGGTTTTTCAACCCATTTAGTGAAACTTTTCTTCGTCATTAAGCCAGAGTCTTCTAAGAAGAATTCTTCGCATAGGGCTTTTTTGAATGCATCCCAATCCGCATCTTGTTGAAAAAGACCATGGATTCTTTCTTAAAGACCATGCTTGGCTAGTCTGGCAAAATAACGGCTCCATGCATGTTGTGGTACACCAAAGAAGAGCATTTTTTCAACATATAAGCGAATAAAAATAGAGACATTTTGACCATTCAATTGTTTTAATTCACGCCCAACTTCCTCTAGGGCCTTGATAGCTGTGGAATCACTCTTCTCTTCTTCTTGCCTTTGTTGTTGTTGTTGTAACATTTGGATTTTTTGTTGCTAAGTTTACTGCAGTATGCGCACCAATTGTTGTAGAGTATCTCTTGAAGAATCCCCCATCTTGGAGTTCTCTTACACCGACCTTCACGTCGGGTTCACCAATGTCACAGCGCGTAGGGTTGAAGGTCACCACAGGGGTTTGGCAAGAGAAGAATGTATGGGGGTTCAAGAGCTTTGACTTTGAAGATGGTAGAGATAAGAGAAGGGTTGAAGGTTTCAAGCTGAGTTCTTAAAGATAAGAGACAGTAGGGTGTAGGTAGATTCAAGGAGAGGAGTAGACAGAAGAGAAGGGGTTCGAAAAGATTGAAGATGTAGAAGAATACTCCCAAAAATAATTAGAAAATATAGAAGAATACTAACAGAGATGAAGCCTGTCAGTTTCTTTCAGCATTATGAGAAAATATAATTCTAATAGACAAAAACGTGTACAAAATAATACCTTCCTCTATGCTGCTCAGATTGCCAATTTGATGCTTCCAATGGCTCCGAAAGGGGAGTTAAATACCAGGGCACCTAACTAGAATCCTGCGAGATCACTCCTTCTTCATCTCCCACTTTTGGAGTTCTATTCACTAACAGCAATCGTGCATCGCACGATTTCGCTAATCTCTTTTTTTTCACAAAATCCTCTCAAATTGGCTGAAAGCTACATGCTTTCTTTTACATGTCCTCCTAATCTAGAAGTTATCTATAGTTTTATGGATTTTTACAAGTGATAATATCTAGAATATCAAAAATTGACTAAAAACTTGTCCAAAAAAATCTGATATTTTGAACCATGGACACTAATACTAATGCCTAAAGTGGCATTGGCTCTCTAAATCTAAAAGAAAGCCACACTCTAGATTTTTTTACATGGTGTGGTGTAGCGGCACGACATCGTAGGCCATAATTTCCCATATTCTCAGCTTGTATAAGCCGGGTTGTTTATCTAGGGGGTTCTAGGGTGCTTGATTCAGCTAGTTCTCGTCAGAGGTTGGGTGATTTGTCAATGTTTTTATGTTCTCCCGTGTTGGTCCGATTCCCAGAATCGGATGGTCTGATTCTAGGTGGTCCCGACTAGGGAGAGTTGGACGACGGTCCGAGTCCAATTGGGTGTGTCTAATCAGATGGTAGTTTGATCGGACTAAGGTGGTTCCATTCCTAAGTTTGGTACGATTGGTGGTTGTCTGACTAGGCAAAAAGGTGGTTCGATAAGATAGAAAGTCTAGTTTGGGTCCGATCAAATGGTTCAATTCCATTGATTGTTGACTGACTAGTTGAACGGTCTGATTCTACCAATCAGATTGTCTGACTAGTCCAACTCTGGGAGTCGGACACCGATGGGGTGGTCCACCAACTGGGACGGGCGCAATCACAGATGTTGATGCAATTGATGCCAAGGGCCCCTAGGGTTTATGGCATAACATGTAACCTTCCAGAATAAGCAAATAGAGCACAAGGAAGTCCTGAAGGTACCTGGAATGGAAGATGGACTTGAAATCAACACACTTGATTTGTTCTGGACCTATATATATATATATCTCTCTCTCTCACTGAAATGCAAAAATGAGCTCTCCCCAATTGATTTTGGACTTTTAGGGTCTTGTCCAACCATCTTTATCCTTCCAACCCCATGTCTTGTATGCATCAAACTCCAAAACTCATTGTTTCCCTTTTCGTCTCTCTATTCTGCCTATTTCACAGCAACAACACCCTATTGTTTCCCTACAAGTTCTTGGTCCTAATCTACCTAAATGCAACCAAAAATCACAAAGTAATCCTTGCGCTGAAGTAATCTATCGCTTACTTGTTTTGAAGATCAAAGTGCCTAAATCTCCCACCTATATCAAGCACTGACTCGAGGGTGAAACCCTACTTCAATGCTCGATTTTGAAGTGCGCAAGTGCTCAAGGCTTGAATCCGTTGGTCCCAATAACAAAACCAAAATGTTGGGAGCTCACACTCAACCGCGAAGACCCACAGACTGCTTATTATTTCAAGCATTTCAATCCGAGTAGTAATGGCTACCTCTCACATAGTTGACGTGCTATCCCTCTCTAGGAGTGTAGTGAGGTTACCTCGATGCCCAATTGAGTACCCTCCTCCCTCGTGCGCACCGGTAGCTCCACAATTCGTGATGCGAGCTCGAGCAACCTCAATCCCTCTCCTTCAAGCTCCATCCTCCATAGCCGCACTAGACAAGAGAAGAGAAGATAAGAAAAGAAGAAGAGAGGAGATGATGGAGTGTTTCTTCTCCAAGATCCCTCACCCTCACACAGTCACTCCCTCGCACTCTCACACTCCCTCTCTCAAGCACACACAAGCAAGCAAGAAGAAGAAGAAGAAGAAGAGCTTTTGCCACACACCAAAGAATGAGCTTCTCATTCACTTCTTGAGTTTATATACAAAACCCTAAATCCCTTTTGGGCAGTCATCCCCTTTTTTACATGGTTAGCCTTTTTTACATGGCCGAGGCCCTCTTTTCTATTGTCCTCCTATCTTCCTAGCTTCCTTTCTACCGCATGTCTACCTTTACAATTTGCACAGGAGGGAGTCTGGCGCTCTCTTACAAGGATTTTGGTTGTGCCTTAGTCTTCTTATGGCCATGCTTGCGCTTTGGGGCTCTTCCAGGTCGGATTTCCTTCTGGACCCTGCCTCTTTCAACTCTCGACTTGCACTTTTCCACTTTTTTCACTTTTTCTTGTGCTGAGGTTAACAAAAGCACTCTCTATATTAATGGACCAAGAATTTTAGATGTCGCTTTGAGGCCTGGTTTTCTGGAAAATTTTAGTGCATCCTTGTGCCTATCATGATTAGAAGGAAAAGGAGAGGGCACGCAATCAAAAGTGGAAACCCTAAACCTAATGTGTATAAGGGTAGATGTGAATAGAGACCTCATTTTTGTGTGTGCAACTTTGGAGTTTCTACTCTCCTATCTTCTTGTCTACTATCTTGTGTGGCAAACCCTGCTTGAGAGTGATAGAGTGTGTGTGTGTGTGTGTACATGTTGATAGCATGAGTTGAGTGAGACCATGGGAGGGTGAGGCTCATCTTCATCCCTTGTTTCCATCTCTTCTTCCCCTCTTTCTTTCATAGCTCAAAAGTAAGGTGTTGAGTGAGAGGTAGCATGGTTACCTAAATGCATCCAAATTGGAGTATGGAAGCCCCTAAATCAAGCCTCAATGGCTCCTCAAGCCGAAACACATGTTTGACTTAGATGCAGAGCTTGATAATGAGAATAATGCCTCTATCAAGTTTAGACAACAAGCACAAATATCATAGAAGAATCTTGAATCCTTAATCTTCATAATGAAGCTTCACCCTTTATGAGCTTTGCTCCAAGTGCAAGCTTTGATAAATGTCACTTTGAGAGGGAGAAATGGTGGGATGTGAGATATAAGTTATGAAGTGCAAGAGGGTTGATAGAGAGAGGCACAAAAGAGAGTTTAGTGGCAAACATAATGATTCTATAGTGTAGGCTTATACAAGGGGTTCTTGTGTAGTTATTGACCATTGGGCTTTACCCAAACAGGTACTTTCTCTTTCCAACTTCCATCACATATGCTCAGGGCCCATCAAGGGTAGATACACCTAGGAAGTCATGACTCACCTATAGTTAGACCCATCTCCTTGAGGCACTTGCGCCTTTTTCTTAACTTCCTATTCACTCCAATGCCAATAAATAATGCCCCTAAAAGAAAGGTTGAGAAGACACTTGAAGAAGAAAGATATTACTCATACCAACTTCCCATTGCATTGGCAATCAGTCCACTAGAGACCATATCCTTCAAAAATTGCTTGGATTGGACTCATCTTTATTTTGATGCATATGCATGATCTTCCTCCTACATCCTTTTTTCTTAATAGCATATTCCCCATCCTCAATAGCCAAGTTTCTCCCATCCTCAGCACCCAAGTTCCCTTACCTCATCAACCATGTATTAATTTCACCCTAACCTATGTAGGAATCAAGTCCTTAAGTGTGAGAAAACCCTTCAAGCTTTCTTGGAGTTCCACCCATCTCCCAATCCAACAATATGTGTCCTTTGCATGAGAATAGAAGGCTAGCACTCCCCCTAGAAAGTGAATGCACATGAGCCTTTGATAGTGAGTACATATGTTTGTAAGGAATCTTGAGCCATCATCTCTATCTCAAAAACAAAACCTCCACCTTCTACATTTCACAATTCATCCTCCTTGACCATTCAAGTTTCATTCAATATAGAAGGTCAAATAGTTATGTACTATTAGAATCTAAAATGAAGCATATATACGTATTTCTAGGAGCTATCGTATGCTATCTAATGTTGGTCTCACTGGTGGGTTTTGGGATAAAGTTGTAAAGATGGCATTGTATTTTATCAATAGGTCTCCTAGCAAGCCATTAGACTGTGAAATTCCAAAGGACGTATGGTTTGGAAAGAGGCCTAGTTATGATTGCTTACATGTCTTTTGCTATGAAGCATTTCCACATACATGTAGGTCTCCTAGAAAGTCATTAGATCACAAAATTCCAAAGGTGTTATATTCTTGGCTTCCAAATGGACATTTTATGATTGAGATTTTACAACTAGGAGGCTTAAACCAAGTGCTTAGAGTCTTAATATACCAATTACTTTGCTCTTGTATTGATATTGTGAGCCAACTAAAAAGTATTTATTATAAGTTTTGTCTTGATGCAAATCTATCCATGTAATGCAAGAAAGTCGTGTATTTGATAAATTTTCTTGAATCTTGGATTGATTAAGTCCATTTAGAGGGATTGTGTTTTGAAATCATATGGAAAATCCACACCTTATTTGACAATATTTCATTATAGTTAGAACTTCACAACCAAACATCTATATCTTGATTCTTTAGGAATAATTAATAGAATGCCCTATTAATGAGGGGTGCATGCTTGATGCATTAAGGCATATTATACAAATATAGCATTTTCTTGTGGGTTCCTCAACATATAGTTTGTAAAAGTAAAATGGCACTCTAATTGGTTCTTTCTTTTTATAAGGCATATTATACAAATATAGGATTTTTCTTGTGGGGTTCCTCAACATATAGATTGTAAAAGTAAAATGGCTCTCTAACTAGTTTCTACTTTGTCTCCAACCCTCTCCATAGTATAGTTTTTGGGTACCCGTGTGTTGAGATCATTTCTAGGCAATTCTTTGATGAGTGGAATCTCAATTTAGAGTTTCCATTTCATATCAAAGAAGTTATAATACTTGGAGACTTGGGAAGATATCTATGGCATTTGTGTGGTCCTTGAAGAAGATTTTGCTCTCTAAAGTGTCTACACTATATACATGTCCCCTTGCTTGTAAGAAGGTTTTATATATGCAATCTCAAAAGCTACATGCAATATACATGTTTAAAAATAAATAATACTAAAATCTTATAAGGAAAAGTTTGGGATGCTATTTGAAAATCTTTTTATGTTTGGCTACTACTTAGTAACATTTTTTTGTAGAAAGTACATATATGCAAAAGGGAAAGCAACTATTGATGGGTTAATTGAAGTACTCTACAAACTCCCATCAAAGTGTGGCCAAGTGTAATGTGAATCACAAAGCAAAACATATACACTTGAGTCTACCAATTGTCAACATAATCACATATTATTAGTAAACATAATATTTCTTATGCTCAAGAGAAAGAGAAAATACTTCCAAAATTAGCCACCATAAACCCTAGTGAGGACAACAAGAAAGTTCTTAAAGAGTTGCTCAAGGAGTAAAAGGAGAAAAGAAAGCTACTCAATGCACCTTCTTCTAGTAAAGATAAAGACAAAACCAAGGCTACCAAGGGTAGTGTGATGGTTCCCAGGACTATCAAAGCTAGACAATAGATGGCTTTGTTAAGAACCCTCAAGAGGCCAATATCTCACTCCTATAAGTATCAACAAAGAATTAACTCAAAGGTGTGATGGGTCACCAAATCCATACCATGTGTTTAGGGTTAGTTTGTAGGAAAATCAATGGATTGGGTGCCTAAAATTGTCTATATAAGCATGTATATTAAGCGTGCCTAAAGCCCTATCCAAATGAGAAACCAAAGAGCTAAATTAAATTCAAATTAGCCCTTTAAGATAAAAAGACTAAGGCATTAAAGCTAAATAATCTAGTGACCAAAAATCCAACTTTGTATCCATAGACAAAAGACATTAGAGCCTATAATCATTGAAGGACAACAACCTAAGGTAATTTCCAATCTACAAGAGGAGCCAAATTTTTCTAACAAACCATTGACTCAAACAGAAGAGAGGAAAATAATTGCACCTCAATGAAGCCACTCAAACTAAAACAATAGACACCAAATGCAAATCAATAGAACAATCCAATAATGTGGACAACAAATAGCTCAAGCCAATTATTATTTCATCCTAATGTTTGAAAGCATCTAAGCTCAAATTATCTATGTTTCCAAAATAGAAAAGAGAAACACAATAGTAGCAACCCTATGAAGTTATTATCTTAGACCAAGTAATTGGATCCTAAAGGAAAAGTAGAGGAAACACCAAAATTCCACCAATAGCCATTCAAGCTTGCTATCAAATATGCACCAAAAATCTCTACAAAAACACCTACTTCCAATCCATCCAAGGATCTAAGAAAATAGTCATACTTGATTGGTAATGTTACCAAGCCCATTGAACCTATGGATACTACTTTTAAATTAAAAGTAAAATTAAACTATTCAAAGCTTATGACTATGATTATACCCACCAACTCAACCAAGTAACAAGGCTTCATTGCTTTAACAAAAAAGGGTACAAGCTCAAAATCAAAAAATACAACCAACACAACAACTACGAGCTATGCTCTTCTAAATTGAGACCTTCAACAAACTTACACCTAAATTGGCCCCATAAGAGCTCTCATGGACATGGAAAAAGAAAAAGAGAACCAACTAGTAACTAAGTTCCATTATGAAATTGATAATATGATGACACTACTTCCTCAAGTGTACACTCAAGCTAACATTGGTATTATTGCTAAGGAGCATGGACAACTTCTAGTGTTACTAATGACATGGGAAGACCAATAGCACATTGACATTTGTTACCCACTTATTATGGAGGAGTTCTCAAAGCTTGTCCACAAACTTGTACTTGAGAGTTTGGTTGATTCCCCCTTTCCATATGCCAAAAGATCATAAAGGAGAAATAAGAGCTAGAACAAAAAGTAGAAGGAAAAAGCATTTGAACAAGAATGGTATACCATTCATGCTTGCCCTACCAAAATAGTAAGTTGTGTAGTGAGTACAACCGAGAAAATAAGAGCTATTTAACATCCATGTGTGAGCCAATGTATATAGCTCTCACTTCCCTACGAGTGTTGGTAATTGTCCATGACTTCTCACGAGCTAAACATCTACTCTAACACCCCTTGCTTGACAAAATATTCACGAAAGAATAGTTGCATAGGAACTAAAGATCCCTTTCCCATAGACCAAATGGTAAGGAGAGAAATCAATCCCTTACTTTATAGCAACCCCAAAAGGCCACAAAACTCCTAGAAGATCCAAATCCCAAGTGGTTCCATAACCAATCATAGCTTTGGTAATCATTAGAATGAACTCATTGTTGAACTGCTCATTCATACCATTACATTGATTGCATATAGTTTATGACAATTTTATCACATAGATACTCAATGAGCTTTCCTTTAAAACCTAGTCCGTTGTTAGTTAAGATCTCTAAAGGTACACAATATTTACATAGTATGCCCTCATAGATAAACTTGGAAACCTCTTTCCATTGACCAGTTGCATAGCAACACAAGCTTCTGCCCGTTTTGATAAGTAATCCACTATAGCTAACAACATAACTTCCACACCCTATAATCATTGGTAATGGACCGACTGCATCAATACCCCATTTCTCAAATATTTCAAAAGACAAAAATATTTGTCTTGACTCAAGCTTCGAGATCCTTCTTCCCATTTGTTAGTTTTGCATATACAAGTCTTCAACGTGCAATGTCTTTTCATAAGGATGGCCACACATAGCCCTCCATGAAGATCTTCTAAGTAGCAGCTCTGAAATAATAATGGCCACTACATACACCTTCATAATTGGCTTCTAGGATCTTTTTTAGTTCTGCTCTCCAAATCTTAATACCAAATCTATGCCCTTCATATATATATCATCACACCCAAAAGCATATATTTTGTTACTTTATTCACAAAAGAATATTTTTGATTCTTTTATAGTCTTTCAAGGAAATCTCATGACAATAAAAAGTTTTGTTCTTTCTTCAAAGTTTTCTTGCCAAGAAATAAGCTAGGAGCATCTTCTAAAGTTGCCTAGGAAGCATTTTATTATGTTGCAACATGTATCTCTTCATTTTGTGTACAATTGATGTGTTTTATAGACCATTTTTCAAACTTGGTTAGAGGCCACTTTACCCTTTCACAAAATTGTTTTAAAGCTGTGTTTTTACTCTTTCAAATAGCAAGCACTCATCTTACAATAAGTAACACATCACCAAATATTGTTTTAAAGCTGTGTTTCTACTCTTCCAAATAGCAAGCACTCATCTTACAATAAGTAACACATCACCAAATATTTTAATTTTCTTGATCCCTATATCAAAAACAAAAGACAATCCTTTTTCAAAGGGTCATATATTCTACTTCATTGTGACTTTTTGCAAACAAAGAGACCTGCCACTGGCTAACGTTATTCCAAGAAAATCATAAAGGATAATACCTCCTAAAGAGTCATTATGAATCCTAGCAAATCATAAAGAGTAATACATCCTAAATACTCATTATGAATCCTTCAGCCTCTTCTTGAACTTCCTTTTTTTACTTCACCTACTTTCTCCTTCTAGATAGGTTGGAATTATTCAATAGTTGTGTCAAGAGGCCATAATATTTATGTAAGGATAACAAATGGCTTTGGTAAAAGATAATGTATAGAACATCCATAAGTAAAGATGAGGCTTTCCATGACCTAATCTTCTTCTTCATATGCTCTCTTAGCAAGGGCCTTAACTATACCAGCATAGTAGATAGGCCACATATACAAACTAGAGCTTTCTTGTTGGAGTATTATTGCTCCCAAATCCTACTCCAATCTGGAGTTTGCACAAAAGAAACCTTACAAAGGATTCCTTTGACATTTTCAAATACAGATAGCAATCTACAAGCCATTTCAATATCTCACATTTTGCCACTTTTTGAAGAGGATAGAGTACCTCAGATACATGGGTATGAGCACAACCATATATTATGCGTATTGTATGAAAGTGAGTAACTACTTGACATCTTGAGGAGGAGAAAAAAGTATAGAGATTTAACAATATCACCATCATGCTAGATCCCATTTTTTAAGACTTTGTCCCCAAAGTTCTTTGATCCTCTTCAAGTAAAAAAGTACTTCTTTAGATTGACTTGACCCCCTTGTGCATCAAGCCTTCCTAAAACCAACTCAACTTTCTTAGAATGCAAAGCACTACTTCATCCATGAAGACCTTCAAAAACTCAAGGAACTGAGAAAATACTTGATTTGACCTCCTCTACTAGTAAGTGCAACCATTTGTAAGACCAAATTGTAACATCGAATAATAAAAGCACCCCCATCAAGTGACAAAGGTGATCTTCTTCTGATCTTCAAGTGCTATCTTCCATTGGAAATGCCCAAATTATCCATCACATATGCTATAACACTCATGACTAGCAATAAGGTGTGGTAAGGGATAATGTTCCCTTTTAGTTGTAGCATTAGATGGCTTATAGTTGCCAATACATATACACCACCTTCCATCTTTTTTGGTTGAATAACCATTGGTGTCTTCCTTGAGTTAACTTTCCAATCTCCTCTCTCATTTCATTCTATTGCTCCATGCTCAAAGGTCGTAACCTTTGATAAATTTGTGTGGCACCTTCCTTGAGCTCGATTCAAATATCTTCTCCCTTAAGACCTTAGATTTCTTCATAAGAAGTGATTAATATCCTTGGGTATTTGGCTAACATTCTTGTAAAAGGTTCATGTTCAACAAAACACAAGTTAATAAAGCTAATATTTTTGAAACATTGTTCTCTTGTGGATCCTTTTTTTGTTGCATAAAGGATTCCATTTCCTCCATAGTCCTTTTCTCCATTACCTCAAGCTTCCTAATATCCACCTCTCTTTTCCCTTCCTCATTTAACAAAACCATACCCATATCATCACTATTGCTATTAAATGCACTCTCATCTTTTTCACTACTTTCTTCTTCTACACTAGTGTTTCCTCTTGTTCTTCTTGCTCTCTTTCCCCCTCTACAAGACTTTTGTGGTCACGTTAAACTTTTCTAACACCCCTTTCCTATACATGAGGGTAACAATTCCCATGCCTAATCTTACACAAGTTTAACTTCCCTCAATCAACATCTACCAGGCATAAGTGGGAAAGAACCTAACCCAAGTGGCTTATATGACAATCCACTCTGTTGCTCACACCAAAAACCCTAACTTCCATCTACTCTAGAACACCCAAGCATTTTACTTTTTGGATTAGTTAGCTAGTCAAATTCTAACTTCCCAATTTCCATTCATCTCAAGTTCTAATCTCTCAAAATAAACTTTAGTTATAATATAGATTTGAGCTCCTCCATCCATATAAGCCTCACCTATGAACTGCCCCTCATGCCAAGCATCTAAAACATGGCAAATATCAGGTGAGCCGACAATAGAATGTAGCTTAAATATATCTCTTCCTTTCTTTTCTTTAAGGGGACTAACAAGTATCTTCCAATCCCTCCTTAGACATGGACAAAGCTCCATCACTTGGCCAGTGTTGACCTTCTTATTAATGAGATCATTTTGTAAAAAGTATTTTAATTGGCTATCCTCCAAAGGTAAATCTTCAACTTTGTAGTGTATTTGAGGTTTCCCTTTCTTTTTGTTGGTAGATGGGTCATCCTACTACTTCCCTTTTTTCAATGCACTTGGGCTATTTTCATTTTTTTTTCCCTTGATCTTTTAATTGGAAATACTTCTAGTGCTTCTAGATGGATGGGTGAGACAATTGGATGGCCTTCATCCATCTTCTACTTTCCCTTTTCTTCAAAAGTTGATCCACTTGAGCTAGGCTTGTCTTTGATATCAAAACTATACTCATTTTCATAATTGCTTAAGTTTTTTTTAAAGAGGGAACATGTCACCACCCCTCTATTCCCATAGTTAGGTCATGTATGGCCCCACTTTCCATTGTAGAAACATTGATATGGCTCATACGATTATCAGTAACATGCCCTCCCAATACCTTATGGTTGACTCTAATCACTTCTTTTCTTTCCTTGCTCTTGACTTTGATTGGAGGAAGGAAATTGCCACCCTCTTCCCCTTCCTCAACCTAAAATCTTAAGGCCTAGGTTTTTTAACGTATCAACAACTTCATGCATTTCTTTCCTCAATGGGTCTTCAACTAGGCTTCTAAGTTTGGTGGGAATGGAAGAAATAATCGCCCCTTGTTCTTGTTCTTCATTACCTCGTTGCACCTTTCTCATGAGCTATCTCAAGTGGGTAGCTTCCATGGCATGCAAGCTTTTCATAGTTTCAAGCTTATGATGTAGTTTATTTCTCGAGACGGATTCTTCATGACTTCTTGGAGCATATATACTTCTTTAGGTTAATAATTACCTGTGTAACCTTGGTTTAGGGGGAAATTATCCATGAGGGCTTGGGATGGGTATAGAAGGCTAGAATAATGAAGGATGATAATCTTTTTTCCATCAATCAAATCTCCTTCTTGAGGACTCCTATTCTTGGATATCCCACCATAGCTAAGGGGTGAGTACCTTGCTCCACCATTGCAAGAGGTGGGTATCTTGTTGCCATATCCATTTTCCTTCTTGTGTTACCTCATCATATTAATTTAAGAATTAGCTATCATTACCTTGATCATGACTTTTCAATATTTCTTAAGTATTTCTTGGCTATGAGAAACTGCCTTTCTTATAAATTTTTGTTAAAAATGCAACCCAAGTAGTACCCAAAAGCACACGTTGCAAGTAGTTTTTGAGATTGCATATACAAATCATTCTTCTAAGAAAGAGCATGTGTGCATAGTGTAGACTCTTTTTATAGGGCAAAGTCTTCTTCAAGAACCACATAAAAATGCCATGAATACCTTTGGGCAAGTCTTCAAGTAGTATAACCTCTCTAATATGAGATGCCAACTCTAAAATGAGAGTCGTGTTAGAGAATTTTTAAGTGATGATCTCAACACATGGACCCCCAAAAAGTATTACTCTGAAGAGGGTTGGAGACAAAGCAAGGCCCACATAGAGAGCCATTTGACTCTTACAAATTTTATATCTCCAAACCCCAAAATCAAATGATATATTTGTACAATATGCCTTACTACATCAAGTATCCCCCCTTCCTAACAAGGCATTATGTCAATAATTCCTATTATCAAAGGGTTGGGAATCAAGATACTGATGTTTGATTACGATATTCTAACTACAACAGAATGTTTAGGTATGGCTTTCCTCTATGATTTAAAATGGAAAACCCTCTACATGGATTAGCTCAATCTAAGGTTCAAGACAAATTATCAGATACATGACTTGCTTGCATTATATGGACAAGTTTGCATCAAGACAAAACTCACAACAAATAATTTTAGCTAGCTCACAAGATCAATACAAGAGCAAAGTAATCTTCAATCGGTATATCAAGACTTCAAGGACTTGATCGAAATCTCTCCCTTGTTGCAAAATCTCACTCATAAAAGTCCCACTTGGAAACCAAGAACATAACTCTAGAAGTAGTCAAATGTTGCATGCAAATAGCCCCTATCACCACATGTATTTAACCCGAAAAATCTTCTTTAGAGATTGCTAATCAATGCAAGATTAGCTTCTTACTCTCTCTTGCATTAGAAATTTTAGCACAAAGTTTTCCATAGCTTCCCCTTGACAAATAGAACAAGATCGAGAAAACACTTCATAAAAATCACAACCAATAGCTTGTCTAAGTCTCTAAAAAAACCTCTTAGAAGCTAAAAGATGATTAGATTAGTAGCCATTTTAGGTTGTGAAGAGGCTGATAGACTTCAACTTTAGCATGGTATAATGGACAAGATCCTCCTTCAATTAGTCTTTACAGCAACTATCTTCAGTTGAAAGGATATGCTCATGTAACTGCTTTTCTAACTAATTGTATTTTAGTCCATCCTCTTACTCTCCCTTGAATCCCAACTCACTATGAACTCCTCAACAATACAAGCCAACAACAAAGATGGGCATGGCACTCCTTATGTAAGAACCCATTAGGATAGGGTGTTTTACTAAGTCAAGGTTAGGGTGATACTTTCTCAAGTCTCGAGTTACCTAGGCCCCTAAACAAGGTGCTTGCTGCCCATCCCTACCAACACAATGCTAGTCTCCCCGAAGCTATTGATCAAAGGGAGTGGAAATAAGCAGCATACTTTGATGAAACCAGGGCCTACTTAAGGGTTTATCCTTGTGATACCACTTGCACAACGTAGTTGTGCATACCTGACTCACATTAAAAAACAAAACAAAACAAAACTCCTCAACAAATGATTCAAAGAAAACCTTCCCATTTTGAAGAAATGGAAGAAGAATGAGGTAACTCAACTAATAACTCTACTTTCTCCAAGTTTTCATATGATGCAAGAAGAAAAAGGTAGTAGCTCACAAAACAAGATAAAACTCCACAAATGATTCAAAGAAGACTGTCCCTTTTTGAGGAAATGGAAGTTAAGAATAAGGTAACCCAACTAATAACTCTACTTTCTCCAAGTCACCATAGGAAGGAAGAAGAAAAGGATAGCAGGCCAGTTCCCAATAGATCATTATGGAAGAAGAAGAAGTAGTAGTAGTAAATGACAATTTGCTAGATCTACAATTGTATTGCCTCTATGATCCTTCATTGGAATGCTCATCCCCTCTTTATAATGTTGTTGGTGGGCACTCTTCCTCAATCTTCTCTAAGCCATGTAGGCTATATCTACATGTCTAGGTTTGAAAAGTTATAAAGCAACACATTAAAAGATTGATCATTACTATTGACCTCATATGTAGGAAGTTATTGGTTTTATCCCCCCAAACTTACAAAAAAATGTATGTTCTTATTCTTTGTCATCTTTCTTTGTCTTGAGTGTTCTTGTGATTGGTCCACCTATGGCAAAGATAATTTGCCCAACTCATACACTACCTGCAATACCCCATGAGCTCCCCCATGTGGTTACTAATATCAATCCTTCCTCTTGATCTATCAAAGTTTTCCAAATATGGCCACAATGAAGCATCAAGAACAATCACATTTATCAAACCAAAGTTTCCAAAGTTGAAATCTTGGCATTGTGAGACATCAAGAACAATCACATTTATCATGTGGAGCCTATTGACCTCCTATGTGACTCATTAGCCAAATAAGTATTTTTATATTTTTCATTTTTACCTTCCTCATAACCCCCATTTACATGCCTATGAAGGCTAACCTACTTTGAAGCTTATAATAAATACATGTTTCCATGATAGGGCTTCTTAATATTTGGATATAATTTGCAAAGTTTTGATACCTTCCAATTTCTTCAGGAGCTTTTCTAAGAATAAACCTCGACCTCATATCTTCCTTGCCATGATCAACCTTACCTTCTACAATCTCTTTCCCAAGTATCCCAAGTATCTTGGAGTCTTAAATATGTCAATTTTTTCGAAATGGCCAAAAGCTCAACATCATCATTTCCTAAAGCTCATGCAATATTCAAATTAATGACAATACCAATATTATCTATGGTCGTCATCAAATGTGATACAGTTTCTTGAGTGATCCTAGTAGTGTTTACCTTTGTGCTTTCTAACTACCTATGCAACTACCACCAGTAGAAAAACATAGTATACATCATTTACAATAGCCTTTTTTAGATTGGAAAAAAAAGCTCCTCAACACTTGAAATTTCTTCTAAGAAAGACTTCCTTTCCCACATTTGTGTTATTTGGGAGCACATTTTTAGTTTCTATACCATGATAATTTTGCACTTCCCTAGTAGGGAGTATGAGAATCATCCCTAAGGTTTGATGCATGTGTTTGTTGGTAGCACAAGTTCAAGTTGTTCGATCTCAATCCATGCACCATAAATCAAGGCATTGAAATTCACACCCTTGTCAATGAGAGCATCTGTGACACGCTCTCTGTTTGCTATTAGTTTGACCTAAAGAAATGTAGGTAGTAGTTTCTCTTCATCATTGGGGTCAATGTGTATTGGCTTGACCTTTCTAAATGATTTGGCCCCATAGACCAAAATGTGGTGCTATTGGATGATTTTCATTTATTTCAATCATGCTACATATGAGTAATGCCACGTCCAGCGCATCTTAGGTTAGCCTTATCTACATGGGGAGGTTCTTACTTCTTTAGATAGTTATTTGACATATGCCCAAGTTGATTGCAATTCCAATACTCAATTAGTTAGCTCGTGTCTCTTTTCTTTTCCACATCTTAATATCATGATTGGAAGTGTCCAATAGTCCATGAGGAGTGCATTACCCTCTTTGTCGTACGTATTCTTTGTCATGTGTAATGTGACCGCTTGTATACCCCTCATTCAATGTTTCTTTGATGAGGTGTAAAAACATATCATTAGAAGGGCATGTTACAATAGACCCTAGGGCTTTTGGTGTCCTAGAAGGGTTAATATCATCCCTTGGAGCCATTAATCCTTGGTTAAGTGGGATTCACAAGGTTTTTTGTGGGTTTCTTGGGTAGGAAAAGTCTCCACTAGATTGCAAGGATCCAACATTTGCATGTGAAGTAGAGTATGTAGTGCAACCACTTGTATACCCCTCTTTGAAAGTTTATTTGATTAGGCATACCAGGTATCATTAAACAAGCATGTTAGGATAGGCCCTAGGGCTTTTGGAATCCTAGAAGGGTTAATCTCATCCCTTAGAGTCATTGACCCTTGGTTAAGCAGAATTGGCAAGGCTAGTTGTGGGTTTCTTGGGTAGGAAAAGTCTCGATTAGATTGAAATGATCCAACATTTGCACATGAAGAAAAGTATAGGAGCCTTCTAAGTACTCAATGGAAGGCAACACCACATCTAGAACATCCAAACTATGTGCACATTCAACTAGGTCTATGACACTTTGATGGTAGGTGCTCCCCATCACAATGTATACACCATATGTTTGATCGATAATCCCTTGGCCACTTTATAGCTTTCATAAGTTTTGGGAGCTCTAATTGTTGCTTTTTGAAGGCAACAAGGAGTTCTTACATTACATTGAGTTCTTCACTACCTTGGACTGATTGGGTTCCTATTCCTTTTTCTCTCTATTCCTCTCCTTGTATACAGTATCTATTCTAATTGCCTTATTAAGTACATAAAAAATGTTGGATCGATCTAGGATCGAGTCATTGGCCATGACCTTATAGATCCATTCATCTCAAATGCCTTTTGATGAAGGTGTTAGTCAAAACCCTCACATTTAGTCTTTCTACAATGGGATTCTCTTGTATTGACTCCACACCTTGGCTGCATAATCCTTCATATTCTTTTCTTCCAACTACTGTGCATTCATTAGTCATACTATTAGGTTGCTCTCATATTGGTCTTTAGCAAAGTACATTATGAAGAGATCCCATAGGATAGAGAATTGTGATTTTTTTGTAGCATTCAAGTCTGTAAAGCTTGTTTTCCCTTTCTTATTTAAGCACAATCCAAAGAGTTGCACTTTTTTTGAGTCCAACATAAGGTTGTTGGTCTCATATACCTACTCAAACTTATCTATAAAGTTATAGGAATCATCTCCCCTCTATCCCATAGGATAGAGAATTGTGATTTTTTTGTAGCATTCAAGTCTGTAAAGCTTGTTTTCCCTTTCTTATTTAAGCACAATCCAAAGAGTTGCACTTTTTTTGAGTCCAACATAAGGTTGTTGGTCTCATATACCTACTCAAACTTATCTATAAAGTTATAGGAATCATCTCCCCTCTATATTTCTCCGATTTTTTGGCTGTAAGAAGGATTTGTTTTACTCTCTAGTTTCAGGTGTTTTGCCTAGTCATGTCAACAATGTACTAGCTATACTGCATTGTACAAGGTCCAATAAGGAATCATTGGATGATCACATTGCTGCTAGATTCAAGATCAACCTCTTAATTCCATTAATCTCTCTTTGCATTTCTACTCAAGTTGCTATGGTAAGTTCTAATAAATAACTAAAGGTGTCAGTGCATTTAAGTCTTGAGAGTTTAAACTTCTCAAGCACAACCTCTTCCTTTAATTTCCTAATATCAAACTCCTTGACCTTTTTCAATTTTTGCATGGACTCATGTACCTAATGTGGGACACCCTCCCTAAATCTTTATGTCTCCATCCTATTAAGTTACCCTTGGTTTGCTTCTAGATTTGCTGGTTTCATTATCATATTGATGAGTTGGATGGGAATTTCTTGACTCCTAGTTGATCTTTTGAGTGTAGAAGTCTAAAAGACCTTGGAGTTGGAGCCTCCACTCCACTTCGTAAGTGTATCAACTAAAATGATAGCCTCTACCCAGCTAGATGAGTCACTTTTGTTCTTCCTACACATTTAAGTTTCTTGCATGTTCTAGGGTTTTTTTTTTTTTTGCTCTTGCATATGAGTTTTGATCTTGATGAGCTTGTTTGTGTGTGCTTAGGTTATGTGTTCAAATTCATTATATGTGTAGTCTTTTCCTTTTTGTTCTTAATTTTTCCTTTGAGGTTCCATAGGGCTTGGTAGTATTTCTTCCTTGTTTCCATCTTATACAACTATTGTGTCGCTTATCTAATTTTTTTCTTTCATAAGTTTTTCATTTTGGTTTTAAGAGTCTCAACTTGTTCCCTCACAATCCACTTTAAATTTCAACTATGATTTACCCACTTAAAGCACAACCAATCCTTGTTCTCTTTATGCTTAATGCACTACATGTTTGTGTGCTAGTGCCCTTATGCTCAATCATTCTTTTATCTTTTGAAAATAAAGTGTTTGAGTGTTCAATTAATTATTTTCAATAATATGTGAAGGAATATAGTCTCTTGATGACTTGGAGTTTTCAAGCTATTTAGTCACACAAGGTCCAGTGTAATCTATTGATTCCTTCTACCCTAATTTTAGTTGGTTCCACAACCTTTGAAGGAAGCTAAATTGGCTAGATAGCCAATTAGTTCTAAGCGAGTAAAGTTTAGGTGAAAATCTTTTTGCATTAGTCAAGCAAGTCAAGAAATCTTCAAGGTTCATTCATCATTGGATCCCTCTCCTACATGTGGTACCTCAAAGATCAAAGTGTGTTGCTCATCAAAGTCATTATCAAGGACTTATTATCTAAAAAGAACACAAAGACCCACCCTTAAACAATATTCATGCACTCTATAAGCAGCAGCAACGAGTCAATGATCTCACATAATACAACCTTGGATATACTACACCCACTTAGTGCCAAGGTCATGGGGAAAAAATCCTTGTATTATAAACAAAAACCTAGATTTTTTTTAAAAGAGGCCAATGTAAAAGGATATGCCCATGTATCTTTTTCATGTGAATTTTCATAAAGCTAGCTATAATCAAGGTCCAAAGTGCAAACATTTGACTATAATTCATGTGAGAGATCACCCCTCACTAAAATGCCGCTACAAGCTAAGATTTATTAGGTCCTTTATCATCAAGAGTCATCTAGATTGCAACATAAAGAGGAATACTAAAGTCCAACTTCATAACTTCCATACATATTTTGCTCACAATGCATCCATGTCATATGTTATTTAACATTTGATAAATATGAGTACATATATATGTGTTTTATGTATACGTTTCCATGTCTTAGCTAACTTGACAAGTTTAAATGATAAATGATCTTTGATCATTTTTAGTAGGGTCTCCAAAAATTATCCATTTGATATGCCTCAACTTAGCCTCTTTAATTTTCTAAAGGGGAAAATGTTGTTATACATTGTAGCTAGGATCGAAGCATTGTACAAGTGAACGGAGACATATGTAATATCTAATGCTAGGTGACATATCCTTATGTAGGTAGGAGTATACACTAGGTCCACAACTATCTACATACCTGATCTCCAATGGTACTTGTTTATAAATGTAGGCATTCTTTCTATGTAATGCCTGACCAACCTTGTCATTTTTTAACTTATCTATCTCATACTTTCTCTTGTAATATTCACATCTTGCCTCACAACCTTAATGGCTTCATATAACCTAGGATGAGATTGGTTCAAATAGCCCTCATCACATATGGTCATAGAACCACTTCTTCAACACTTTTCAATTCATGGGTCACTTTTCTATATGTTGTTTGAGTACCAATTCATCAATGATCAAAAAAACACATTGTTCTTTGAGTGTTTTAACAACTCGAATAGAGAATTGGAAAAGATTTTGTGATATCATGCTCATTTTGGCAAAATGTCAATCAAGGAACCTAATCCACCTATATTACACCCTTGGCAAAGACGAACATCACATTCCTTCTGCGTGTCTTTAGTGGATGTTACCTCTAATAACAATTCAAATCTTTTTCAAAGAATGTAATATACCTTGCTTCTCAACAAGTATATACAAATCACAAGTGGGATAGTTCAACCCACAAAGCTTGAGCTCCACAATGGTGTGAACCATTCATTATCCCACTTTGCCAAAAACCTAGACAATTACTAGAGAATCTAAAACACAACACACTTAATTGCTTCTTTAGTATAAATGTCATTTACAATGCTAATTAGCATCAACTTTGAGGAAAATAACCTACTACACAGCATATTTAGCCATCTTGTATAATTTAGATGTCAATGGAACTACTAACTTGAGATATTCTCAAGAAAAGAACCTCATCTAGAACTACTAGCTTGGTATATTCTCAAGAAAAGAACCTCATCCATCTCCAATATGAAAACTCTAATCACAATAGAGCCCTTTTCTTTTTATAATCTATTTTTACATGTTCAATGTTGCACTGCTCATATACTTGTTGAACATCTAGATAAGTCATATACTTATTGAACATCTAGATAAGTCATATGTTGATAAATAGATGCTAAAAGAAACAAATACTTAAGGATGTATTTGGGTTACATGTTAATGTAGCATTTCCTAGACAATTGATCACAAAATGGAATTGATAGATAAGCATCATCCACACACGAGAAATCAACAACCTTTAAGAATTATGTAAGTCTAGCAAAATTATTAGGTCTCATCTTTGGAAAAAGGAAAATAGTTCTAGGACACTTTTGAGTTTGTAGAATCTTTCCAATAGTATTTTGGTCAAGGTGTTGGTATTTTGACATGACCATTGTTTTCAAAGTGGCCAAATTCCTAAAACGACTTCTAAATTGAGCATTCAAAAGATAAATTGAACACTCAAAAGTTGCAATTAAAAGGAACCCTCAATGGCAAGATGCACCTTTAGGGTAGCCAACCAAGAGTAGCATATAATTATTGAAAAATGTGCAACGTGACGAGGGCAATAAAAGTTGAGAGCCACTTCAACAACTTATCATCAAATTCTCTTCATGATAGTATATGTCAATTGCACATTCAATGAAGGTATTTTTCTAAAGCACTTTCAACTTAGATACATGAAACAAACCAAGAATGAGGCTGATTGCCCCTACATTTAGGATTAAAAGTACTATAATTTTGTCATGTAACATGGGATTTACTAACTTTACAAAAAAGTTTAGGTGGACTCGTTAAATAAACATCCTACCATCATGATTTTGATTCTTCCCTTCTATCTAGATATGTAAACTCAAACCAATATGATTTGATGCAAATCTATCCGTCCAATGCTTTCGAAGAGCTCATCATTTGCACCTTCTCCATTATAGTGTAGGTTTCCCAAGCAAGCGACGAATGAACACCAACTATTCCTTCTAGAAGCATTAATATGTTATTCTATGTGTTTACAACTAATAAAATGCTTGAAATGTTTATTTTTCTTTTTTGAAGCACATTTAGGCTGATGGATTTCTACATAAGAACACATTCTTGTAATCATGTGTTGTATGCATAGGTTTTTAGTGTGGACTTTAAAGATTTGTTTACTCAAGCATGAATACATGATTTATAGCCACATTTGAAATCAAAGCCAACCTTTCAATGAGGTGTCCTACCCTATTCCCCAAAAGAGGTAAAACCTAGAGCCAACCATACAACCACAATGACGATTGCCTACCTAATCCTCTAAGTTCAATCACCAACACCTTGAATGAAGCAAACATTAATCAACTCTCCCTGCACTTCTACATTTTCACTCCATAAAAACTCTTAAAGGGAAAAAAGCTAATAGTTGTACAGAAGCATATGCATGCTTTTCACTGATAAATCTGTTATGATGAACTTGAAAATATGGCACATGTTCATGTTCTGCAGAAATCTGAACTACGATGCTCTTCTTTGAGCTACAAAGGCTCTGACCAAAGTAGATATGAAACCATGTGCTAACAGTGCAACTACCTCTTAAAATGCTTCATGGTATTTGACAAACCAGAAGTTCAACACCTCTTCGTGCCGAGTCTTTATACAATTGTATTAATTTGAATAGGCCTTTGCTTTGAAGTTAGTAGAGTTGTATTCGACCAAGTACTTAAACAATGGTGGCCACCACCAGGAGTTCAACACCTCTCCATGCCAAGTCTTTATACAATTGTATTAATTTGAATAGGCCTTTGCTTTGAAGCTAGTAGAGTTGTATTCGACCAAGTACTTAAACAATGGTGGCCACCACCGAAATAAATTCCAAAATTCATTCCCACTCGTGTTATATGTAGCTTCATGTTTGCCCCACACACAGCTTCAGGGGCGCACTCACTGTTCAAGACTGAATGATATATTTATTCTACGCACATCCCTCTACAAATCCATGCAGGCTACATTAGCAAACGGTGCAAACAAGCATTGTCAAAACTACCTGTTGTGACTGTGATCCAGACCAAATAGGGTGAATAACTTCCTAATGACTTCCCACATCTTCACTTCCCATATCACACACATTGAAGAAAGTTCACCAAAAAAACAGAACTCCAAACTTTGTCAGCTTTACAACTGTTAGCACCACAAGATGGCAAAATATTAGATAAAACACATGACCCATACTACATGGATGCGGGTATCATATGGTGCCAATTTGGCCTTTACCACAACAGTTATGTAACGAGTGGATCTAGGCATCAGAGAACCAAACAAAATGCAATCTCATAGCTGGAACTGAATTTTGTAGACTCGACCATGAAAGGACAAAATGCTTCCATTGACGGGAAACAGAGATCTACTCAGGGCCCACCGAACTTGATATGAATTCCTCCCAGCCTTCAGACATAGCTTGAACTGTTCATTCTGATCCACAGATGTCAATAACTGGGCCAGAGTAAGTAGCTCCCTAATGAAGAACCAAACATGTAAGGCAAGGACCCGTTTCTACTTTTGGCTGGGCAGACAATTTTCCATAGACAGAAGTCCCGTTCAAGAATAGAGAAGATCCCAATAGAAGCTTGCTTGAAAGTCAAGTAGAAGGCTAAGCTTGAACATTTCCAAACCATCAACATATTACCCGAAAATACAGGCTAAAAGCCCAGTAGACAGATAACGTCCATGCCTGCATAAAATTCAGATGGTGGTGGGCAGCAAATAAAGCTACTTATAATGTGGGCACCCCTCATCTATTGAATTCAGTACTTTCAAATCCTCAAATGCAATATATGCATTGTCTATTGACCACTCAATTTTTTGGAGAACACGGACCATTTGAGATACTTGCCATTCCTGCCCATCTCTTTTTTCCAGGAAATTCTTCTTTTCCTGAGGGTGAAGAAGTGGTGCAGGTAAAGCTGTCCATCTACGGTGGTTTGTGATCACCTCATTCAGACTGCATTAAATATGAAAGTTAGCCAACCACTTCCAAGAACCCTTGAAAAGAAAAAGAGCTTAACAGCAGAAAAAAGACTTCAAAGCCCATCTGGAACACACAGTCAGAAAATATGACCTTTCTCAGACTTCGCATACCTATTCAATATACTCGGAATATTTGGAAGCTCGCTGGGTTTGTAGTACACATCGAACACACAAGTACATCGTCTTCGGATACTATCAACACTTCCTAACTTTTCACAAGCAAACAAAATTTGATTATCAGTCGTTTCTGGGCTGACTTTGCTGATTCTAACAACAGTGGTTGCCGGTTGGTCTGCTCTAACAATTGGGAAAGATTTGCCCCCAATCTGCACCCATCGTGCCGTTAAGGCATCCACCATGCTTTCTTCATTCTGTACACCAAAAAAAAAAAGGAGGTGGTTGTCACACAAAGATACATAATACGTATGAGCAAATCAAGTTTTTAAAACACTACAAAAATGTCATCTTTGCTTTATATGATGCAGTTATGATCAAGTTTTCCCTGTTGATCCAAAGCACAGTAATATGCTGTGAAAACCCCCTAATTATAAACCTGTATAATCTCTAGAAGCAACTCATCACCTAGAAAGATATTATTGAGGTATATATATTGTCTGCAAACTTAACAGTGTACCAGAAAAATCAGAAGCCCATCATAACCATCAGATTTGGTAAGCATGCTAAATTGTGATGCTCAACTAATCCAATTAATCTCTCTCTCTTTTTTTTTTGTAATGGATGTTATATTTATAAAGTACTAAACAACAAAAGAGTTACAAAAGTCATGGCAAAGACGCAGGTCTCTCTCTCTCTCTCTCTCTCTCTCTCTCTCTCTCTCTCTCTCAACAAGGAGAAAAAAGTATCTCTATCGATAGATGCATGTCATCTACACGATCTCTTCCGATAGAACATGGTTGCAAACCTTTTGGGTAATATTGTACCTTAGGAGAAACATTTGGAATACCGTTCCCCATTCCATGTTACTATGGTTTTAGTTCAACCTTGAAATCTGCAATTTTATGCTCTTTTGGTCCAATGAGCAACATATCATCTACATGTAGAATGATAACCCACAAGGCCCCCCCCCCCCCTTCATTACTAGAATACAGAGTGGGTGCAATTGGACTATTTGTGAACCCAATGCTAGCCAAAAAAGCATCAATCTTAGCATACCATGCACGAGGAGCTTGTTTCAAACCATAAAGAGCTTTATGCAACTTGCAAACCAGGTGCTCTTTGCCTTTCACCACAAACCCTCGAGATTGTGATATATAAACATCCTCATGTAGGTTACCATCCAAGAATGCCATCTTAATGTCCAACTGATGTACCTTACATCCATAATTTGCAGCCATTGCAATAACATAGCTAGCTATACTCATACAAGATGTAGGAGCAAAATGTCTCCTCATAATCAATGCCCTTTTTCTCCGCATATCCCCTGGCTACCAAATGCGTTTTGTACATGTCTATAGTACCATCAACCCTGCACTTTAGTTTATAGACCCGTTTGATTCCAATGGCTTTCTTGCCATGGGGCGACTCAACAAGATCCCATGTATGATTGGTGGCAATAGAATCTCATTCTTCATGCATGCCCTACATCCTGTCAGAAGTGGAGCAGCGGTGGAAGCATAAACATGTGCTGAAATAAACTGCTGAAACACAAGACAAAAAGAGAAAAGAAAAGAACACGATACAGATGAGAACTCAGATGTATGCACGGGAAATGGAATCCATATATCTGAACACGAGACAGTCGCATACAACAGTGAGTCACTGGCTGCGTGGGCACTGGCACTGGCTCCTCTCTCCACAGAGTCTGCAGATGGTGAAATGAAGTGACTGACTGAGGAGGAGCCACTGAGTATAAATAGGCTGAAAAAGTGGGGAGCAACAATGCTGGTCGGACAGCATTAATGCTGGCCGACTGGTGCATAAAATGTCCCACTGGCATAAAATGCCACACCAGAAAAATACCTAAAATACCTAATAAAAATGTCCAGCCCAGATCAAGCTCAGACTCACACATGAGCTGACAAATACTCTGCTAACACATCCAATGTACATCCTCCTAGGCTTCCTCCAAGGAAATAGGCTCATCATCATCTAACAGTGAGCTCATAAGAATCTACTTCCTAAAAATCGGCCAAATGAGCTCCCCTTGCATGATGTGATCTAGCAACCCTACTAGTGTGCTATGGTAAGGGAGCATCCATTTTACTCTCCTCGAGAGTCTATAACAGCCACCTTGTGACTATTTTTGCTGCATTTACAGCAGCCCTTTCTTGCTATATTGCATGGTGCATTGTTGGGGCAGAGCATCATAATATCCCTGCTGTTTGGGAGTATGTGGTGCAGCAATAGCTTGCTGTAATAAATCTGTCCAGACATTTTCAGCATGCTCAAACCCTAAGGAAAGTGATAGGAGGCCTTCAAATACATCACCAAGTCAAAGGTGGCTGGCATTTCAAACTGATCATGCAAAAAGGTTGCATTTTCAGCAAATATCACATCCCTACTGACAAACACTTTCTTCACGCGTGGATCACAAAGCTTCTTCAGTACATGTGCATAAGCTATGCATCCAAACACTCCAAACTAATTAACCTTGGATTTCTTGCCATGCCAAGCCCTCTTGTGCCTTCACGTATAATGCGGCCGTTGAGGGCCACTTCAAAGTTATCACGGCACAGGTTATGGCATGTGCCATGCAAGCCAAGCGATTCAATGCTACACATTTGACAGTCCTACTTGCACCCCGTGCCTCAACACGAGAGCTGGCCACCAAGGACCCTAACATACATGTAGGCACAATATGGAAAGATCTGCCTAAGGGATGCCTACCGAACTCATGTCTGATAACTGTGTATCTAGGTGACAAAGGCCCAATGGTTTTTAAGGCAAGGGAGATGACCCTTGCATTGCAGGCGCGGCAATTTGATGTGACCCGTCAAGTCATCATGCTTTGGCCAGGTGCTCCAACTACCGAATCCATGCAGGAGAAGCTCACTCCTCACCTTTCGGCGTCCAAGTTGCTTCCACGGGAGGAAGGGTGCTCAATGCAGGAGAAATGGATCTCTCGTGACGCGCAAGGCGACGTGCAACATCGCATGTTCCTCCTCCAAGTGCTCTCGTCCCTCAAAGGTCCAAGTGAAATAAGACGAATGGTGCGGCATGCTGGGATCGCGCCTTCTGCGCAAGGAGACATGCCACCTTCACAAGATGGCAGTATGGGCTCTTCTTCAAGAAAATAGCTCGAAGTGCCGAACTAAAGATCTGGGCAACTAAAGCCCAACTCTTTTCAAGATGAGGTGCGATCTCACAACATACCTCTTGGAAGATGAGGCACGCGGCTACCCCATAGTGCTCCAATGTTGCCTCACGCAGGTGGGGAGATGCGACCACTCCAGCGTGGTCAAATGCTCTCTCCTTAATCGCGTATTGACAAATCTGACCAATCGAGGCCATCCTTCACAAGGCGCCTCATCATGGGCCCTTGCCTTCACGGCATGACATGCTCCCCATTGAGCTTCCCGCCTCACCTCCTAGTCCACTAGCATGTTCTACACACTCATGCTGCCAGGACTTCGTGCTAGGGCAAAGTGCACATGACTTGTCTTAGCAGGGTTACCCTCCACTTTATTCTTGTAAATATGGTCAGCAGGTGGACGAATTGAAGTGCACAATAAAATCTATCTTCTGTATGCTGAGGCCACTCCACACTTGTAATTGAGTCAGTGGGTGGTACCTTACTTGTAGTCTGAAAAGACCATGTTCCACACTTACAATCGAGCCAATAGGCATGGCACCTAGCGGGTAGACCGTAGCCAGCCTGAAGTCAAAGAGTCTAGCGCGTAGACACTCGCCGCCTTGATAGTGAGGCACGTTAAGACCCCCGAATTTTGAACCCATACTGCCACCCCTTGGGCAACTTGTTGGTTTTTGAGGACTCGATGAGGACATCGAGTTCTTTGGGGGGGGGGGGGCGGTTTTGTGGGGGGTGGTGGGGTATATATATGAGGGATGTGAGCCTCTTGAGCTAGTCCCTCACCCACAAGTCGAGTTCGTGTTGGAATGCATGTTGATAGCGCCAACCCTTGCACCTTTGGCGCCCTTGTAAATGCTTCCTTACCTTCATGCGATCGTGCAATATAACTTCGGACTCTTAAGACGGGCCCTCGTTTTTTAAGCCCCTCTCACTTGTATCCTCGTGCCGTGTTGTGTACACTTCCGCAAGCCTATGGGCATGCGGAGTGGTGGATAATACCCCATGAGGTAGGTTCCATGAGACAGGTCACCCCTGCCCCAAGACGGACCCCGAGTTCATCACACTTCTACACTCGGCGTGCCCACAGGCTCACGGAAGTGTAACACAACATGGCATGAGGATACAACAAGTGAAAGGGGCTAAAAAAACGAGCGCCCCTCTTAAAGGCTCAAAGTTATATTGCATGATGACACGAAGGTAAGGAAGCATTTACAAGGGCGCCAAAGGTGTGAGGGACAAGTTTCATAGGCGAGGGTTGGCACTATCAACATGAACTCAACATCGTGGGTGAGAGACTAGCTCAAGGGGCTCAAATCCCTCGTACACCCCCCCCCCCCCCCTTGAAAAACTTGACGTCCTCGTCAAGTCCCCAAAAACCAACAAGTTGCCCAAGGGGTGTAGCAGTATGAGTTCAAAATTCGAGCGTCTTAACACGCCTCACTATCAAGGCGGCCAAGTCTACCCACTAGACTCTTTGACTTAAAAATTTCAAGGATCTTTGTTGACTCGCTATCAAGCTCGCCAAGGTCTACCCATTAGGTGCCATGCCTATTGACTCGATTACAAGTGTGGAACATCGTCTTTTCAGACTACAAGTAAGGTACCACCCTCTGACTCAATTACAAGTGTGGAGTGGCCCCAACATACTAACTAGTAAGATAGATTTTATTGTGCACTTCAATCCGTCCACCTTCTGACCATATTTACAAGCATTGAGTGG
Source organism: Lygodium microphyllum (assembly GCF_053477565.2). Classification (NCBI taxonomy): domain Eukaryota; kingdom Viridiplantae; phylum Streptophyta; class Polypodiopsida; order Schizaeales; family Lygodiaceae; genus Lygodium; species Lygodium microphyllum. Next base: position 137,070,304 of record NC_141141.1, read on the forward strand.
AGGGTAACCTAGCTAAGACAAGTCACACACACTTTACCCAACACAAGGTCCTGGTAGTACGAGTGCGCAGAACATGCACTGGACTTGGAGGCAAGATGGAAAGCTCAACAGGAAACATGCCACGCCATGAAGGCAAGGGCCCATGATGAGGCACCCTGTGAAAAATGGCCTCGATTAGCCGAATCTGTCAGTCCGCAATCAAGGTAGGAGAGAGCATTTGACCACACTGAAGTGGCCGCATCTCCCCACCTGCGTGAGGTAGCATTTGACCTCCACGGGGTAGCCGCATGCCTCATCTTCCAAGAGGTGTGATGTGAGGTCGCACCTCATCTTGAAAAGAGTTGGGCCTTACTTGCCTAGATCTTCATTTTGGCACTAGCTTGCTTTGTTCTAAAGAATAGCCCATACCGCCATCTAGCAAAGGTGGCATGTCTCCTTGTGCGGAAGGCACGATCCCAGCACATTGCACCATCCCTCTTCTCTCGCTTGGACCTTTGAGGGACAAGAGCACCTAGAACATGAATGCGCGAAGGAACACGCAGTGCTGATGCATGTCCTTGCACGTCGCACGAGATCCATTGTTTCCACATGCAACATCCTTCGTCACGTGGGAGCACACCTGGACACCGAAAGGTGAGGAGGAAGCTCATGTTGCATGGACTAGGTAGTTAGAGCACTTGGGCAAAGCATGGCGACTTGACGGGTTGCATCAAATCACCACGCCTGCAATGCAAGGGTCATCTCCCTTGTCGTCAAAACCATTGGGCCTCTGTCACCTAGATGCACCATTATTAGACACGAGTTCAGTAGGCAACACTTAGGCAAATCTTTCCGTGCTATGCCTACATGTATGTTAGGGCCCTTGGTGGCCAGCTCTCGGGTTGAGGCCTAGTATGCGAGTAGGACCGTCAAATGCATGGCATCGAACTGCCTAACTTGCATGGCATAGGCTATAACATGCACCATGACAACTTTGAATTGGCCCTCAGCGGCCACATTATACATGAAGGCAGAGGAGATTAGGTGTGGACTCGCATTGTTCCCCAACACAAGTTTGCCCACATCTCGTTGGGACCTTGTCATGTCCAGATCTGTCTGAGGGGTGCATGCGCGAGCTAAGTCTCGCTCCATGCTGAGTTACATCCATCGTAAATGACCTGGGGGGTGGAGCCTCCTTGGAACCAACTCGGGTCAACAATCATGTAGCCAGCCAACTACCTTGATCTTGCCAAGAAGATTGCATCCTTTTGGTCTAGAGTTTGGAATGGGCTTGAATGCATGAGTAGGCCTTTTAGGCAAAGGAATCTCCTTGAAATTCACCTTCATGGTGAGCACGGACTCTCAATCGACGTGTAACTCAATCACTTGGGATCCATTGACAAAGACCCAATCACCATGATCAATCCACACAAGAGACACCCCAGCAGTTGCCTCTACTTTGCTGTGTGAGAGCTTGGTCCCCTCTAATTCAGCCAATATAGCACAAAGGGTTATCTCCTCATCGCGCTCATAGGAGTAGATGGTCACTTGCGTAGCAAATGTCACCCGATTTCTCCTAATCACAGACTCAAATTGAGATTCGGGAGTCGACATGGCAGTCTCATCCTTCACCTCTAGACAAGGAGTTAGAGTTATCTCATTTCACCTAGGCTTCGATCTTCTTTCTCTTCTTGGTGCTCAACTTGGCTCCTGTCCTTTCTACTGCTGCAAGGGCCGTTGCTTTATTCTACCAGCACAAGGAGATTGCTAGATAACCTTCATTTGCATAGGAGGTGGCCGTTACTTTAGTCTCGTGGCTCTGTGAGTCTTCTGCACGACTCTGAAGTCTTATGGCCTCAGGGGTGGTCGTTTCTTTAGACTCCTAGCTCAAGGAGTTATTTATCCTTGTGATATTCGATGGGGGCTCAGGGTGGGTGGTCTTTTGTTTATCCTCCCGAGGCAAGGAGCTTGCTAGGTATCCTTCATTGGCATGGGGGTTGCCCGTTTCTTTATTCTCCCGATGCAAGGAGTCTTCACGAGTCTCATCTTGGAATGTGGCCATTTGTTTATCCTCCTGGCTCAACGAGTCTTCATAGGTCTCGGCATGAGAGTTGGCCATTCATTTATCCTCTCTGCTTAAGGAGTCTTCTCGGGTGATCGCATCGGGGTAGGCCATTGGTTTACCCTCCCGGCTCAAGGAGACTCGTTCACCCTCCGCATCATGGGTAAGAGTTGTTTTAACGTGGACGTCATAACCACATGTCCGGCCTTGTCGACAAGGTTGCAGCGGGAGGGCAGCATTGCTAGAAGAGTAGTCACAAGAGTTCGAACCTGGCTCCGTGCCAAATTGGGGGTCACCTCCACATAAGCTCGAACCTTGCTCCATGCGTACTTGCTTCTTCATCTGTGCTTGGGCGTCAACCCACCGTAACATGGCCATGGCCCTTGCAGCCTTCTTGGAAAAAGTTGGGGCACTTGGCCCATCTTTATCTCCACTTGACTCCGTAGAGTCTCCTATGTAGTCATTGAAAAGATCGTCACTCGAGCTAAAATCCGGCTTAGTGCGATGGCGGGCAGCACGCTGCACTTTGTGGGAAGTCGAGGTCGACATGGTCGCATGTTTTTGAGTTGGAGGAAGCATGTTCACCTTTTGGGATGCTAGCTAGACTTGGCATGGCGCTGGCCGCAATCTCCACACTATAGTCTCTTGCAATCCCTCTCTTGAGGGTGCTCTCATAATCCAAGGTATCCGAATCATCACTTCGATGAGGTGGCTGCAACATTCCTCAATTCTAGCATTCGCATTTTTCAAATCAGCTCGGTTCCATGCGAGGTAGCTAGTAACCTTATCAATGTGTCAGTCCAGGTCTAACAACCCCGCCCAAGGGGCTTTTCACTACCTTTGAGCACATCCACCTCTTGGTTTGCCATATTTCCCTTCTTTTATATTCCAATGTCACGTGATCTACTAGGAGCTGCCTGTTTTCGGCATATATCGGTTCAATTTCTTCTTTCAGCACTGCAGCTTTAGACTTTAGCATAGGGGCCGTTTTCCTTGGACCAAGCTCTAGCTCCCGGGGGCCAACGTGCACCCACCACGGAGTTTGCTCTGATACCAAGTGTGATGAACCTGCCATGGGTCCATCTTGGGACAAGGGTGACCCGCCCCGTGGAACCTGCCTCATGGGGTATTACCCACCACTCGGCGTGCCCACAAGCTTGCAAAAGCGTAACACAACACGACACGAGGATACAACAAGTGAGAGGGGCTCAAAAAACGAGGGCCTCTCTTGAGGGCCCAAAGTTATATTGCATGATGGCATGAAGGCATGGAAGCATTTACAAGGGCGCCAAAGAAGCGAGAGACAAGTTTCACATGCGAGGTTGGCACTATAAACACGCATCCAACACGAACTCGACGCCATGGGGTGAGGGACTAGCTCAAGAGGCTCACATCCCTCATAGTAGGCAAACAGTGTGAAGGCTGTGCTCAGCCACAAAAACAATCACTCACCTGTAAACAAGGAGCAAAGACATAAAAAACACAAAGACCAGCAGCTCCAACACCATGCAAACACAAGGATCAGACACACCAAAGCAAACCAGTCAATCCAGCATGAAAATGCAGCTTATAAAGTCTTGCAATCAGCCCAACCACTAGCAGAAAAAACACCAAGAACTAGCAACCTAGACGTCCAATACCATGTGGGAGTGCACAACAGAAGCAGAAGCAATAAACTCAAGGCACGAACACAACACAATGAGCAATGAACTTGGAGAGAACTCATGAACAGATGATGGAATCCATAATTGAAAGCACGAGAGTAAAGTGCGCCGCCACCAGGGTAGCCAGCACCGAGATGATAGCTACAGTGCCTCCAATCTCCTTCTCTCCAAGGATGCCAGGCAATGCAATGATGATGTGAATAGGAGGAATGGAAGCCTATACAGGCAATGGTGGAAGAGACCTGAGAGGATCAGGTTGGCCAGTGTAAATAGATGCCCAATTGTCTAAATGCGGTGCCCAGAAAAGACCATGAAATGCACAATAAATCAATGCTATAACCATGAGAAGCATAAAACCATCAAAAACATTGGACATATATTATACCTGAAATGCCACATAACAACACCACAGACCATTAGGACTTGACCTCCTTGTCGAGCCTGTCACAACTCCAAAGGTCGCAACTGCATTTCTAACAAGATGAAAATTACTATCAGGAGGCAGATTCTGAACGCAGACCATGTAGCCTTTCAGCCTGCCAATCCTTGAACCCGGGTTATGCTGATCAAGGCTGTTCTCATTCATAGTAGCACTTTCCTCCATGTCATCCGATGTTTGACTGATACTATTCGCACTTTTGTGAGAACTTTGTTCTCGATAAGTGGAGCCTTGCCCTGTCATGTCTACTTTACTTTTTGCGTTATTTGCATCGAACAGACTTGAGTGTGGAATAAATGGCTTCTTTTCCCCAGGTGGTGTCCACACATGAGAGGCTGCCTTGTTGTTTGGTGGATTTCCAAAAGCATTCATAAGCAGCTGAAAACATAAAAACAAGAAGATAATAAAAAAGAATTGATTGGAACGACTTAAAACATGAGCAGCAGACAAAAATAAGACAAGATCATGGTTACTTACAGGACGCATATTCAAGTCATTTGAGTTTTTTGCATCAACAGATTTGGCACCTGCTTCAGGTAGATCTAGATCAGAAAAATCATCTTTCTTCTTTGAAGACATCGTCTCTTGCTTTTTTTGGCCAGAAATTTCACGTATGGATTCAATTACATGCTCCCAGCTTCTTCTATAATCGGTGCTTTCACCTGATGAGCTTTTTGGTTTTGATAGTGAGGATCCCGTGTTAATTATGCGCTCCAAGCTTCTTTTATCGGTGCTCTCGTCTGATGAGATATTCGGTCTTGATAATGATGAACCCATGTTCTTCACCGAGCTGTTGCTCTTTACATTTGTAGCAGTATGGTTTCTAAACCTGGAAAGAATGAACTCACTCAGCTTGGCAGTTCTTTCTGAGGAAGACTTATGTTCTGCTTCTGAACTCTTTGTGGTCGCCACAACTGGGGTCGAGCGAGATTTAAAAGCCTCCTTGATACCCTCCATGAGATTACTTGGCCTTTCTTCATCCTTTACAGTCTTATGTATCCTGAAAGAAAACACAGTAGCATAAATCATCTAGCCATACCTGGCATGATATTTTAACTCCTGCAGCCCAAATCCTAAACCGTGTAATGCTTAACAGATATGGCAACAAGACATCTCGACGGACGGCAGAGAAGGAGCAGAAAGTTGCAGCAAGGTGTCCAGAAACAGACAAGAAGTTTAAAACATCATGCAGCTAGCCAGGTTTCATCAAATTGGAGTCTTTGCTGGCCTTTTTAAGCACAATGCAGTGAGCTTTCTACAAAATCAAATGTTTAAAATCTTGAAATTCACTTCTCCAATTTGTTACTAATCACATAACACAGCTCCAACACATGCACTGCATGTAACCAAAGTTTTGAGACCAACTGAACATGTGCTAGAAAAAGTATAGATATTCATACCCATTAGATTCCATTGAAGTCTGATCACAGGTACCCAAGTCTTCCAGCATTGCATTTCCTCCATACAATCTCTTAACACTTTGACTTGCCTCTGCATGCCACAAGCCAACACCTTCACTTACATAAATCATAGCACTTCAACAAGGCCTTCTGAACATTTAATATCCAACAGCTGTTCAGAAAGCAGCTTGCATTGTAGGTGGCTAAAGAAATATAATATATGGTGTTCCTAGAACACTGCAATACAAGTCTCAGCTACTATTGTTTATTCACAATGGCTATCTACAACTAGCTTGTGACTACTAAAGCTTTCCTGTTGTAGTGATCCAAAATGGGAAAAGATTCTCCATCGCCACCATCGCCCAAGAAACAACCAAAACTTTTCACTGTTGAATTAAACTCATTTAAAATACAAATGACATAGTTGAATTGAAACTCATTTCCCAAGATAAGAAACATAGGATATGTTTCAAAAAAGCTATTTCATACAAAGCCCCTTTCTTATTTGATAAGAGTTAAAAAACCTTCAGAACCAAAAACTTTTCAAAACCTTCAAAGTTCCAACTCTAGTAGTGGGAGCAAGGATGAGGATCATGAAGAGATAGAGGACGTGGAGGATGAGGAGAATGAATCATGATTAACTTATTAAGATAAGTTTTTAGTGGTTAATATAAATATAATGGGATATTTGCCTATGTTCATGGGCACTGTTTGGTATTTTTACTATATATGTCCCTGTTGGACACTTTTATCACACGTCTTTGTTTGAAACTTGATGTTTGTGAGTTCTCTTTTAAATCGTTTACTTTTCATATTAAATCTTTTACCTTTCATTTCATAAACCACAATGTAGTTTACAGCTGGCAGGCAATGCCTTTATCCTTTAAGATTTAAAATTATTTAGAGGTTTATATAGTGCAATTTGATCATTCATCATTGCTTTGAATGTTTGATGTATCCAAGTCTTATGACTCATACTTTTTGAGATGATTGTAAGAAACGTTTTTCTGAGATTTCTTTAAAAAACCAATGTAGGAAACTTGTTTGAAACTCATACCTACTTTGTTGTTTCGAAACTTCTGGGTACTATGATCTCAACCCTCACAACAGCTCTAAACGTGCTGACATCATAAAAATACTCTTTTTCACAGCATTTTTCTATCAAGTGGAGATTTTCTCAACATGCAGGTTCATCATGCTGTACAAAATACAAACAATAAAAACACCAACTGATGAACGAGTTACACTAGCTTAAGACAACCATATCATAATGCATACAACTTTGCAACCTAAAAGTTGTATTATTCTCTACAGACATTAAACATCATCCCCTTACATTCTATTATTTTGTGATGAGCATGACAAAAGATTGAATGTGTGTCATTCTTTATACTACATATTTTGAGGCAAAATGCAATGGCTGAATCAACAGTTTCCACCTAACGTGCCCATGGTTATTGCATACCCAATCAATGTTCCCTTTGAATGATATTGTGAAATACCCTATTGTCTAATTATGTATTTCGCACATGAAATTTCTCCTCTCTCAACCATAAGAATGTAGACTATTGACATTCTTAGAGGTTAAACAGGAAGCAAGCTGGATTTGCAAAAGTTTGATTCACAAACTTGCTACCAATCTGAACTTTTCCAAAACTTCCATTGACTTTCAGAAATTCCATTCAGCATTTTGGCTGTAAGAAAGATTTAATAATATTAGGCTTACATGACAAGGAAAAGCATCCAATAATTCCAATCTGCCAAATTGCCTATGATTATTTAAGTCTAAGCACTGTGAAGCAAATAGATATAGTGGAAGCATTACTATACACATAGATGTGTGTATAGATGCACAGACACACATGTTAAGCATGATACAAAAGCAAGATGAAGGGAAATAAATACTCAAGAACGTGAAAAGAAATAAGCACAATGAGCAACCCCATGGTATGCAAACATAGCCAACCTCTTGGCTACTCAATAGTATCCTCCTGGTATTTCTAGCAATGAGAAGAAAAAGCTTCTGTTGGAATCAACCCACTACACCTTGTTAGGTGGTGCCCTATATAAGAAAGGTAAGAATAAAGTACTGCAAAGATGTATTGCAGGAGACAAGATTGGAACCAGTGGTAAAAGCATGACATGATGAGCCTTGCAAAGGCACTTTGCGAGAGAAGCGATAGCCAAAAAGGCCTTGCTCGTAGGACATTGGTGGCGGATCCTCACAAGAATGCCTATGACTACTATAAACATGATGCTTGTCAGCGGATGGGAAAGCCTACCAATGCTATACATGGTCTCCATAAAATGAGTATGCTCCTCCTGCTCCATCTCCCACTAGGTAAATGGATCGGCCTGTGATGTAACACTTCTGCAAAGCATTCTCAAGTTGGCACTAACAAAGACCAAAACATTTACTTTTTCTACTCCAAGGCGATTCCTCTTCAGTGAAGTAATATGATTGTAGGTGCTCCATAATTGCTCCAAGCAAGAGGAGCTCACTGCTTGACTTAAGATACGAACATCCAACTTCTGCAACTCTGGCCCATCTAATCCAAAATCCTCGCACCACAAAGATGCCCCAACCCCGCATCGGTCATGTAGAGCATCCGCACAGCCATAAGAGTTTTTTGCTCTCCTATAGAAAGCAAGCTAATCTCTAATTTTGCACCTAGTGTCAACATCGCGCACCATGCGCTTAAGAATTTGCCTCCAACGGAGATTGACCTCGGTATCATTTTCTTGATCCTTACCCTGAAACTTAGGGTCCAAAACAAATGCAGTTGAATGCAAAGGTGAGCTATAGGCATTCCACCTCTCAATACACAAATCATGTATCTCCTCATATTACTCAACATCGTGCACTAAATCCTTTAACTTTTCAATCATCCTATCCATTGCCTCGTACACTTTGCCAATACTATATGGCTGCATACCATCAATGAGTCTTAACAATTGTACAATAGGCACAACCATTGCATTAATTTTTTTTACATTATCCCAAAATTCATTGCTCTCTGCATTTTCTTTGCATATCATGCCCACGGGAGTGACTGCCAATGAAAAAGTACTAAACTCATCACTGACAAACAACTCTCACTGCACCCATCCACTCTCTGAGGCGTCCCAACATTAAAAAGTTGTAGGCAAACCGTGTGTATGAATACTTCAAGAACATCTTTTTTAATCTTTTTGTAAACTCATAACAAAGGTATTGGTGATTTAAAATAAAAGTAACCATTTGATTTGCATCATGTATCACAGGATGGACCCATGATAAATCACCAATATCATTCAAAAGGTTATTCAAGCAATGTGCCATGCAATAAGAAAATATGATATGCTTATATACTCCCTAAATATTGGCACCTGCTGCCCTATTTGTGGACTCACCATCAACCACAAAACCAACCGCCAAATGTGGCCCAACAATCTCAATGGCAAAGATCCACTTTGTTGCAAGCTGATCTGCGAACTTCCCAGTCCTTGAAGCATCATGGGATGACATAAAATACATCTCCCCTCGAGAATAAGCTACAATACCATGGATAGATCTCTTTCTCATATCACTCCACCCATCAGCAATAAGTATGACACCATTTTTCTCCCAATCTCTCTTTATGTTTACTATAGCTTGCTCCACAACACGCTTTTCCTTATCGAGCAAGGTAGTGCGTGAGTCTCAAAAGAGAGGGACACATAGTTAGACCCACACTCTCCAACCTTCTTCAACATGGCTCTAAAGTACTTTGACCTAGGGACATAAAATAATAAACACAATAATTATCATGATGACATGATTTTAGAATAAGTTATAAATTTATATTATATAAGCTATAACTAAGTTATAAATTTAAAAATTATATTATTCAAGGAAAAAAAATGTAAATAGTAAAAACTCAAGTATATCATTTTGTCAAGACTCAAAACCTGACTATATGAAAGGTAATATGGTCGTGGTAGAAAAAACAAGCCACTGCAAAATCTGTCTTCTCTTTTTTTATTGGGTTCCAACTTCCATCAAGAGTAGTCTGGCATCTAATGGTCAAGATGAAGGCACTGATGGTGAATATGGACTCAAACCAGCGACTCCATACGGTGTGGATGCCACACTCGCTATTGTAAATGAAGCTCTAGGCTTATCAACTATTGTTGCTACTGCCGCTACCGCAAGTGTAGTTGGATTGACAACCACTCTTACACGCCTCGATAGAAATAGAGCCTCTTGTCCAACCACACAATCTAGAAGCTCCCTTCTTTTCTCCGACGTCACATTGGGACAAAATTGCACTTTCAATCTTGGCTCGCGCAATAAATGGGCCCTTATTTTATTTGCGCCACTTGTACGCTGGTATGGATACAACTTGCATGACCAAGGGTGTGATTCGTCTCCGCTTGATGGACATTCAGCATTTACGGAGGGAACGACCGTCCCCTTGTGACACTCCTAAACAGGAACATTCCTCATTTCACCTACACATCCCGCATAAGTATCCCATCTCAAGACAGCATTCTAGCATCCTGGGGGCTTAGGACGGGCATCCCCTGTTACTATGATCTATACCAGACCACTTTAATTCCTGAAGCATATAGTCTCTGACACTACCAGCCTAATAGAGACAAAGCCACCCCGCCAGACACCTTACAAGCCACGTCGTGGAGTCACATTGGATAGAGCCATTTCCCTTCGTCGAGCACGATGACCCCGTCTACCAAGACCACGTCCGAGGAGACCACACCACAATCGAATTAGAGTCATTATCACGAGATACCGAAGATTCACCACCAAGCATATTAGTGAAGCAGCTAGGGACCGCATCATAGCTGAGATCATGTGTAGATCGTGAGATCAACTACAGTCCATAGTCTCCACCACACTTTTATACATGGTTCTATCAAATCCGGTTCTTCTTTTCTTTCCTTTTCTTTTCTATCGATGGAACAACACTACACATGGTTCAACCCTAGTATAGTTCCATCATATAGTAATTTTCAATATTGTTTCATAGACCACCTACTTACTTGTAATGTTATCTTTACCTTACTAATGAGATGACATTAGACATAGATGTACTCTGGATTTTGTCTCATAGGCCACATTGGCCTTATGTAGACGTTAATCTCTCTCTCTCTCTCTCTCTCTCTCTCTCTCTCTCTCTCTCTCTCTCTCTCTCTCTCTCGCAGTAAAAAAGTTTTTTCACTTATATGAGCAAGTTTTACCAAGTAATAGTCTTCTAATTTATTTTTCAACATTATTCAACTTATTAAATTAATATTTTAAAATATTAATTTTAAAAATAATCTAGTGATTATTTTAGTGCCTAAAAATTTAATTTCACCGACTAATAATTGAATTGTTTAAGCCACTTTGACTTTCAAGTATATCTAAGTAGTTATTGATTCTTGGACCGACATTAACTAATTAATTAATGTCTAGTTTCTATGTCGCCATTGACATTAGTGACTAACAAATTAGTCTAGGCCTAAATCTAATGCATTTCATTCTTAAATTCACAACTAAGCAAAGGTAATGAATTGCACTCTTTTGGATATAAGTGAAAGCTTACATTAGTGAACATAAATCACAATGAAAGAAGTATCTTCCATTGTTAGAGTTTGCTTACAACAATACAATATACTCGTCCATTAAAAAAGCTCGAAATGAGATAATGCATGTTAAGTAATTCCTCCTTTAATCATTTGATCTGAAGATAAGATTTTTCCTACAGATTGGTTTGCTTCAATTTTAAAAACAACAATGGATTAAGTTCAAGTCACTATCATCTACCAATTAGCTACAAAATAAGCAAGCAAATAAACGAAGAAAACATTTAGCTTTTCAAATTGGTTAATATATCTTATTGAAATTTGACAAAAGCAAGCTAAAATAAGCTTCTAACCAAAATTCATCTTTTTTAAAGCTCTTCGATAGATACTTTAAACCCTTCAAAGTAATTGACAAAATAAATAGAGTTTCTTCCTTCTCATTCAAAATTACACAATGTTTTTTTTTAAGTTTACTAAAGCTTTACACGTGACCAAAATCAAACAAACCCATTATTAAAGACCATTCAGAAGTCAAAGCAACAAATCAACTCTTGTAACCTGAACAAATTTTGTTTCACAAGGATTGAACTACAAAAAGTGACCTTAGGATGAAAAAATCCTTACTAAAATTCAAAATTTTATCCACAATAAATACGTAATGAATAGATCAAAAACTTATGAAAAATCATCCAAACATTCTCCAACCATATGAAGAAGCTTTTCAACTAAAAACAACTACATAAAAGTGAGAGAGCTATCATAGCACAATAAAAAAAGAATTTATATCATTTCTATTATTTTGTAGATTTAATTGTTTATTAAATTTGTTTCCTTTGCTATTATTAGAAAAAAAATACATTAGAGATGGCCGCTGATTAATAATCACAATTCAGATGTGGATTTTTTTTAAAATAAAACACACTTTCATCTATATGATTCAATTGAACGTGCTGCGCTTGTGTTTGGAACTCAAGCATATCAAAGTCAAACTTGCATACAAAATATATTAATGTCTGAAAGTACAAGCTAGATCCGTCATAACGAAGATTTACAATCAACAAGATGATATAATTATAAAATGTTTATACAATATTTATGTATAGATATGTAGACTAGAAGCTTAGAACACACTATCTTTGCATAAAAAACTTGTCTCAAGATTTTAATATTGTTTTTATAATGCACTCATAAAGAGCTTTTATATGACACCCATATTGAAAACCTGTAAATTTTAGAAAACCTCTCAAGTTTAAGAGATCCCTAAATTTTAAAATTCTCAAATTGGTCTAAAAATACCAATTCTAAAAAGCAAGAATAACATTCTAAAAATAGTAAGTTCCAAGTCTTAGCAATGCTTACTAAACTGAAATATTTCTATTATTCACAATTTCTACCCCAAAAAAGGAAAACCATCGAGAAGAGATAGCTATCAAGGCACTTATCACAAAAGTTTTCAAGTGTCCTACCACTTATTGCATCTCATAACATATAGTTAGCAACTTATGCTACTCTATTTTTTCTTTTTACACTAGCTTTCCCATTTCTTCTCTAAAGAGAGCTCATTTTTCCTCATTCTAAATCGATTTTCTTGGTTGTAAACTCTCTTGCAACAACTAAAAAATAGCCTGAACTTAGTCTCATCTATCTGTCAAAAGTGGAGCAGCGGTGGAAGCATAAACATGTGCTGAAATAAACTACTGAAACACAAGACAAAAAGAGAAAAGAAAAGAACACGATACAGATGAGAACTCAGATGTATGCACGGGAAATGGAATCCATATATCTGAACACGAGACAGTCGCATACAACAGTGAGTCACTGGCTGCGTGGGCACTGGCACTGGCTCCTCTCTCCACACAGTCTGCAGATGGTGAAATGAAGTGACTGACTGAGGAGGAGCCACTAAGTATAAATAGGCTGAAAAAGTGGGGAGCAATAATGCTGGTCGAACAGCATTTAATGTTGGCCGACTGGTGCATAAAATGCTCCACTGGCATAAAATGCCACACCAGAAAAATACCTAAAATACCTAATAAAAATGCCCAGCCCAGATCAAGCTCAGACTCACACATGAGCTGACAAATACTCTGCTAACACCCTCTCTCAGATCATGAGTGATCATATACATACAATAGTACAATGAATAGGGATCAGAAACTATAAAACATAGAACCACCAAGTAGAACCATGGATACCCAAGCAGTGGGTGATCAAGCCACCACCAAGGTGCCTCGTAGAGAACCTAATGTCGATGTCGATCGTACCAAACACTTGAAAATAGAGAAGATCATAGCATGTCTCTGTGTCCATCACCAATGTCTCGCAGGAGCATACAAGACCATCCTGTCAAAAATGCCTCTGAACATAGGTGACCATGAATTCCCGCCTTTGGCCAGACCGCCAAAGTGTCCCCTCATGTGAGCTCCAGACGAAAGCCTCCCGCTCTCTGTCAGATAACCAGCTCATCATGAACCTAGATGTCAATCCCAGCTCCAGGATTTGATTCCGCCAGACTGAAGTCGATGCGTCAGGGACGTCCCTCTCTGGAACCTGTGCACCTGTATAAAAATATAGATGAGGCGCGGCTACCCCATCTGAACACCCACTCACACTCCCTCTCTGGCACGAGAGTCGTGAGGGATGACCTCATCACCATCACTAGAAAGCAGCTGAGGAAGGGGCCACCAAGCCCTTCTCGCGATCCGAAGAAGAGGAGCCCTTCCGCACCTTGGACTTCACCTTGGTCGGAGGAGCGGAGTCGGAGTCTGATGAAGGAGAGGACTCATCGGTAGAGTCAACATCCCGCTTCGTCTTCTGCTCCTTCTTCCTGGAAGCCGCTAACTTCTTGCAGTCCTTTCGCAAATGTCCCTTCTTGCCACAGTGGTAACACTGGGCCTTCGACTTCTTCTTCCCGTCACCCCTCTCTGAAGCTACATAAGCCTCACCTCCATAATGTGCCGGAAGCCGCCCCTGTAATCTCAAGGATGTCTCATGGTTGTCCTCATCAAAGTCTTCAGGAAGAGGAGGAAAAGGACGGAGAGGACGAGGAGTAGCTCCACAGACGATGTACCATAACCGCTTTTGCATAAACCAAGCTTTCATGACAGCACTCCATGTGAGATAATCAGGTCCATGTAACTTATCATCAGTGGAAGTGTATGGAGGAGCCATAAGGAGAGGATAAGAAGAGAAGTAGAGAAGAGATGGAATTTAGAGAGGAAACACAGCCAAAACACAAGCACAGACTGCAGAAAATGAGAGTTCACATGCAATATAACCCAAAATCTGATCAATAGAAGACAAAATCTGTTGCAGAAAGTCAAAAAATCAGTCAAAAACTGCCAAAAACAGAGAAAACGGCCTGAAGTAATAGTCACCCAGCCATGAGAGACGCTGAATCAGCAAAACGTAGGCTGTAAACTGGAGAAAAGCAGGTAGAAAACTGTCGCCAGCAGCTGCTGATGAAAAACGCAGGCAGCAGAGGGTGCGTAGGCAGCAGGCGATGGCAAAATTGCAAAAAACGCAGGCTGAAAACAACCCCAAAACAGGTCGCCTGGCTGCGACAGCAATCATCTGATCAGCAGGGGTACAAAACAGTCCTGAAATCAGCAAGAAAACACAGCAGAAACACAAATCCTGAAAACAGATACCATGTCAAAAGTGGAGCAGCGGTGGAAGCATAAACATGTGCTGAAATAAACTACCGAAACACAAGACAAAAAGAGAAAAGAAAAGAACACGATACAGATGAGAGCTCAGATGTATGCACGGGAAATGGAATCTATATATCTGAACACGAGACAGTCGCATACAACAATGAGTCACTGGCTGCGTGGGCACTGGCACTGGCTCCTCTCTCTACAGAGTCTGCAGATGGTGAAATGAAGTGACTGACTGAGGAGGAGCCACTGAGTATAAATAGGCTGAAAAAGTGGGGAGCAATAATGCTGGTCGGATAGCATTTAATGTTGGCCGACTGGTGCATAAAATGCTCCACTGGCATAAAATGCCACACCAGAAAAATACCTAAAATACCTAATAAAAATGCCCAGCCCAGATCAAGCTCAGACTCACACATGAGCTGACAAATACTCTGCTAACACTATCTCCATCATTATCCTCTAATCCTCCATTATCAAATAGCTTCATATTTCCTCTTATAATTCTATTTCACTATTGTTTTACAGCACAACAAGCATATAAATTCATTGCAATACCTCCTTCTTAAGCTTTTTTTCTATTTCAAAAAACAATAAATAGCCATATTGATATATTATTGTTTATCAAACAACAAGAAATGCAAATTTTTTCTCATATATTCTCATCTTGTAAAAAAATCAATTGTTTTAGTGGTATACTAAGTGATATTGTTTCCTTAAGAACTAAAGTTGAGCGGAATTACACACCTTCGGTCTCCAAAACAAAGAAACATAATAATTGTTAAGCATACTATGTTGTTTGGGATACATATATACATACATACATACATATATACACACACACATATATATAAGTGGATTAGACATCTATTAGCTTTTTTCTTTTAGAAAATGCATTATCTCTATATCTCTATATTAAGGAAATGATTCATACAAGTGAGATTGACTCAGTGTGACTAAACAGAAAAGCATCGCAAATATGCTCTCAAAAGCCTCTTTCTAAGTCTAATTCTAGGTTTTGAGCTTGGTTCTCATTAGGGACTAACCTTTATATTATCCCTCAAGTTGTATTATTTACTCTTGAAGACATTGTTATATCCAAGTAGTCTCCTTTTAACGTCATTTCAATACAATTGCATCTACCAAACAAGAAATTTTAAAAAAAATTCTACTTGCTTAGGATGAATTTATACTTTTATTCCATGATTTCATGAGTCTAAGTCAAGGTAACATTTTAGCTATCTTGTCTTTATATACCCATACTCCCCTTGTATGTATGCTTAGTTATTGTGTCTAAGCATATGCCATTAATTCTACCAAGAATAACTAGTAGATATAAACTAGCCATTAAAAGATGGCTTTATTTTTTTTCGTATGTTTTTTTGTTACCAAAAAAAAACATTCAAGCTATATTTTGTGTATTATTAGATGATATAGTTTATTATCATTTTTATGTCTAAAGATCACTTCCCTTAATAAATTATAATATTATTGTTTGTAGCCCAATAATCACTAGATTTTTATAACCACCCCATTTTACGAATCTAAAAAACATGTTTGTATGTCATTTTAAAGTCATTGATCTAGCCAAATTTTGTTACTAACGCAAATATATTTACACATCTTTGGCAAATGGACGACTAGCTAGTTTCAAAACATATGGCAATATTGCACACAACAATGTCATAAAATGAGTTTTTTAATATACACATTTTTACTTATTTTTCTTCTTCTAATATTTATGGATTTTTTCCTATATGATTTTATCTAATTTTATCTATCAATATAAAATATCACAAGAGACAAGTGATCCATATGTCTTTATATATATGTCCAATATACACATGTATATATAACTTATACCCAAAAGATCTGTGTATAACTATGTATCAATCATCTCTTTCTTGTGAACTTGTGAACACTACACCACATCAATGGGGCTATCAATAGCAATGCATATATAGGTCATATTTTGAGCTTCATCTATCTGGTATACTTTTGATTTTGGTTGTCATTCTAAACTCACGTCTTTTGCCAATTCTCAGCCCACCTACCAAAATTCATTATGATAACTCATCTTCTTCACACTTAAGCCTAGCATCCTTCCAATCCTTCATCCTTATAACTAATGTGTACCACACCTCATGCACTTGTCTTTGCGTAACTTGACCAACTATACAGTCTTGTTTGGGCTTTTATCTCTTTCTACTTTTCCTAGTACTTCCATGTGCATTCTAACATGATACTAGTGCAATAACTATTCTAGTCTTGATATGCAGGGCACACACATGCATTTTGCTGCAGCATTTCTTAACTTTAGCTAGTGTAGAACAACTTTTTGCTATGAGTTGGATGTTTGATGTCAACTTGTCGTTGTGATTTCACCAGTGCATATCAGCAAATACAATGTCAGACCCAAACATGGGATTCTTAAGGTTAATAGCTTGTGCATGAGCATGCATGAAACTACTGGTTGGCCAATCTCCACCACAACCACTTCCATTCCACTCATGCAATTAAATATAGTGCTGTGCTCACTTCTGTATACCTTCAAATTGTCACTGTCGGCTTCAGATCAAGGGGAAACTAATGAGGGCACAAACACGAGATGCAACAGATATGAAGCAATGCATGTTGCCATTTGCACATGTTTTGCATCTGCGATCAACGCCTATGATGAGCTGATAGCCACCCCTATTGCATTGAAGCAACTAAGACGTATATAACCAGTTAAACTGTGAAACGTAACCATGATGTTGATATTTCTCCCTCTCGCAGCTGAGGCGCAAAAGACCACTTAAACTATGATGCACGGCTGTGACGATGATAGTCCTACCTCACGTTGGAGGCAGCTGAGGCGCACAGACTATGGAGTAAAACATGGCTATATGGTGACAATCCCCCCTCTCACATTGAAGCAGAGCTTGAATGTCCATGATGCAATCATATCGTTTTGATTTTTGGAGAATCTGAGGGAACGTTCACAAGTTCGAGAAGGGCTTACCTCCTGAGAACTTGAGGAGCCGGAGCTGTCGTACTGTCGGAGAAGAGAGGAGGTGCGAGCTGTGAAGAGACCAGAGGCTGCTCTTGATCTGCCGCGCCATCGCCATCAGCACCTGTTTCACGAGCGCGCTACCGCTTCCATTAACAAGGCTCGAAGCTCTTTCTTTCTATCTCACTGCCTGTCTGAAGAATCTATCTAGGGTTTTAGGAAGCTTAAACCTTCCCACCTGAATTGGATAGGCCTTTCATAGTTCAACTATCAAACGTGTAACAAAGTCCACAACTAGGACATACACTGGCAAGTGTAGAGATGTGGAGATGGTTTACTTAACCACACGTAACCTTAGTGTCAAAACTTTTGGAGTTGGTGGAGTACCTCCAAAAAATGGACGTACTCCGAGAACTAGTCAAAGTTCAACATATAGTGGTCATTCATTGGTATGTTTTGCATTCTCTCTCCTCGAGTCTCCTCTCAATGACTACCCATAGTCTCTCTCTCCTAATTGGCAAAGGTGGATTCTAGGTCAAGTTTAAGTTTGGAGCCATCTATGCTTACATGAGGTGTACACGAGGAAAGTCCATGGAAGAAAGCTCTTTCAGTGTGACAAAGGTAAGAATCATTCCACCTCCTTTGATGTGTTCCAATGGACATAGAGTCATTGCCCTCTACAAGAATTGGTTTGTTTATTTACCTCATTCTACTTCAAAACTTTGCCAATACCTGGTATAGAGAAGTATTTAGAACAAATATGCTTCTCTTAGGTACTATGAAGATTTCGTAAAGTTACACCTATACCTGAGTGTTGAGCATATCTATTTCATACCAATATTCTCCACAAAAAGAAGACTTCTACATGACAAGAGGCAAATTATGCAATTGACATGATCATATTGCATTGTCTAGTATTATCAAGGGCTAGCAACGCATGACATATTGATATGCATGAGACAATGAAGTATTATGGGTCATCTTTCATATCATCATGAGGTGTGAAAAAGATCATTTGTAGACAATAAGTATCCTAGTACCCTTTGTATGTAATCAAATGGACATCCAATTACAAAAATATGGATAATCCTAAGAGGACCCAAAATTGACTTGAATATCATACTTAGCATGGTTGGCACAAACTTTAGCTTGTGGCAACTTGTTGCTTTTTTTCAATAGTCTTTATGTTGTTAAGATCTTCCTAAAATTCTTCTCACAACTTTTTTCCTCATTGTTTAAGGGTAGATCCCTCAAAAGTCATATGAAAGTATTGCAAAGGTGATTGTGGTTGTGGGTGAAGGGATATTGGATATTGCAAATGTTTTTTTAAGAAGGGGAATGCTTGTTGCAAAAGTAGGTGCTATTTTTAACTCGATCGATGGTTGATTATGGGGTTGGTATCAAAATGGAAAAATGTATATATAAGTATAGCATATGCTATCGTAGTGATGGTGGGCACACTTAGGAGTCACTACAACCCATGTTTTTCCCCTCCTTAAGAGGTTTTTCTACCTTGGGCTTGTACAGAGCTTATATTGGCCTGATTCAAGATTATGTACTTGTCCTTCGTAACTTATTTTCTTTCATTATCTCGAGTAGTAGAGCTATGCACTTCCTCTTACTCCTCTATTACTCTTCCATCGACACTTGCATCCTTGCTTCATTATTTACCATTTTCTCGAAGAACCTGTATAAAAGCTTCATTCCACCCCCCTTTGCAAGGGTCTCTTTGCATAGTTGCAAAAGTCATAAAATTCTTGCATCGCTTGAGATGGACTTGGGCCTTGATAGTGTGTAGTCTCTTGATTTTGCAACTTGTTTCACAAAAAATGCACATTCTGGGCTCTACAACTAGTTTTTATACGTTTTCCCCTACCCCTAGAAAATTTGATATTTGTTCTATTGCAATTATTGCTCCTACGCACAATTTTTATCATAGCTTCTAGCTTTATCAAATTCACTTGTCTTACTCACACAACATGTGTTTTTCATGCTATATACAATTGTTAAAAATGTGAGAATACATGTACAACAACTCCATAGTAGTCATTCCCATGTTGGAAGCATAAGTACTGCTTTTGTGATTTATAGGTAATTTGCACTTCTACCTTGGATAGTTTATGGATGCCATTAATGAGAAGTTTAATGGGATCAACGATCTATTTGGGGGCAATTATGTGTTCAATAATTTGTTGCTTGATAATGAGATGTTGATGGGATGAATTATCAATTCTAGTATTGTATGATATATCATGTGTTGGTTACCAAAGAGATGTGAAATATTACTGCATGGATCGAGAAGTGGCATAAGTCTCCTATTGCAACTATTGCATTTGTAGGCATTGTAAAGGATGAGAGAGGGTCAAGTATTGTTGTGCCAAATGTATTGCATGTTGAACAACAATCGAGATGGGATGAAAATGATGCACAAGTTCATGTATTAATGGCCTTGTTTGTCATAATTGTAATTGTGCTCATGTAAAGCTACCAAGTAGCTCGGAATCCACATCTAGCTCTATCTAGTGCATAAAGAGGCATGTGTTGCCTACCTACCTAAGCAATCAAATTCATCATTTTGTTATTGTCCAACTAATCAAAGAAATTTGCACTTCAACTCATGGGAAAGGGAAACCCCAATGCCTTCACTTTTGATGAGTTGAATTCAATTTTACTACACCAAGAATAGTTGAGGTAAGATCATTATTTGATGCATTCAAGTGATTGGGCCTTTGTTGCAAGTCATCATAAAGGTAAGGTAAATGCCTCTTTTAGTGTTGGTTCTTCAAAGCTCAAGTTTGATTATTCATACATTTCTAGTAAACAAATGATCAAGGTGGTAAGAAGAATAATAAGTTTTTTTGTTGTTATCACAAGCATGAAGGTTACATTACTACGGATTGTCAAAAGTTGTAGGCCAAGGAAAAGAAGTTGAAGGTCACATTATTAAGATCTATCAAAAGTTGTAAGCCAAGGAAATGAAAAAGAAAGAAAAGGATTTGGTAGTCGCTTATGTATCAAATTATAGTTATAAGAAGAAGGATGTTGTACATTACATTCAAGAGGATTATGTTGAAAGGTGAGAAGGATCGAAGCTTACATGGGAGAGCTATGGCGAGAGCACGAGAGAGAGAGAGAGAGAGAGAGAGAGAGAGAGAGAGAGAGAGAGAGAGAGAGAGAGAGAGAGAGAGAGAGAGAGAGAGAGAGAGAGAGAGAGAGAGAGAGAGATGCAATGTGGGAACTCCAACAGTCACTATGTGTGACCGGCCTTCCCTTTATTCATCTGTTACTAAAAGAATAAAGAATAAAGTGACGGTGACGGGTGCCCGCCGCCTGCAGTGTGCATGTGTGGGTTCTATCAGTGTAGTAATACACGGGTGGCTATGCAGAGGTGCCTTTACCCCCAACAACCTCCCACTTAAAGGCGAATCTGCCCCAGTGAGGAGTGAAAAAGAAAAAGAAAAGGCAGTATATGTATACATGTACAACAGGATGAGGAAAGATGTCATCTCATCCCATGCCCATCAATCTCCTGAGGAAGGCAAAGTGCTTTGTAGAGAGGCTTTTGGTGAGTAGATCTACAGGATTCTGGTTAGTCGAAATCTTGACAAGGTCAGCAAACTTGCCCTCAATGGGGAAGTGATACCTTACCTCAATGTGTTTTGTCTTCGCATGGAAGACCAGATTCTTGGCAAACTGAATAGCACTCATAGAATGCAGTGTAGAGATAGAATCAATACTAAAGTCATGAACCAAACGGACTAACCATATGGCCTCCTTGCAAGCCCTAGTGGGGCTGCAATATACTCAGCCTCAGTGGTGGAAAGAGCCGTACACTTCTGTATCCTGGACATCCAATAGACAGCACCTCCAGCATAGGTGAACACATAGCTAGAAGTGGACTTCCTACTATCTACATGTCTTGCATAATCTGAGTCACTATATCCCACGACTCCTGTATCCTGGCTACCATAGCATATGCATATATCTCCAGTGCCCTTTAGGTACCTCATGATACCCTTCACGGCATCCCAATGCTTCTTGCTAGGTGTAGCCATATAGCATGCCACAACACCAACTGCAAAGGCAATATTTGGATGAGTGGCTATCATGGCATACATAAGACTACCCACCACTGCGGATGCATAGGGAATCTTGGCCATCTCGGCCCTCTGCTCATCTATCTCTGTGGACAATTGACCTATGATACCTTCACATAAGAAGGCAATGGACAGCTAATAGGCTTCGCGTCCTGCATGTGGAAGCGCTCAAGGACTTTATGAGTGTACTCCCTTTGTGACAAGTAGAGGATTCCTTGATGCCTATCGCATCTAATGCACATACCAAGTATATGAGAGGCATATCCCAAATCCTTCATCTCAAAGCTCTTATTGAGTTGAGCCTTAAGAGCATCTAGCTCATCATGAGCTTTCCCTGCTAATAGCATGTCATCCACATAGAGTACCAAAATAAGCAAAGAATCATCACGGGATTTCTTCATGTACAAGCACAAATCCATAGCACTACGGCTATAGCCATGTGACTGCATAAAGACATCGAACTTATGATATCATTCCCTAGGTGCCTGCTTCAAGCCATAAAGACTTTTCTTCAACTTGCACACTAGGTGCTCCCTGCCAGGCTCTGCAAAGCCCTTAGGCTGCTCCATATAAATCTCATCATGCAAGTCCCCATGTAAGAAAGCCGTCTTAACATCCATCTAGTACAAGTCCAAGCCAAGTTGTGCAATCAAAGCCAAGACTAAGCGTAGGATGGTTATCTTAACCACAAGAGAGAAGACCTCATCAAAGTCAACACCATGCTCCTGCTTAAAACTCTTTGCTACTAATCTAGCCTTGTATGCCAGCTTGGGATGTCTAGGGGTACTTTTCAGCTTATACACCCACTTGCATGGCAGAGCCTTCTTGCTAGTAGGCAAGGATGTTGGGGGTAAAGGTGCCTCCACCTAGTCGCCCGTGTATTACTACACTGACAGTACCTGCCATTGCACACTGCAGTGGCGGGTCCCCATCATAGTCACATTCTTTATTCTTTTAGTGACAATTTGAATAAAGGAAGGCCCGGCCACACATTGTGGTTGTTGGAGTTCCCACTTTTGAGTCCCTCACTCTCTTGGCTCTTGCTCTCCATCTGCCATAGCTCTCACCGCCAAGCTTCTTCCTCCTAGGTTCCACTTCTCTTTCAACTAGTATCAGAGCGAAGGCATTGGAGCTTACCCGGCATTCTCTTTAGCCCAGATTTGAAGAGCTTTAACCCGAGCTTCAATGGCAGCCATGGCACCTTCATTTGCAGGTATGTTTTGATCTCCTGCCTCCTCCTCGAGCTTCCAGACCTTCATCGGCTTCTTCCCGAGCTGCATTGGAGCCCCCTCGACATTGCCACATGCCCTCGAGGACTGTTGAAGACCCCCCAGTCCCCAGGAATAGCCAGCACAAATTTTGATGCATTTTTAGGGGGATGGGTTGACCTACTCCTAGCATTTCCATGCTCTTCCTCGGCTTTTCGGCACTCTTGGCAACCTTCCCGATCATTGTTGATGCCTATTGATGCCCAATGATGCCCTGATGTTATGGGATGCTATGTTTATGCTTTGGGACTGATTTGGGCACTGTTTGAGCTTCATTTGACAGTAAATATGCTGCTACAATATAGTGGGCTGAAGCTCATTTACTTAGTGTATGCATTGGTTCTTGGATACAGGGTGCTTACTGGAGATGTGAATGATCATACCGATACATTTGGAGACAGTCAAATGCTTCTTTCTGGTTCCGGAATGCTTTTGAGCTTGGAATAGGCTCCGCCTTGGTCGTCATTCACTGGCATTTGGCTCCAATTGGCATGCTTTGGACCGGTTTATGCCTATTGTCACTGCTTGACATTTAGGCTTCTTGCATTTATGCTTTGGTCAGATATGGATGCCACTTGGTTTGCCCATGCTTGACTATTACTTGAGCTTCGTTTTCAAATGTATTTGAGCATTTTGGATCTACTGGGCATTACATTTGGTTGTCAGTTACATATTCTTTGAATGCTTTCAGGCTTATGCTTTACGAGTCTGAGATAGCTTGGGATTTATGCTCTGGATGTACCCTATTGGGATTTGGCATGTCTGATGCTATGTATTCGATGTATTAGAGCGTCGCTTGCTCTCTTTGCATCTGACTTCACTTCCTGTGGGAGCCTCTTGGTATATTTGGATGTACACAGAGTCTTATTTACACTTGAGCTTGAGCTTGTGGGACATCTATATGCATTTGCTCTCTTGGGAGCTTTATGTTTGCAGTTAGTCTGTAGTGGGCTTATTTGATACACCTATTGGGACAGGCACCTATCTCTATCACAGGTTTGTCAATTTTGTATGCATCTTGGATGGTTGTGCATTGAGCTTATTGCTCTATCAGTTGTGCTTGTGCTTGGTCTCTTCTCTTACCCCGAGACCCATTACATGCGTGACTTCTAGACCTATGAGATGTCTCTTGCCTGATAGGTTATTGGTTTGATAGTTCTTGATACCTTCTTGCCCCTTGACACTCACTGTTGGATGTATCTTGCTACCTGGCAGTTGCAATGACATATGTATCAGTGATTGCTTCATTTTGGGATAGTTTTACATAGCTGCTGTCATTTATTACAACAAGCTGAAATTTGCAAATTTTGAGCACTTCTATGAGAGTAATGCTTACTATTTGATGTTATCTTGGTCATATTTGGTGGACAGGTGCTTCTCTTGGTGAAATCCACTCTTTCAGCCAATTTTAGCAATGGTTTTAGTGCATTTTTTGCTAATTACAGCAACCTGCAATTTTGCTTTTTTGCATTGATTTGGGACAGTATGGTTGGTCATCTGAAAGACATAGCTCTCTTTAATATTGCCAAGTTGAATGGCACCAAAAATGGGTATTGGAAGTCCCAAATATGATAGGTTTTGGTGTAGAAGTTGCAGATTAAACCCTTGCATTTCAAGGGTGTTAAACCTGAGGATATGGATGATGATGTTTGGATGGAAGTTGATGAGTTATGCAAGTCTATCATTATTTTGTCACTCTCAGAAGAGGTCCATCATAATGTTGTTGAATATAAGAATCAGAGTGCATGGGATTTATGGGAGAAGATTCAGGAGCTCTATGTGCAACAGAGTCCTGCGTCACAGACGTATTGGCTGAAGCAGTTAATGGGCCTTCGCATGAAGGAGGGGACCTCCCTTTCATCTTATTTCAATCAGTTTCATGCTATCATGAAGAGTCTGTTGTCATAGGGTATTGAGTTCAAAGACAACTTGCACCCGTTATTTTTGCTTGGCACCTTGCCTGAATCATGGGATGTCTTCCGTACTGCCATATGCACGAACAAGCTTGATGGGGTGAAAATCAAAGATATTGAGAGTGCTTTATTAATTGAGGAAATTAATAGGAAAAACAATGATGCTTCCTGCTCTTCACATGCATTGACCATTAGAGGTGGTAGACATGGTAGGCATGATAATGATCATAAGGGCAGGGACTCTCAGAAGTCCATGTCCAAGTCATGTGGTCGTAGTAAGTCCCGTGGATGGAAGTCTGATCTTACCTATCATTATTGTGGGAAAGCAGGACATATGAGGCCACAGTGCCATAAAATGCGCGATGATAAGTGCAAGGAAAAGGGAAAAGAAAAACCGTAGGAAAAGTCTTCTGAGCGCAGTATTGTACTTGCAAAGTCCAGTGTAAAGATAGAAGAGGTTAATGTCATACAGGCCACTGATTCAGATGATGATTACATACTTGCAGCTTCTTCATGCGATGCCTTACAGGCTTCTGAGATACATTCTATGTATGCGCAATGCTAGCTCTTGGATTCGGGCTCATCCTTTCATGTGACACCCTGTAGAGATTGGTTTCATACCTATCATACCATGTTTGGTTCTGTGCATCTTGGTGATGACAGGTCTCTTGACATTGTGGGCATTGGAGATGTTAGGTTGTAGTTTCCTTCTGGCAGTTCTTTTATTTTGCACGATGTACGCCATGTACCTACGTTGACTCGTAGCCTTATGTCAGCTGGATAGCTTGATGATGTAGGTTATTTTGTGTCTTTTGGAGACTTTGCATGAAAGATTACTCGTGGCATGCTTGTACTTGCAAGAGGTGCCAAGTCTGGCAGCCTCTATCCCTTACTTGTATCTGGAGCTACATTGGATTATGTTTTGTCTGTGGGTTCTATTCCCTATGTATCCCTTTTGGCATGCGCATTTGGGACATATGTCTCTTAAAGGAATGAAAATGCTCCGTGCTTTGCAATATCTTCTGCCTTTTGACTCTTCGCATTTTGATTCTTGTGCTCATTGTTTGTATGGCAGGCAGACTAGAAATACACATAAAAATTCTGGTAAGAAACGCATGGGTGAGCCCTTGGCTCTTGTGCACTCAGATATATGTGGGCCCATGCCCTGTCAGTCACTTGGTGGGGCAAAGTACTTTGTTACTTTCATAGATGATTACTCACGTAAGGTTTGGGCTTATCCCATAAAGAGAAAATCCAATGTCTTAGACACATTTCAGCGTTGGTTTGCATTGGCAAAGAACCAATCTGGAAAAAGGCTCAAATGCCTAAGGTCAGATAATGGGGGTGAGCATGTATCATGTGCTTTTGAGCAATTTTGTGATGAGTGGGGTATTAAGCGTCAGTTAATCGCCCCTAACACCCCTCCCCATAATGGTATGGCTGAACGCATGTAGGACCATTCAGAAAAGGGTCTGTAGCATGCTTAGCTAGGCTGGCTTACTGCGGGCCTTTTGAATAATTTGATTCTTTTCCTGCTACCGAAAGTTTGATGGATGTCCCATCCAGCTCATTTAATGCATAAGTAGCATTATCAAACACATGTCTTACCACATAGGGTCCAAACCATCTTTTGGAAACTTTACGCATGGCATTATGCTGGTTATCTAAACTGCTATCATAAACCAATACCCAATCCCCATCTTGTATGGTTATTGGTCTCAATCTATATCTTTTGTCAAACCGTTTCTTGTTATGTATCCTTGCTGCCCTTAACTTTGCAGTTGCTGCCTCTATGTCTTCTGACTTTTTTTCCAACTGTCTAATGTGTAAGGCCAACAACTCCTCTCGATTCAACTCCTCCTCCCAAGGTAACACACTCCATGTGACTGTCATCTCTTCTATTGGCATGATAGGTTTTTGACCATACATCAATTCTGCAGGCATATATCATGTAATAGCACTATGAGTTGTTCTGTCGGCCCACAAAGCATAAGGGAGCAATCGTGGCCCCTCTGACTTCTTTCACTTTTTCCATTTCCTTCAGGATTATAGGCTGAAGTTAAAGCAAGCTTTATCCCCAACCATGCAAAGAAATCATGAGCTTCATCTGCATCCAACTCACCCCTATATGTTGTAATTTTTCCCACACAGCCATACCGACAAAAGATATCTTCTAAGAGAAAAGTACACACATCATTTGTTGTCTTAGTACGTAAAGCTTTTCCTTCCACTTGATTAGTCAAGTCTTCACGAGCAAGCACAAGATACCTCATTTGCCAAAGACCTGTAGGCATTGTGACCAAATCCACCACCCACTTAAAATGAAGAGACAATGGATATGTGGGTTGCAATCCATCCCGATGTCTCACAGTTGAATACATTTGACATGTCGTACATGTTTCCACAAAGTGACAATATTCTTATACATACCTTGCCACCAATATCTTTCTTTGATCTTTGTAGAAGTACCCTAAACACCTTTACAAAGATTTGATATATGCAATCCACTAGAGCATAGCAATGTCCGAAGTAGCACAACTAGTAATCATATCCAATACCGGCAAACAATCGGTCTCAATGACTACATGAGCACCCATAAAGAAATCCTTATCACATTTAAGGGATGTCACAATTTTCCATAATTCTCTTTTAACCTATGGATATCTTCTCTGTTGTTCAGTTAATACTTTAGTACTAAAGCGAATTGCATACCTTTGTCCTTCCTCATCATCTTGCCCAATTGCCCATCCAATCCTGATTGGGCTTGTATCAACAGTAATAATGATAGCCTTTCCATGTGAATAGTCAGCCTTTCTCAATGTAGGAGCAGATTTTAAGAGTTGCTTCAATTTCTTCATTGCTTTCTGATGCTTCCTTACCCAATGAAATTTCTGACCTTTCCTTAGAAGCTGATAAAGAGCATCAGCTACATGTGCAAAGTGAGGAATCCATATCAAATAGAACACACATGCACCCAAGAATCTATGCACCTCTGATACATTCGTGCATACATCTCGCATTCTATCAATCCCATATATTTTGGCTGGTGATGGCCTTCACCCATAAGGCCCACATATATGCCCAACAAGCAAAACCTCTTCAACTCCAAAGACAGACTTTTGTCCAGAAAGAGTTAAATGCACCTCTTCTAGACGTGTCAAAATCCTCTCACAATCCACAATATGGTCTGCAACAAACTATCTACATCCATGAGCATCCATCTCTTCATTCTTTTCATCCACTGCACACCCTTTGATTGGAACATCATCCAAGAAGGGCATAGTCAATTGTGGTATAAAATCCCTGAGTACCCTATTCATAGCATTTGTCATGTGTGCCACTGAGTTTGTTGCACCCTGTGGGAGAGTACACATCCGTACTAACCCCAAAGGACTCTTCATGGTTGTGATATCCCTACTTTCAATTGCAAGCTGAAACTGATCATAACGCGAGTAAAGATCACCCAAAGAATAGATCGCTTTGCCTGTAAAAGCCTCTGCAATTCATCAACCACAGGACCTGCACCCACATTTCTTATGGTCACTTTATTGACTGGTTGCATGTCTTGAATAAATCTCAAAGCCCCATTCTTTTTGGGCACAGTAAACCAATGATTTGAGTACGGGGCTAAAGAAAGCTCCAAGATCTTCATGCGAATCTTTTCATTTAGCAAATCCATCAACTTTGGCAAGTAAGCTTTAGGCACTGGAATAGGCCTCAAGTTCCATGGTACATGTGGCACAATAAATATGACCATAGGAGAGACAACATTTGGATCCACACAACCTATTTCACTTGGCTGAAATGCAACCTATTTCACTTGGCTGAAATGCAAATGCCTTCCCATGTCTAGCCAACATCCACATAAAACAGTCTCTCTCAGTAGGAAAAGAAACCCTTCTGCACCAACTTTCAATTCCTCTAATGTTTCAAATGTAAAATGATGACCTATATCTTTAGGATCCCGTAAGCTTGGCTGCCTTGACGCTTTTTCATATATACCCTCACTCTCTGGTGGAAGTGGCAAAGCAATTGGTTTCACCTTTTTGTCAACTATCTTGTACTTTGTCTCCACAAGTGCTTCAGTCCATTGTAATCCTTCCTGCTAAGCAAACAATGCTATAACATCATACATATCCAAAGAACATACTGACAACACTCTGTTTTTAGCCTCATTTTCTGCATGTACAATTGCAAAAATTTCAGCCATAGTGTCAGTAATATTCAGCCCATAAAAGATGCCCAAAATGCCATCATTTTCAGGTAACAGCCCCAATGCTCTCAGTTTCTTAATAGCCCGTTTCATAGATCTACGTTCAGCGCTACACATAGCTTCCATAGGCTTAAACCAACATGAACTATTTGCTGTAAACTAAGAATTACCAATAGTAAATATATGCTTCATTTCATCAAGAGGCGAGTACACCCTCTGAACAACACTACTATAGCCCCGCATTACAGCAGTGCTTAATGAAAATCTAGGTCTTTGAATTCCCTTGCATTTGGAACCAAAGGAGACTCTCGAAGCATATCACGATTTCTAGGATGATTAACACAAATAGTAAGAAATTGGACTGCTTTTCTCCCATCCTTGCTTCTGACTCTTGTATAAGCAGAACCATCATCAAGCACCTTTGTTTCCATACGCACACCTGTAATATAGGGCTGTCCCAAAATCACTGCATATGAGGAATTATCTTGCACAAAGAAGTGTTGCTCTTTCTGTACATCACCAATAATCACTTTTACATTAGGACATGCAGCATAGAGCTCCCTTGAAGAATTATTTGCAGCCCTCATATGCCAACCATGATCAGGGTCCACAGGCCATGCACCATTTTCATACAATCCCCACTCAATGACATTTATCTCAGACCCATGGTCAAGTAAAGCAACACAAGGAGTTTCACGTTCCCCTATTTTCACTACCGTTTTAGTGGTAGCTCTAGCCCAATGATTTATTGTGTAGTGACTACGAGGAATAAATCCTAGAGTCTCTTCTCCATATTGTTGCATTTGCCTTACTCCACCATGCATATTGCTACAAGAAAATGCATTTTCAACCACTTTCTTATCTTTTCCACATGCTTTCACTGATTAGTAGCATCCTGCATAGATAATCCAGTACTTACTTCATGCTCATATTCAGCCCGAATACCCAACAAACCAGTTTCCTCTTTAAATTGTAGCAATGCACTAGTGGTATCACCAAGAAACTGACACTTCCTCTTAATTATGTCAATGATCT
Organism: Lygodium microphyllum; assembly: GCF_053477565.2. NCBI lineage: Eukaryota > Viridiplantae > Streptophyta > Polypodiopsida > Schizaeales > Lygodiaceae > Lygodium > Lygodium microphyllum. The sequence continues at coordinate 137,100,572 of NC_141141.1, forward strand.
CATCATGAAATTCTTGCTTGGAAATGCCAAGCACCTCTCCCAAGGTGAATTCCACCCGACTTATTCAAGAACCTTCTTAAGATCTATGGCTGTCTCAATGTCAGATTGCAACTTATATCCTGGCTGCTTGCCCTTCTTTTTGCCCTCTTGTTTGTTATCCTATTTTTGCTCCTGACTGACCTCTTCCATAACATGCTCAGGAGATTGCTGATTTGCAGCTTTAGGCTGATTCATACTTCTTCTTGTCATTCTTTTAGATGTCCCTGCAATATCTTCATCTCTTTTTTGTTTTTCTTCCACAAGTACATTCGTGTTTTGTACCTTTGCTAAATATGCATATACTGAATATGCATCTACCGATGATTCCCAACCAGTTATGCCATGAATGTCTTGCCCTGCATGAGACATTTCACTATCAGTGACCTTTCTCTTTTCAGTTGCATGTGTCCATATTTCAGCCTTTGGATCAACCATCACTTGGCCATGCATTCTATCCAATTGTAAACCAAAAGTAGAAGCATGTATTGCCGCATAAGCATTTCAGACAGCCAAGTCTTCTTCCAACTTCTGCATACCTCCCTTTCCAAAATTCAAAGCAAGAGGCAATCCCATTTCTTGTGCATGTATTTTGCCATCTTTCCAAAAGATGAGCTGTCGTGCCAAGGCCTCCTGATAGGCAGCACAATCTTTTCTCTCATGTTGCAAACTGTCACACCACATATATCTTTTTCTAGGCTTAGGGGTTGCTGCTTGTCCCCTTTCCTCTTGTCCTTTTTCATCCAATTTTGCAACCTTCAATTGAAGATCCCACATCCCTTTGACCAGTCCAAGACATCTTCCCTAACAGAGGGAACAATAGCAGGTACAACCATAGGGTTAGCCACAGAAGTGGGTGGCTTATTAGATACTTCAACTGTTTTGCCCGTAACAGTGGGCAAGCTAGAGACATGCAATCTTTCTCTTCTTCTATGCTTCTTCACAAGTGCAGTAACAGCTTCCTTGACATGTGTCCACTCTATTTTCAAACCTGTCTCTGTAGTTTGATCCTCCAGCAAATCATCAAGCTTCTCTTGAAGCTCGGGATTAGCTGCCTGTAGAAACAATTCAATTTTCTGACTTGCAAGAACTTGCTGTTCTGTAAGATCCAACTACTCAAATAGGCTTTCAAATTCTCTTAACAATTCTGTAGCCACAAGACCCTTATTGGGTTGTAAAACCCACTCTTGAAAAGTCTTGCGCGTAATCAAACTGGTGTCCTCAATGTAAAATTCTTCCCTGAGTGTCTTCTTAAAGGCTACCCAGTCTCTGCATCCTGCAAGTATAATTCAGTAATCCATGCTTTCAGTTCATGAATAGTAACACGTACAAAATATCGGCTTCATGTAGATTGAGTCACTCCAAAGAATTCCATCTTTTGAGCATAGGTATGTACATATGCAATACATTCCTGCCATTGAATAACTTCACCTCACGCTCAACTGCTTGCAAAGCATTTATCACAACACTTTCTGTTTGAGTAGAAGCTTGCATCACCTGTTGTTGTTGTTGTACCTGCATAAGCATATTCATATTTTGCGCCAACTGTTGCAAAACATCATTGGAGATTGTATTCGAAGATTCTCCCATCTTGTCTTTCCTTCTTTTGACGACCTTTCACGTCGAGTTCACCAATGTCGGAGGGGTTTTTGTCGAAAGGTCGAATCCACTGCGAATCAGAAGTAGAAGGAAGTAGAGATAGGAGATGAAAGAGAAGATAGAGAATACCCAAGTGGCAAACACTACAAAAACAAATCACAATGAATTGAATCAATATGTATTGAATGAACCTAGAATCTTTGCACTACTCAGAAGCAATCTCCAGGCATTAGATCTCCTGGAGCTTCTTCGTAGAACAAAACGTGCATAAAAATTACAGCTCCTTCTCTGCTGCTCGGAACCCAAATCTGATGGCTCCATTGGCTCCGAAAGGGGGGTAAAACCGCAAGACACTTGCTCAAGGATCTCCGAGATCACTCCTTCTTCTTCTTTCAGTTCAATCTATAGTTTTCAGCCTGTTTACAGCAATCGCGACGTGCGCGATTTTGTCAATCTATCTTCCTTATGAAAAATCTCCTAACTGGATGAAAAAGTAACTTGCTTTTTGCATACCATCCTAATCTAGAATCTTTGACGAAGCAAGACCAAGCTAAGCTCCAAAATATCCAAAGTGAAGCCCAAACGAAGCTCCAATAGTATTCAAGCCCAAACAATGCAACTAGCATGTGTAGGTAACATAAGCATCAAGCATGTACCAACGGGTTATACTACATAGACCATAGGTATAAACTTTGTCACAAAGCATGCTAGTGTACACCAATTTCAAGTAAATACCAACCAATACGGAGCTCAAACAAGGCTCAAAATATATTCCATAACCATTCAAAGCATTTTCCAACCTTCATTTGCATCCCAATAGTCATATGAAACACCCGTGACCAATAGGCAAAGCATAAAGTGACTAAATAAGCTTCAGCCCTGGAGTGTACAATAGTGATTTACTATGTAAAACTGAGTATTTCAGGCCATTAATTCATCTCCAAATGCATGCATTCCCCTAACATTTGGGGACCATTTAGGACCAATCGGGCATCAAATGGCAATGCCAACCAAGCATAAACATAAAGTGTTGATGTAACACTATTTGTGGCTACTTGTAGATTGTGGAAAATAGTCCTAGACTGAGGTAAATCAGTCCACAAATCAATGCCAATGATAACCACCAATGCCGAGCATCAAGGGGGTGTTCCCAAGTGCCAAATGAAGTGTTTTCAAGTTGCCAATGAGTGCCAAGGGAGGTCTGAAGTAAAAAACGAATTTTTGTAAGTCTTCAAGCTGGCCCAAATAGGGCTGATGTTGCTGGGTATGCTGTTGGTCCACATGGCATTAGTGGGGTGGAAGGGGGGACTCAAGTAGGGCCTAAAGAAGGCCTAGACACAAAGCCTTGTCAAACCTAATCATGCAAGAGCCAAGATATGAAATGGGGGAGCTCCAATGGTTGGAGCTATGGCTGCCCCTTCCTGCTATACCCTACAAAGTGAAATAAACACTCAAAAGAATGCTTCAATAGCTCTGAAGGAATGCCTTGAGGGTGTCCAAATGGGCCAGGTAGGTGCTCGGGAAGCCGAGAGTGATCGGAGCTTAAAGGAGTCGGATATGGCTGCCAAGAGTGAGAACCAATGGTGTAGGGATTCGAATGAATGCTAAAGGAGTCAGGACCAAGCTCAAATGCTCAAGCAACCATGCTCTAATACTAGTTGAAAGGTGAGAAGGATCAAAGCTTACATGGGAGATCTATGGAGAGAGAGAGAGAGAGAGAGAGAGAGAGAGAGAGAGAGAGAGAGAGAGTGTGTGTGTGTGTGTGTGTGTGTCACAATGTGGGAACTCCAATAGTCACAATGTGTGATCGGCCTTCCCTTTATTCATCTATCACTTAAAGAATAAAGAATAAAGTGACGGTGATGGGCGCTCGCTGCCTGCAGTGTGCAGGTGTGAGTACTGTTAGTGTAGTAATATACGAGCGACTAGGCAGAGGCGCCTTTACCCCCAACATATCCTTCACCATACATTGTTGTTATAATATTTCAATGCATGACACACATGGCAGTTTATGAATTTGATGTTTGGTAACTTGACATTGGTGTTAACAAGCATATTACTCCTCATGAGGAATTCTTTTATTCTTTAGAATTTGCTTCACGTAAAAGTTGTATTTTACGTGCTAATAACACCTCATGACCTATTAAAGGTGTTAGTAAAATGTAGCTTATAACAACTGATAGAAGCACACTCACTCTCTCATTATTGATTTCTATACTCAACATGAAAATACCAATTAGTCTTCTTCCTCAACACTTTTTTGCTCTTTAAAACCTTATTTTCTTCAAAAAATGAACCGTAATAGTTATCTATATTTTATGCAAATCTCCTAAGCCCACTGGGAGTGAGAAGGAGGGAGGGAATGTGTGAGTATCAGGAGTGTGATTTTCTTCCCTTGTCTTTTATTACTTCTCCTTCTTTCCATACCTGTATGGGAGTTTGGACTTGCATGAAAGGATTTTGTTTGTGGATCGATTTCAATTAGGTAAGGGACTAAGAGTATAATATAGGAGTAGCTTATCCAAGGAGTTGGCTAGTAATTAGGGTGAGTCCACTAGTTTATAAGTTTGTGAATGAATAAACAAGTTATAATGTGGTGCACGGAAGTTCCAACAAGCTTCTCTCCCACCTAACTCTGGCAGAAGGTCAAACCACATGATTGGCAAGGTTTGTACCACAATTTGAAGTGCCAATGGATTGGCTTAATATTGTTTCTAGTGCACAATGATGATATTGATTAAACAAAGATTCAGGGCAAAACACTCTCCATTTTGATTTTATTGCCAAGGTAGGTGAAGCCTTAGAGAAGACCCATTAGAGGCTAAATCTATAGACATTGAGAAAGTAGAGTACAAATCGAGGAGAACTTGAACTCACAATTGAAACTCAACTCAATTATGGATCGTATTTAGAAAATGATTTTGAGGGAAAAAAGAACTCTATGTTCATATAGTGAATTTTTGTAATTTTCTTACTCGTTTACTCTAATGAATCCATGCACTATATATAAAGTGAGATATTTTATAAATAAAAGTTGATATTGCATTGAAAAGAAGTGAATTCATTCATTACAAGCAAGTCAATATATTTTATAAAGAAAATATGATATTGCATTGTAAATGAGATATCCATCTAAAAATTTGCTAGTCTTGAGAGGTTTGATTTTTTCTACATTTTTGAAAGTGCATACCTCTTCCATTTCTGTACATTTATGATAGTTTGCTATAATAGAAATGGGGACAACCATTAATTCATTTCTTGAGCTCCACTAATGTCGCATGCCTCTGTATTGATACTGGGATGGTCAGTACATGTGCTCCTTGGATAGGTTTGAGCTTGCTTTGCTCAATTTGGAGTAGGGATCTTTATTGTATACATAGTGGGCAGCAAGTATTTAACTTGAAAGACTTATGCATTAAAGGGTTACATGTTTCTTGGGTATGATATATACTTATGTGTATACTTGTCACTAAGGTATGGGCTTGGACATATCTATGGTGACATTTGAGGCTCCATTTTGAGCTACATTGGATGCTTTGGCATTTTGGTTTTATGCTTCAATGATTCGACTCACGAGCTTGAAGAAGATATTGGGTCTTATGCTCCTGGATGTATGTCACATGTATCTTGAATGTTTGGATGCTATACACATGATGTATTGAGCCTCTTTTCCTCATTTGGCATTCACTCTTTGTTCCAATGGGAGCTTTCATGACTTTTGGGTGTTACGTAGAGCTTTTGATATTTGTGATTAAACTTGAGCTTGTTTGTTTCAGTGACATCATGGGACTTGGTTGAGTTATTTACATGCTCTTTGGATGCAGCCATTGCCTAGTGGGCTGATTTGATTCATGCTTTGAGTTGGCACCTATCTTTGCCAATGCATTGTCAGTGATGTATTCATCTTGCTTGGCTATATATTGATATTCTTTACACTTGCTTAGTCAGTTGTGTACCTAGTAGTTCTCTTCTGTTATCTTTGAGACCTACTATATGCATGATAGTTATGCATATTGGATGTCTCCCCCTCTAACACATTAAGTTTGATAGTTCTCGGTACCAATCGCTACTCAATGAGTCTCCTAATGGTTTGTGTGACTATTGTCATTATTTTTAGCATGCTATAATTGTAGGTTATGCATCATCTATGAGGGTAGATGCTTAGACTTGACCCTCATTTATTAGCAGTTAGTGGACAACCCTATTCTTTGCTTATTTCATTTATTTAGACACCATCTTGGTCTTGTTTTTGGCCTATTTTTCTATCATTTACAGTAGCCTATTTGTCTTGGATTGTGCTTTCATTTATTGCATTATGGATAATGGATCGAATGACATTGCTGTCTTTAACATTGACAAACTAGATGTCACTAACTATAACTATTAAAAGGCACAAATATGGCAAGTTTTGGTGCAGAAATTGTAGATTAAGTCATTAAGACATGAGGGTATAAATCCCAAAAACTTTGATGCAGAGGATTGGTCTAAACGGGATGAGTTCTGTAATCTACAATCATTTTGTCACCTCTCTAAGCATGTTTTCTATAATATTGTCTTTAAAGGACAGACCGCCTAGGAGTTATGGGATAATTTTTTGTGACAAGTGTCTCTTATATATATTGGCTGAAGCAACTCATGGACCTTTGTATAAAGGAGGGGACTTCCATGTCCACCTACTTAAATGTGTTTCATTCTATTTTCAATCACTTGTCTTCACAAGGGATTGACTTTAATGGTGGGTAGTTTTATGTAAGCCATGATAGCCACTCATCATGGCACAACATTTGCAATGGGAGTTGTGGCATGCTATATGGCTACACTTGGTAGGTGACATTGGGATGCTATGAAAGGTATCATGAGGTACCTTAAATGCATTGTAGATATGTGCATATGTTATGGTAGCAAGGATACAAGAGTCATGTGGTACATCCACCTCCGGCTATGTCTTCATCCTTGTTAGAGGTGATATTTCTTGGATGTTCAACGTGTAGAAATGCATGACCTAATTTATTATAGAGGCAGAGTATGTTGCAGCCACTAAGGCTTACAAGAAGGCTCTCTAATTAGGCCATCTAGTTGCAGATTTTAGTATTACTAATGTGCTCCCTACATTGCATTCGGATCCTATGAGTGTTATTCAATTGAATCCAATCTTTTATGCAAAGACCAAGCACATTGAGGTGCGTTACCACTTTATCAGAGAGGTCATTGAGCTTATCAAGATCTCAATTGAACAAAATCTTATAGATTTACCCATTATAAGTCTTTGAGTAGAGCATTTTGCCTTCCTTCAAAAGGTAATGGGTGTAGGTACAAAACAAAAAGCAAGACACGACTTTTTGACAATAGTGACACTTGGGTTGCCTCAACTACACAATACCCATCACTCACTTGTCTATCCAAGTGGTGATGAGAACAAATGTCATTACATCTCTTTTCATTTTTCATAATATGGACATGCTACCCTATGACACTTGAGACTATCTAGAAAATAGCTCAAGCACACAATATACTATATGGCCATGTTTGATTGCGAAGCCTTATGACTGGCTATCGAACTTTTGTTCCATTCTAATGATCCATTTCTTTTTGTCGAATGTAGTTGGTAGCTTAAAACACATAGTCCCATTATATACAGGAGGAATTTCATCAACTTGGGCTAGATCTTTACACATATCCAATGGCTTTTTTAGTCGACCAGCTCTTGGACTTTTCTTAATCCAATTGATAATTGATTTGCTATCCAAAATGGTATTTTCTTGACTTTGACTGTCTAGATACATTATATTAATATCCTCCTCCCCATAAATTATCTCATAGGTCTCCAATTATTTCACATATTCCTTCATACAATCAAATCCCCCATTGACATACACTAGAGTTGACTTTCTCCCACTAGGCATGCTAGTTATTTTTGTGTTGATTTCCTCTTCAGGTGAATCCATACTTTTAGAGACATAAATGCATTCATTCAAATGCATAATCAAATAGGTTACTGATAGTGTTCTATCAAGTAAGTAATGCTTGTGACCTCATGATTCCATATAGGGAAAATACTAATTTGTGTTTGACTATCATCAGCTTGAATGATGCCTTTCAAACCCACCAACTTGCTGGACACAACAGACTTTGGAGGTCGTATGCACTGAGAAGAACTTCATCATTCCGCATTCAAACTTGGCATTGTCCACATGTTCCATCTACTCTCCTAGTCAAGATGGGAGTACTAGAGAGGATCATTTCTAGCTAGAGAGATGTGGTGCATTGGAGTACACACAAGAAGAAGTAGAAGATATGGGGTGAAACAATATGTAGATCTATCACACTAGTTAAGAATAACCAATTACTTTGCATATTTTTGTAGGCTTTGCTCCCATTGAAAAAGGCAAGACTACTCTCCCCATTCCATGACATTATGAGGCCCTTGTTATACACTCTGCTTTATAGCCAACCCATTTGCTCTTGCCTCATTTGACATGAAACCAATGAAGACAGGCTGGGCATGCCCACACTATTACATAAGATTGTTTAGATTCTTCCAAAATAATACTCAAGATCCACAATCCTCCTCTTTTGACTTGCATATTGGTATCACATGGAATGCTTTCATGATGCAAATAATTATAAATTAGTTTATAGGATATAATATTAATTCTACAATAATGTTGGTCAAAGTATCCTAAGGAATACTCACCAAGGATTAGATATTGAGCAAGACATTGTTGCCCAACCACAGGGTGAGTGTGATCAAAGTGCATCCCCCTTTTTTTTTGTAAATCCCCTATGCTTGTACATCGCATGCAAGTAACTAAATCCACCCTTGAAGCAGGACCTTTTGTAAATATCTTAAATAAATAACATTTTTCCTTAGGTCCTCATTGTTCTAGGAAATATGCTTCCATGGAAAAAGGGAAACATGCAATATCATTGCGATTGCAGTATATTGTCATACCCATCACCAACAAATGTACCTTGTTTGGCCTTTTCTTATGAGAGTATCCCCTTAAGACTATTTGGTAGTCAAAACAAATCTTGTTAGCGACCAACATCCAAAACAGAGTAGCAAACAAAAATGTAAAAAGCATTTGGATCTTACCCTTTGTTTTACACGTGGTAGCATTTCTTCAAGAAAGTGATTAAGATCTTTGTGAGTTGTAATTGAGTCATCTTCCTTGGTAAGAGATTGGAACAACATTTGATGTGCAACTAGCATCTGGACTCTACGAGGACCTTCCTTCTCAATCTTGAACACTGTCCGTACAAGGCTTTGTCCTTCCTCAATATAGTGGCCCTTTGTGTTCCTTGTTGGACATTGTGTGAATGCTCTCCAACATGTATGACAAAATGTGTCATGATGTCATCTAGTGGTAGGACACAGTAGATCATGCGCATACAAAATGCAAAGAAAGACACAACTTTTTGACATTAGTGGTGCTTCAGTTGCCTCAACTACAAGATACCCATTACTCACTTGTCCATTCAAGTAGCCATGAAAACAAATGTCATTATACCTCTTTTCATTTGCATAATATGGACATATCACCCTATGACACTTGAGACCACCTAGAAAATAGCTCAAGTGCACAATACACTATATGCCCATGTTTGATTTTGTGAAGATCTAGTCTAGACATGAACATCAAACTTTTGTTCCATTCCAATGTTCCTTTTTTTTTTTGCCAAATGTAGTTGATATCTGAAAACACATAGTCCCATTATATACAAGAGAAATCTCATCAACTTGGACTAGATGTTTACAAATATCTAATAGTTTATTTAGTTGACTAGCTCTCGAGCTTTTCTTAATACAATTAATAATTGATGTGCTATCCAAAATGGTATTTTCTACACTCAGACTATTCACATGCGTTCCTTGATATCCCTCTCCCTAAAAATTCTCTCATATGCCTCCAATTCTTTCACATCTTCCTCCATTCAATTGAATTCCCCATTGATATGCACAGAGTTGACTTACTCCCACTTGGTGTGCTAGTTACCATTGTGTCGATTTCATCTTCAAATGAATCCGAACCATTAGAGACATAAACACATTCAATTGCTAATAGTGTTCTATCATGCAAGTAATCTTTTGACCTTCATGGTCCCATTGAGGGAAAATACTAATTTGTGTTTGACTATCATCAGTTTGAACGATAGCTTTCAAACCTAGCAACTTGCAGTGTAGAGCCAACAAACTTTAGAGGTAGTTTCCACTCAGAAGAACTTCATCATTCTGCCTTGAAACCTTGTGTTATACACATATTCCATCTACTCTCCAAGTCAATGTGGTAGTACTAGAGAGGCTCATTTCTAGCAATAGAGATGTGGTACATTGGAGCACATGCTGACAGATGTAGAAAATATGAGGTTAAGGAGTATGCAGATCAGTCACACTAGTTCTGAAGAACTAATTTCTTAGTGTATTTCGATTGGCTTTGCTCCCATTGAAAAAGGCAGGACTACTATCCCCTTCCATTACATTGCAAGGCCCCTATTTATACACTCTCTTTATAACCAACCCATTTACTCATGCCTCATCTAACATGAAACCAGTGAAGGGTGATGGGCCATAAAGGAGTTTCATAATTATCTAATTACCTAGAATAATTAATTTAACATATAAAAAGGATTTTTAATTAGCTCATTAGGCATAAGGTTTATCCGTGTAATTTTAAGCACACATACAAAAACAATTTGAAGGCGACCTTTTAAGGAAACACTTTTATTAAATTTCAATTGGATAACATGACATTCTTGCCCAACCATATACATGGCGAGTGTGATCAAAATATAGCCACACATTTTGTAGATCCCCTATGCTCATATGTCACATGCAATTAGCTAAATCTACCCTTGAAGAAGGACCTTTTGTAAACATTTTAAACAAATAACCTTTTTGCTTAGCTCCTCCTTGTTCTAAGAGATTTTCTTCCATGGAAAAAGGGAAAGGTGCCACACCATTTCAATTGTAGTATGTTGTCATATCCATCATCAACTAATATAGCTTGTTTGGCCTTTTTTGTGAGAGTATCCCCTTAAGACTATTGGGTAGTCAAAATAAATCTTGTTAGTGATCAATATCCATAATAGACTAGCAAATAAAAATGTGAAAACCATTTGGATCTTATCCTTTGTTGTAGAAGAGTGGCATAATTTCTTCAACAAAGTGATTGAGATCTTTGTTAGTTGTCACTAAGTCATCTTCCTCGGTAAGAGATTGGAATAGCATTTGGTGTGCAATTAGTATTTGAAATTTACAAGGACCTACTCAATCTTCAATATTGTGCTTACAAGGCTTTGTACCTTCTCAATAACAACCCTTCGTGTTCCTTGTTGGACATTGTGTGAATGCTCTCCAATATGTACAACAAAATCCGACATGATGTCATCCAGTGGTAGGACATAGTAGATCATGTAGGTACAAAACCCAAAGAAAGACACAACTTTTTAACATTACTGATAAGTAATGCTCAAGTTGCCTTAGCTACAAGATACCCATTGTTCACTTTTTTATCCAAGTGGACATTGAAACAAATGTCATTATATATCTTTTCATTTGCATTATATGGATACATTACCCTGTGACACTTGAGACTACCTAGAAAATAGCTCAAGCGCATAGAACACTATATGGCCCTGTTTGATTGTGAAGGCCATGTCTAGACATGATCCTCAAACTTTTGTTCCATTTCAATGATCCATTTCTTTTTGCTAAATGTAGCTAGTATCTCAAAACACATAGTCCCATTATATACAAGAGGAATCTCATCAACTTGGATTAGATGTTTATATGTATCCAATAGCTTCTTTAGTCGACTAGCTCTTAGGCTTTTCTTAATACAATCAATAATTGATTTGCTATCCAAAATGGTATTTTTTGCACTTTGACTATCTACATGCATCACATCAATCTCCTTCTCCCCCAAAATTCTCTCACATGCCTCTAATTCTTTCACATCTTCTTCCATAGAATCAAGTTCCCCATTGACACACTGTGGAGTTGACTTGCTCCCACTAGGTGTGCTAGTTACCATTGTGTTGATTTTTTGTGAGAGACACAAATGCACTCGTTCGAATGCATAATCAAATAGGTTGCTAATATTGTTCTATCAAGCAAGTAATCTTGTGACCTTCATGGTCCCATAGAGAGGAAATACTAATTTTTATTTGACTATCATCGGTTTGAATGATGGCTTTCATACCTAGCAACTTGCAATGTGGAGGCAACAAACTTTGGAGTTAGTTTCCACTCAAAAGAACTTCATCATTCCACATTGAGAGTTGGTGTTGTACACATGTTCCACCTACTCTCCAAGTCAAGGTGGCAGCATTGTAGAGGCTCATTTCTAGCTACAAAGATGTGGTGCATTGGAGCACAGGCAAGCCGAAGTAGAAGATATAGGGTTTAAAAATATGTAGATCACTCACACTAGTTCAAAAGAATTTGTAGGTCAAATTGTTGTCTATTTATGATATACAATATCCAACATTCAAAACAATATCATATAATAGAGAGAGGTAGTTACATAACTAGTAGGTCATATAGCTATCCCTTTATGATATACCACAAACAATGTTTAGTAATGATGGCCAAATAACTCCAAAAAGCATAATAATGATTCTTGTGCACAATCAAGTTTTCTCTTTTCACAAAAAATTGTGGTTCAATGTGCTTAAGGTGACCATTGTGCTTGGCTGATCTTTCAATAATGTGCCCTTTTAGTTTCCCTTTTTGGGAGTTTCAATAACATGTCCTTTTAGTCTTGGCTTTTTAGCACTCTTGTTCTGATTATGCGATTATTTCCTTATGCCATGAGTGAATGCCTTAGTCCATCATTATTTAAGCAATTTGATGCAATTACGATTGCAACCCTAATCCATGTAAGTCCTAATGTGTAGATGATGTGAGTTACCCTTAACTATGTGATGAGAGCATGAATTGCAATCCTAACCAATGGTGAGCCCTGATGTGTAGATGATGTGAGTTACCCTAAACTATGTGATGAGGGAGTGGTGATTTATTCTAGGTGAGATAACTTAACTATGGTGATGCCATACATAAGTTGATGTCCTAGTGGTGCTCCTAATGTTATGAGCTTGTGTCCTTAAGGAAAAGCTAAGAAATTTTGTGTACTTAGTGCAGTGAAAGTTTGTGTGCAGGTTTAGGGGTGTGGTGTGTGTTTAATTACAACTTGGGCGAGTGAACCCTAAGTTAGCTCCTAGCTCATTACTAGGACTCTAAGTTAGGTCCTAGCGGATGAACTGACCCTAAGCTAGGTTCTAGCTTGTGGGTAGCGAATCCTAAGTTAGGTCCTAGCTCATGACAAGGAGTACCTAGTCTACTTGGAGTGCATTAGGGAACACTTACAAGTCATGCAATGTGCCCTTATCTTAGTTGGTGTGGTGCTCTTTCATCTTAACCTAATGTGTATGAGCACTAGAGGATGTATACTCATATGATGTATTGGTCTTAACTTCCTAAAGGATTTGAAGGGATCTAAACTAAGGCTTGCTTTTCCGAGCTTGCTTCATTGAGCTCCTCCAATCATTGAGTGTTGTGTGTCACATGCTCAATGATGGGACGTTCGACACCCACTCTCAATAATTCAAGAGTTTTGAGCACATGGTATGTCGACTAGTTCTCACATAGCCTCTTGCATATCACAAGAAAACAAAACATTGTAGTGTGCTCCTTTGGCCCTCCTTTGAAAATGAAGGTAGCTCTTGAAAAGCTCCATGACCCATATATGCACCCACTCTCCCTTCTCACGCCCTACGCTCTTCAAATGCAAGATAGGAGCATGAGAAAAGGCATGAAAGAGCACTCAAGAGAAGGGATGGAGGCTTCACCCGTGGTCCCTCACTCACACACTCTGTCTCTGTTTCTGTCTCTGTCTCTGTTTCTCTCTCTCTCTCTCTCTCTCTCTCTCTCTCTCTCTCTCTCTCTCTCTCTCTCTCTCTCTCTCTCATAATGGAAAGTAAGAAAGTGGCAACAAGAAATAAGCACACAAATGAATAGCCCTTTCCATTCTCTTTCGACCTATTCATACAACTTTTTAGGATTAGGGTCTTCCCATCCCCCTTGGGCATCCAACCCACTTTTTGTGCCAAAAATTGAGCTTCCCCCCTATGCATACACTTAATTCCATATTCCTATGATAAGTGCTACTAAATTTGATTACAACTTGGATGGGAGGGAGCTTAGGAGCCCATGGGAGGGAGCCCAGCCCTTGTTTATAAACAATTGATTTTATTTTTGAAGTCCTAATATTTCCAAAAAAATTTGTGTGGATTCCATATTCCTCTTTCTCTTCATGTCTTCATCTCTTCAACTAATTAATAATTGTCCTCCTCATGGTTGAGTTCCAATCCCATGGCACTTACTTTAGTGAGAGGATTCAGTTAGCAAATGGTGTTAGGATGGTCAATGTAATAGTCAATCAGATGGTGATGAAGGATAGGTGGGACTTGGTTAGAGGGGAGATGAGGAGGGTAGTGATTGTTATAGGTAGAGGAGGTCATAGAAAAAAAAGGTGTGGGCCATTGATTGTCAATGGAACTTAAAGGGGATGCTTGGATGTGATGGAGAATAGGTGGTATTGAGTTAGGGCAAAGAAAAAGAGAGCAATGGTTGTAGTAGGTGGAGGAGGTTATAGGAAGAAGGTGTGGGACACTAATTGTTGATGGGACTTCAAGCACTCAATGTACCTATCATGTTCATGTGTGCTCCTTGAAAGGTGTGTCTACCTATCTAGTGCCATGTAGAGTGTGCAAGGCATGCAACTAGAAGATGGGTTGAGTTTCAAGTATACTCAAAACATTGTCTCACTCTTGAGGACCTAGTTGGTGTAGGTTTGGTGTGATACTATACCAAGGGTGACAGGTCTATCGATCATGCTTGAGTTATGCTACCCTTGATGTGTCCCGACATTGTGGTGTAGTGACATGGGCTAGGTCATGGACCCTTAGGTGCTACGAGTGTGCCATTGTGCTTTTTATTTTTCTTCTTCTCTTTTTTTCCCTCCTTTTTTTGGGTGGTGAGTAAGTTTGACAAGTAGTCACACTACTCGTGGACTAGGCTAAGTGCATGGTGGAGGCATCCCATGCTAATTATATATATTTTTAGTGAATTGCACAACTATAGGTACGACTTAGGGAAGAAGGGATGTGTACATAGTGCTAACCAAAGGAGGTCATAGTGCAGCTCTAAAATAAAGCCATATCATTACCACTCGGTCAATCCCTATATTCACATCAAAAAATAGTGGTGGAAGTCATTTCTCATATGGTGGGATGGATTGCTAGAGTAATGTAATGAGAAGGCGGAGATAGTTGGATATCGTGATAAAGGCAGAATTGGAATAGTTAGTGAATCTTCCCACAAAAAGGGTAAAAGATGGGATGAGGTTAAAGGGCTGGAATAGGTATGCCTTTTTCTTGTCATTGGCTCTTACATTTGGAACTTTGGGAAAGTTATACCTACCATGTTTTTCTTGTATTCTTTGGTATGCTGATGGGGGTAGGGGCAATGGATTACGTTTATCTTTGTGATGTTGCTTGAGTAAACAAAGGCCTACCATGTTGTTCTGCCATTTTCTAGGATGGGATATCTCCACTCTGACTATCTTGACTAGGCTTCCCATGGTTTCATGGTAAGGTATTTGCTTTTGTTACATGTGGCTTCACAAGATTCCTTAAAGGCTTCTATATCAAGTTGCCCTACCCATTTCTCTACTGCGCCTTTGGCTACTCAGACAATTACTCGCACTATGTGTGGGGGTAAAGGTTCCTCAAACTTGTTTCCTTCATCCATCTTGAAGTTGAAAACTACTACACTACTAGATTCTTCCCATGCCTGATATTTTTGCACCACCTCTTCAAGGTTTACTCGCTCTTCTTCAATTAGGAGTTTAGGTGGGAGGGGAAAATCCATGACCTTCTACGGTTGTGCCCTCAACTTTCAATCATGGCTTCATATGCCCTCAACTTTTCTCTGTTGGTTGTTCTGTTGATTTTCCAAAATCAAAGTTTGGCAT
Source organism: Lygodium microphyllum (assembly GCF_053477565.2). Classification (NCBI taxonomy): domain Eukaryota; kingdom Viridiplantae; phylum Streptophyta; class Polypodiopsida; order Schizaeales; family Lygodiaceae; genus Lygodium; species Lygodium microphyllum. The sequence continues at coordinate 137,116,243 of NC_141141.1, forward strand.
ATCAAGTAGATATGTGGGTGGTGTCATGGTAGTTGGTGGCTTGAGGACAATAGGAGGCTCCATGGGATTTTTTTCTGGTGGGGCCTATTGCTTTTAACTCTCTCCTCGTACCCTTTTTGTTTCAGATGATAGATTAAATCTTTTGTGGTGTGCTCTATATCTAATAGTTTGAATCCTTGAATCTACCCCAATCCTTCTAAGATGCCATGCACCAAACCTAGTTGGGCTTTGAGTTCTTTGATGTCTTTTATTTGTGAAATTTGAGCCAACAAAGTAGCTTCTCTAAATACTTCTTGTTGCTTTGTCATAGCATGTGTATATGCTTCCTTCTTTACTTTATGTTGGCTTTCGTTGTATAGTGTTATGCCCAAGTCAGTGGACATCTTCATGAGAGTTTCTTCATAGAGTTTTTGAGTTTGATTTTCTACTGAACTCATAGCTCCAATAAGTTTGGTGGCTATAGTTTCTTGGAGGCTCACATATATGATCTTCCATTATCCTTGCATTTATTGATATTCCTATTTTTCTCTTTCTCACTGTGTTGTTTTTACTACTTCTTGTGATAGTCAAAGTGTGGCATTTGTAAGTTGGAAATTCATTTCTTATAATTGATGTCACAATTCTATCAACTTTGTGTTTTTTTTCTAAAGCATGAAATTACTTTGTTGGAGTTAATTTAGGAGGTCTTGCACTTATTCCTTCGATCGAATGATAAACTTCATATAATCTTCATGTGTCTCATTTAACTACTCTTGAAGTTCTTACATGCTCAAAGAGCTTCTAGTTTCTCCTTTGTGAGCTCCTCATTAAGTTTTCACAAGGCTTAAAAACCCCTTTTGTGCTCACTTTTGCAATCTAGCCTCGAATTTTGGTGAGCTCCTCTTTGTGAGCTTGCTCTTATTTGGTCTTCCTAGGAGTTCCTTCCATGGTCTTTGCCTTGGCCAAGTCTACAACCTCAGTTTACAACCCTTCTATGGCTATTATGAGGTTCTATATGTTGTTGTTTTGATAGTTTGTGAGCCCTCACCTATCTTCTCTTTGCCCTATTTTAGATTGTTCCTTCCTACTCTTTTCTGGTTAGGAGCTCTTTGACGGATTGTACTATTGTCTCCTCCATCTTCTTCATATCCTTCTTAGACTGCTTGTAAACCAATTGAATTGCAAATCCTTACCCACTTGTCTCCCCCTCATTAGGTGTTTTAGAGTATGAACGAGAATCTGCTTCTCTTTCCTTCCTTTTCTTGGTTTCTTCATTGTAATTGAAGAGTATCGACAAATCTATAGCCATTTTGTAGATCAATCAACATTGGTGTGGTCTCTTGATGGTGGATGGTGGTGGGGGTAGATATAGACTAATTTGATATGGAAGAGATGTTTAAAGATAAAAAAGAATAGCCTCTTTTGATGGTAGTGTATCCTTTCCCAAGTACATAGGCGGGGTGGGTGCTAACAAGTATGATGAGTGATGGGTTTGGTCCTCTTGAGGGGGTGGAGTAGGTGGAGAAGGACAAGGAAGAGGAGAGGTTGAGAGGAGGGAGTCCTATTCAATGATAGGAGTGTGAAGCTTTGGCTCTACATGAGTTGGATTGGAGGAGGTAGTTGAAGGGGTCAGGTATGGGTAGTTTAGGCAACCATATCCTACAACAACTCTCATAGTAGCTTGTGCTTTGAGGAGGATTTTAGAAACTTAATGATGTGTGATGCTGCGTGGCTGATAATGTCGATGGCAGGCTTGTGTTTCCATGATGTGCAAGATGTGGAGGTTCAAAATGAGGTTTTGGGTCACCACTACCATTGTGGTGGTGTGCCAATATGCACCTTTAAAGGCTAGGGCTGAGGAGTGTATTCAGTCACACCATACCTCCTTGGAGAAAAAGGTGGTGATTACATAGTAGCTAATTGGAGATGAATGTGCTTGTCAACATAGTTGACATTATAATTAGTCAAGTACTTGAAGATACACCCTAACAAAATTTGAGTACCTACTGTTAACCCCAACATGAAGAAAGCAAAAGGAAATAAAAATAAAAAATACACAGGGCAAAGGTGGAAAAAAAAGGTAGCCGAGTGAAGAAAGAAGAGGAGAAAATGTCCAAAGTGCAAGGACAACCTTAAAAAGTCCAAGGCAAATGCACAAGGGGAAAGGTGCATTTTAAAATACAAAGGCGCACCTTGGAATCTTGTAAAAGAGTGCTAGGCGGTGGAAAATCCGGAAAGCTAAAATAGAAGACAAAGACAAAGGCCAAGGCAAAGAGAAACTGAAGACAAAGGCGCACAAGAAAAAGCGCAAGTCAAAACTATTGTAAGAGAGCGCAAGCGCATCATGGTTTAATTCAAGGAGCACCGGGCTCTCACCCACTCTCACCTGTGCAGTTTGTAAATGTAGACGAGCAGTGGAAAGGAAGCTAGGGAGAGAGAAGGACAATGGGAAAAAGGGCCTAGCCCGGCCATGTAAGAAAGGGGAAAAGGGGATGACCGCCCAAAAGGGATTTAGGGTTTTTTATATAAAGTTGAAAAGTGAATGAGAAGCTCATTCTTTGGTGTGTGGCAAAAGGAGTCTTCATCTTCTTCTCTTCTTCTCCCCTTCTTGCTTGTGTGTGCTCTTGAGAGAGGGAGTGTGAGAGTGTGAGGGAGTGAGTGTGTGTGGAAGTGAGGGATCAAGAGGGTGAAGCTCTTCACCATCTCCTCTTCTCTTCTTCTCTTCTCTTGTCTTCTCTTCTCTTCTCTTGCACGCACGGCTATGGAGGATGGAGCTTGGAGATGGAGGAGGCTTGAGGATGCTTGAGCTAGCATCGAGAATCGTGGAGCTACCGAGGTGTGCAAGAGAGGAGGCTACTCACATTGGCATCAAGGTAAGCTCACTACACTCGTAGGATCAACGGCGCATCGGCTAGGTGAGAGATAGCCATTAGAGCTCGCTTGAAACGCTACTCGTAGGATCAACGGCGCATCGGCTAGGTGAGAGATAGCCATTAGAGCTCGCTTGAAACGCTTGAAGCAATAAGCGGTCCGTGGGTCTTGGCGGTTGAGGGAAAGCTCCCACATTTTGGTTCCGTTGCCGGGACCAATGGATTCAAGCTTGAGCACTTACGCGCCTCATATCAAGCATCGAAGTAGGGGATTCATCCCCGAAACGGAGCTTGAGATAGGTAGGAAGTTTGGGTGTTTTTGATCTTCAAAGACAAGTAAGTATTTTGGGACATTTTGTGTGTTTGATGATTGGAAAACATGGAGAAATTATTTCAGTTTTTTGCTTTCGATTCTTGTTGCATTTAGAGTAGGCTAACATTAGGAAATCGCACCCGAGAGACATAGGGTTTGCTGTTGTAAACAGAGAGAAAATAGGGGAAAATAAGTGGAAAATGGAGGAAATACTCATTTGAATGTGTAGGAATTGCAAGGAAAGTGATCGGTGACATTCGGGTAATGTCCAACAGGGGTTTAAGTTCTTGGAGGGCAAGGAAATCCTCATTGCAACTAGTAGAGAGAGAGAGAGAGAGAGAGAGAGAGAGAGAGAGAGAGAGAGAGAGAGAGAGAGAGAGAGAGAGAGAGAGAGAGAGAGAGAGCTTGGGTGACCCATTTCGATCGATCAGTGCGAGGGGTTACGTTGCTATCGGCGATCCCCAGGTATATAGATCTCTTCCCCATCACTCCAACATCATTCCTATTGAATCTTGTAGCTTGTAATAATCGATACCTTAAGATTTTTGACGATTTCATGCTCGAAAGTGCGTTCGGGTCGGCGGAATCGAACACTCGATCCAGTGTCCGATTCTCAGAATCGGACGTCCGACTCTGAGAATCAGACGCTCGGATGGTCCGATCGGACCATCCTGTCCGATTGGACCACTCGGACCAACCCATCCGATTTTGGAAATCGGACCACCTGTCCGATTGGACGCCTCATCCGATCGAGGCAATCGGACCCACCCCTGTCCGATTCATAGAATTGGGCCCACGGATTAGGACACGTCAGCAAATAATCGGACCACCCACCTGGTCCGATTGGACCACTTGTCTGATTTTCAAAAATCGGACACTTGACTCCTGTCCGATTCTGAGAATCGGATAGCTCAAAATTGGACCCACCTGGTTCGATTCTGAGAATCGGACCACTGCTAAATCGGACGTTCGATTCTCATAATCGGACACACCCTTAGGCAAAAAAAAGAAAAGATAAAAAATTGACCCCCGCGACCGATTGGAAGCACAACCCGCTCCAGGACAACATAGCGAACGCTTGTAGGCAGTTCCCGACATAGGAGTCACGACCAAGGGACAGGGGAACAGTGCTGGAGCACTCCCCAGTGACCTGACGCGTTGAGAACGGAAATCCAATTGTAGGACCTGTGATCGACCCTCGAGTGAACAGTAAGAAGCAACGCAGACCCTAGAATCCGCTAGAATGGCCAGGACTTGAGCGATGAAGCTTATCAGGCCCTCTAACTTAGACCCTCGGGCAGTAATGGCCCTACGCGAGCATGGAGGCTCCCTTGCAGAAGAGCAACCAGAAGCCCGTACTCGAATAGGGGCAAACAGAGACCCTAGAACCTTAACGGGCCAATCTAGCCATCAAGGGCAAAAGGCCACACCACGAGAACACAAAGACATTGTGTTCAGACCATGTCTAGTCAGAGCAAAATGCAACATCAGCAAGGTAAAAATGCCAAGATGACTAGACATGACACTCTTGACGAGAGATGGACCTTGAGCAACACTGCACAGACAACCCAAGACATTGTAGAGAATCCACGTCCGGTCATGCAAGTGGGGACTCAAGGGAATTTGTCAGAAGGCTTAAATTTACAAGCCAAGACCCGGAAGATAAAGACATAGTATCACCTGCTTATCTTAGGGTCAAACTCACCACCAAAAGAGAGCATACTATTGATGCTCTGATTGATGCAGGAGCAGATTTTAACATCTTGACCTATGAATCATGGACCCTACTAGGCCAACCAGAGCTCACACCGACTAGTGCAACTCTTAGCCCTTATGAGGGACACCCACAAGCACTTATAGGGAAGTGCAAAATCCTTGTGACAATTGAAACGGAAAGCTTGTCTATCCTATTTCATGTTCCTCCAAATAGTGCTAGATGCAGGAAAGAAACCCTCCTAGGAAGACCCTTCAAAAGGGCGACCAAGTGTGAGGCCGACTATGTAGGACAGAGGATAACCTGACACTACTGGATGTAAGGATAGTCACGACCTTTAGCGAGGGTGACCTCATCGAACCTCGAGGGAAAGGCAAGCAAGGTGCTGACACAACAGTCAAGCTTGCTGACGAGAGCAAGGACTTGTTGGAAGAGTTAATACAAGCACAAGTCGAACAACGAGAACCAGTGAGTGAGGCCATGCCTGAAACAAGAAGGTCAAGAGACAATGCCAAGGACGGGCTTTGGACTTACAAATATCTTAGAAGACCCCAAAAGAAGCCCAAGCCTCATAGACGCAGGCATCGATGGAGGGTTAGCACAACGCCACGATGGATATCCAAAGCGTTGCTTCGTGCTCAAGGGTATTATGCAGGCAACCAATGGATTTGGGTACCAAAACCCCCTGCTAAACCACCTCTGTTAGAAGCCCCAATTATGTCAAAAGCAGAGAGGCGTAGGAGGAAATCTAAACGAAAATCCAAGTCTCGAACCAAAAATATTGGAGTGATTGAGCCCCTCATGATTGAAATCAAGAAATCGAACATGACCTATCAAAAAGTAGATCCTCAGCTTAGCGTGTCAAGCGCGCACAAGGTCCACTAGTGCCCAAGGAGCCTTCGACTTCCTAAGAGGATAATGAGCACCACAGGTACAACATTGCTCATGATAAGGCCGATTGCTCAACAAAGCTAATGACAGAATCACCTAACAATCACGAGCAAATTCTCCAATTAGTGCCAAGCTCACGTAGGGGTCCCAAATCTCCTACATCATCTTCACCTAAATGGACGCGGGAAGCATGGCAGCAGGAACCTGTGCCGCTGCTCAACCTGCACAAGTGAATGCGCCGAGGGCAACAAAAGACACTACCACTTCTGAACTGCCTAAGGACTTGACACCGCAGTCTACCAATGGTAGCCAGTCCACTGTACTGGCCACCACTACTTCCAATCAGGGACCACAATAGTCACAACCTTTGGCTGTGACAACGCCCCTTGCGGAACGTGTCCTTAGTAGTTTGCTTGTGAAGGAGGTGTCGCAACCTACCTCCTTAACAACTCCAGCACTTCCAAAGCGCCTACAACCTGGATTGGAGGAGTTAAGCATAGGGGAACGGGCGAAAGAGCTAGACTCTCCCAAAAGGGAGACAGTTGTACCCATGCAACCTGGTAAGGCTACTCCGCAGGCCACGACTAGGTCCCATGAGGACCCACTAGAGAAGGGAAATGCTGAGGCCCAACCAAGCACATCAATGGTTGATATAGCCCAGGGTCCTGAGACATTAGATCCACCTGCACTGACCAAGAAAAAGAGGAGAAAATAGTGAAAACAACAACAGTTGCAGGTGGTTGCAGACCCCAAGGACATGGGGACGAAGAGTGCTGGAGAGCTAATGAATAAAGCATCGAGTCCATCCACCAATGAGCCCACTGATGCCTCTCCTAATAGCAGTGAAACCTCAGACACATCTGTGAGTTCCGACAAATCAAAGCAGTCGTTACCATCAATGGCTGCTTGCAATAGTCTATCCACTGACAATAGAACTCGCATTGACAAATCAAGAGTGGATACAACACTGTCATGATGGGGTGACGAATTCACACCAGTCACACCTAAGAAGAACCATGAAGCAATAACGAAGCCTCAAGAGAAACATGGAAACCCCAAGAGCACGAGCAATCCTAACGTTGACCAATCTTGCTCATATAGGCCTAAACCCCCAGCTATGCTAAAACCTAGGCAAATTCCTAGAACCTTGCATGAGATAGCAATCGAGCAAGCCCTCGTTGAATATAGAAGTGTCGGGAATGCTTAATTGAGTTGGATGCTAAGCTCAAGGTGTTCGCATGGATCTACGTCCTTGCGGACATGGGCGCATTTCCTAAGGAGCAGCTTGGAGATTACTTGCCCTTCCCTTTATCTTGGGAAGAGCAGGAACACCTTGATGAGCACTATAGCAGGCTCCTACATGAACGCTTGCGACTCATCTCGGGCGAGGAAGCTGACGAACTGTGCTTAACCATCACGTTCAATGAAGTGCTCTGCCGACCGAATCTCATAGACATAGAGCAACTAAAGCAACTGTCAGCAGGCCAGAGTCAATTTGAGCAGCGTTGGTGCAAAGGCCGCGTTGCAATGGCCGAACTAAGGGCTCAGATCATGACAGTCTCTGAGGAGAGATTGGCCAAATGGCGATCCCAAAGAGACCCAACCTATGTAGCACTAACTTCCCTTCGAGTGTTGACTGCCATTCGGGGCGAGGACTTGGCCGAACCAGGCCAAGAAAACCCTCTGTTTGATAAAGTTCTTGCTGAGGAGGAGTTACATGTTGCCAGTAGACTCGGACAAGGTTCCATGCTACTCGATGTGGCGAAATATTTATCAGTATTAAGTAAGCTACCACGTGTGCTAGATGTGTGTGCCACACTTTAGTACAATCCCGAGTTCTACCATTGGTTTCTATCCTAGTGAAGCGACAATGGCTCGAACAAATGTATGTGCACATATATATCCAATGATTTTCGTATCACCTTGTATAGACATTATCAACACACACAAGCCATAACAAGTCAAGCGCAGACAGACAAATCGGGGCTGCCAACCTATGCTAGGCCGGTTCCATGTTCACCAGATCATGCCCGCCTCTGGGCAAAGAGCATGTGCTCTGCATTACCACCATGGTAGCTCTATCCAACATCCCTAAGGATGTAAGTAGGGCGCAGTCTCTCTCTCTCTCTGTACATGATCCCCTCCCCGGCCTATCCTTCCGAGGAGGAGCCTTCCAAACATAGAACCACCAACCGATCCAACTCGGCGTGAGTCAAGACCTGCTCGTAGTCAGCAACTAGAGGGACACCACTACAAGAGTCCAGCATGTTCCGCACTTCCTCTTCTAATCACATACATTTGACAACCCACACCAAGTCCCTCCTATGGGAACACTCTTATCCTGTATCAAAGCCTAACTCTTGGATTGCATTTTGCAGGTTTCCAGAAGAAAAACATGGAGAACCACGGTCAGCTGGCGTGGAAGGATGCTCTTTGCACACGCCGGGAACATGCGGCACGTGCCTCTCCACCGGTGCGCTACGTGCCCACCCTCAAGAGGTATGCAAAGAAATGAGGCCCTAAGTGACACCGTCCCGGATGAAGGCCAAAGAATCCCCGGGCCAAGAAAGTCGAGACTCAAAGAAATGCATAGCATGTGGCAACACCAGTTGCATAGACCCCCAATGCACGCTCGGGCACCAGGCGCTCACGAAGTGACAAGGCGGCCCGTGATAGGAAAGAATTTAATGAATTATTTAAAGATATTCTGGAAATAGTAGCAGCTCGGGACTACACCATTCATGTCCCGGTCGACATGTTCCCTGCCCAGCCTCACGGGAACCCCGCACTAGCACCGCCCCGGTCACTAAGCCAACCAGACTCACCTCGCCTCGTATCTATCGACTAAACCCCTATGATGTACAAGTAGCTCGACAAGTCAGCATGCCATAAATTTTTGTTTTTGATGAGTAAAGGGGCAAGATCCCCACTTGTACACATTTTTGTTACCTCTCGTACTGTATGGGACCTTAACAAGCAATGAAATAGGCATCCCAATAGACATCATAGAATTTTGAAAAATTATGTCTTAACATGATTGCATTTGTTCGATGTACTTAACGCAATCGAGCATATACTCTCACGAAGTGACAAGTGGATGCAGGATGACATAGGTCTTCGCGCAAACGTGTCCAACAGCCAGGCCACTGCAAGACCACCAACCGCACACGAACTGCAACACAGCCATGATGCAGAACGCGAAAAATCACCCTTGCGAGTACCCACATCGCACGCACCAAAGCATAGTCATGGGCTCCACTCTCTTCTTGGGCCAAGCGATATAGTGAGCTCACGACGGGTGTCCCCGCAATCGCACCAATATCGCAACAACGGCTCCCCTAACAACGAGGCTTGGGCACAATCATCATTGTCATATCCATTTCCTAAACCTTCCAGGTTTGACATTTCCCAGCCAAAAAGGCTCATAGCCTCAGCATATTGTAGTGGTTGTACTTTGGCAAAAAAAAAAAATCACAGCACCGCACCTAGGGGTCCTTAAGTGAGGTGCGTCCAGTGCCCTTGGTCGGCTGGCTCCATCCCTAATCCCCTAGCCCTTTGTACATCCCCCACAATTGTTCAGGGCACATCAAGGGCAGTACATACCTCGGGAGCTCGCCTCCCCTATGGTTAGACCTGTCACCCTGAACCACTTGCACAATTCTTTTGCACTCCATCTCAATGGTATTACAATCAACAGTGGTAAGCAAGGCATGAAAGACAATGGAAAAGTACACCATACTTTTCAAGCACTACAAATAGCCACTAGCTACCAATAGCTAAGACATCAAGAAGCTCAATTATGCTACATTGCCTTGACAAGACCATAATGATGTCTCAAGCAATCTTCAAGTGTACTCCTCGTCTTCATCGATAATTTTTTCCATCAACTTAGCGTGCTTCACTGACCCATTGCTATACAAGGAACCAAACCGACAGTCTTCTAACTAAGTAATACCTAAATATGCACGTGTACTCACTTAATATTCACACTATAACCTATACATGGTTTGGGTCCTCAAGTGCAGGACAATACTCCAGGCTTGCTTAGAGTTTGACCTGTCTCCCAAACTAATCAAAATATGTCTTGTGCACGATAAAGAAGACTAGCACTACCCCTTAGGGAGAGACCACATGAGAGGTTTTTCAATTGTAGGTATTGCAGATCCAACGAAGGTGTTGTTCGCTCTTCATCCACACTCAACTCTGAATTCCTATCCTTATCACCCGGTAAGCTTGCCATGTATCATCATGTACAGAATCCTCACCAAACCGCCACTTGTACTCCATCAGTGCAACCCCCCCAAAGAATAGACCTACCACCAACTCCCATTTCCCTACCACCTACCACCACTTAATCCACCAACGTGCCCCCAACGACCTTCCTTCCCACCACTATCAACACTCCGCCATGACAACCACCGACATCCTTACCACCCATGTCTTCGGTGCATGCTAACGCCTGCTACCTATAACGATGAGTGCCATGGGACTGGCACACGTCTAGGAGGGGGGTAATGTTAACCCCAACACGAAGAAAGCAAAAGGAAATAAAAAAGACGCAGGGCAAAGGTGGAAAAAAAAGGGTAGCCTGACTGAAGAAAGAAGAGGAGAAAAGGTCAAAAGCGCAAGGACAACCTTAAAAAGTCCAAGGCAAATGCAAAAGGGGAAAGGTGCATTTTAAAATACAAAGGTGCACCCTGGAATCTTGTAAAAGAGTGCCAGGCGGTGGAAAATCCAGAAAGCTAAAACAGAAGACAAAGACAAAGACAAAGGCCAAGGCAAAGAGAAATTGAAGGCAAAGACGCACAAGGAAAAGCGCAAGTCAAAACTATTGCAAAAGAGCGCAAGCGCATCATGGTTTAATTCAAGGAGCGCCGGGCTCTCACCCATGCAATTTGTAAATGTAGACGGGCGGTGGAAAGGAAGCTAGGGAGAGAGAAGGACAATGGGAAAAAGGGCCTAGGCTACGGCCGGCCATGTAAGAAAGGGGAAAAGGGGATGACCGCCCAAAAGGGATTTAGGGTTTTGTATATAAAGTTGAAAAGTGAATGAGAAGCTCATTCTTTGGTGTGTGGCAAAAGGAGTCTTCATCTTCTTCTCTCCTTCTTGCTTGTGTGTGCTCTTGAGAGAGGGAGTGTGAGAGTGTGAGGGAGTGAGTGTGTGTGGGAGTGAGGGATCAAGAGGGTGAAGCTCTTCACCATCTCCTCTTCTCTTCTTCTCTTCTCTTCTCTTCTATTCTCTTGCGCGCACGGCTATGGAGGATGGAGCTTGGAGATGGAGGAGGCTTGAGGATGCTTGAGCTAGCGTCGAGAATCGTGCAGCTATCGAGGTGTGCAAGAGAGGAGGCTACTCACATTGGAGTCAAGGTAAGCTCACTACACTCATAGGATCGACAGCGCGTCGGCTAGGTGAGAGATAGCCATTAGAGCTCGCTTGAAACGCTTGAAGCAATAAGCGGTCCGTGGGTCTTGGTGGTTGAGCGAAAGCTCCCACACCTACTCCTTCAATGCTTGGGGGAACATAGAAGAGAAGTGAAATACTTTCAGTCTTGATTGTGATTGTCAATCTACAATGACCCAAGAATGTGTAAGGTCGTCCTCCATAGGGATTCAACTTTGCATTGGTTGATTGTAATGATGGTTGCCCTAGTTAACCCATGGTAGAGCATTGTAGTCTAATCCCTCATCAATGAGAGCATCAATTATTACTGAGCGAGTTGAGGTGAGAGGTGAATGCAAAGGTATGCACTTGTGATTAGAGGCTCATCCTAGCGAGGTCTATGTTGCTAATTGTGATAGCTCTAACATTTATTGTGGTGGAGTTAGGAGTGGAAAGCTGTAAGATTGAGTGTTGGCATTGCTCAAACTATTCATAGAACATGTATTTCATACACATCAAAAGACTCTCTACATTTTCCATTGGAGATTCATGTGATGGATGTCCAAGTGGATAGTATTTCTTAACTTGTCATTAAAATCACCGATGGATTAGCTATCTTGGGTTTCTAGCTCAACGTTTCCTATCTTGTTGATCACATGGATATAAAAAGGTTGGACGCCTCAAAATTTTAATTTCTGCTTATGGCCTTTAATCAAGTAGAGCAATATAAGATTTCCATGATTTAAGGATTGGGCCTTCTCACTAAGCAAAGCATGAATTGTTAGGAGTTTGATTTCAGTCAACATTCAAGTTTCTCTAGGTAGTGTGACAAGGGCTTGATACCTTCCCGTTGTTCCTGGACAACAATGTGCAAGTTGGGAGTCAAGAACTCTATAGAAATAATGGCATCAAGGCTGTATGTTAGGTGAAAACGGAGTTTGACTTGTAGCAGTCTTGCAGGGCATGTGATAGGCCCAAAGTGCTGTAATGAGTTTATTATTCTAATCTAATTATGAAATTAAAAATATTTTTATCAAGTCATTAATGAGGACTTTGTTTGTAGCTTTTGCCTAGCTAATTTGCCCAAGGTGAGTATAAAACAATGATAGTACCCAATATAGCTAAGAAAACACTAAACCTCCTTCAGATTTGGCTGGTGGTGGAGAGAGGTTCATAATAACTTCGATCTTAGTTGTGTCAGTGGGCAATTCCATTTTTGGATAAAACATGACCTAGGATGATGCCATGCTTTACCCAAAATTGGCATTTTAGAGAATTCAAGGATAAGTGGTACTACCAACATCTCTCAAAGATGAGCAACAACTTTTCAAGGTGCTCCTCCCACCTCAAATGGATGCAAAGATCATCCATGAACACCTCGAGCCATTCTCATAGCATGTCCTTAGATATAGTGTAGATGCATAACAACATTAAAAACCATCCTTAAGGGTATGAGCACTCATAGTAGTATGAAAGATGTCCCATGACTTGGGCACTGTAACAAGCAAGAAGAAAGACTTGAAATTATCTTTAAATTGAATGCCTTGGGAGAGAAGCTAGCTAAAAATTAAATAAAACTCATTCAAATGAGTAGACATAACTATATCCTCCTTCATATGAAGGTTTGAAAGCCTTTTCAACCAACACACCTGAGATATAAGACTTTGCTTATCATAAAGATCACAAATCTTTTTCCATAATGGATAAGCATTATCCTTAGTCTCAATGATATTAATAGACACCTGCTTTGATAATGATAGAATGATAGTGGACTTACATAGCTCATCAAGTTCTGTCCAATCCTATGGATCATAAAACTCATGCTTTATGCCCTCTAACTTCAATGGTTTAACTTGCCTCTTCTACACCAAGACTTACCATATTTGTGTATTGTAGTATTGGAAGTTATTGCCATCAAGCTTTTCAATATTGAAAATAATACTATCAGTCGATGAACATACCATAATGATTGCAAATGTTTGTAAATGATAAGAGAATACATTGCTATAAATTTAGCAAAATAGTTCCAAATCTAATCCAAAAGGGCATGCAAAAGGGTGGGAACAAATGAGGGTATAGCTATCCATATATTGCAATCAAAAGAGTGCCAAAACAAACTATATGCTCTTTAAATGAATGTTGAAAACTACAATTTCAGCAATGTTGAAATAAAGATAACAATATATGGCAATCCAATATGGGCAAGTAGTCAAGAAAGCATAGGGATATTCAGATAGCAACCAAGATACAAAAAATGCAACTAGCAACGTACAACCATGGACCATCGGTACCAAAGACTATTGCAACCTCAAAGTATTAGTAAATCATACATCCATAAGCATATACATCACACACATAGATGATTTCAAGAGTAGCTACTACTGTAAAGACTTTCCAAATACACAATTGACTAGGCAAAGAGAAATAAGACTTAGTATATCATCAATATGCATGTATACATCATTGAGACAAGAGTAAGTACCAGCGTCCAAAGTATATGAAATCAAATTAGCCCAGAAGCGAAGGTAACTATGTCCAATAGCATATAAGAGATCATGTACATAAACTAAGAGTGCCACTATCTTGAAGAGCCAAGCTCTACTAAGGAAGTACAAGTATCTCCCACTAGAAGAGAATCTTGAATACAAAGTGAGCAAGCAAAGCTCAATGCATATATATCAAAGCATTCGAGAAGCCAAAGCACATCACAAATACATCTTGAAGTATAAGTGTCCAATGAAGCTTAAATATCCATAAGTGAGTAATCATAGAAGCAAGTGGCAAGTTCTCAATTATATTCAATGTAGATTAAAGCTAAGCCTCAAATGTCACCATACGCATGTCCCAGCACCTACATTAGTTCCAAGCATCCACATAAGCATATGACATATGGAGAAGTATGTAAGCTTCAATACGTAGAGCTTTTCCAATTAACTACTTTTTATTGCCCAAACAATATATAATAAACCTTGCAAACATTGAGCTATTCAAGCTTAAATAAAGCCAATGAGTACCTCAATATATCCTCATGATTTCCACCAATGATTCGAGTACCAAATAGGCATCAATAGAAGCATGAATGAGCTCCAAAAACTGAAGGGAAACTGTCCCAAACGTGTATATTACAGGCAAAATTGTTGATGGACCTTCGCATGAAGGAAGGGACTTCTATGTGTGCACATTTGAATGAGTTCACTCTATCATTAGCGATCTAGCTTTGTAAGAGATTGAGTTTAAGGATACTTTGCATCCTTTATTTTTGCTTTGGTACACTATCTAAGTCATGGGACACTTTGCATATGGCTCTATATGCTAGCACCTCAAAGAATGGGCTAAAATTACAAGATATTGAGAGTGCCCTCTTGATAGAAGATATGAACAAAAAGAATGTGAATGCTTCCTATATGTCACATGCATTGAGTGTGAGAAGCCAACAAGACAAAAATGGTCATGGTCAAGATCTCAACGGTCTCAGTATAGGACACATGGACAATCTTGTAACAATAAGTCCCGTAATTGTAAGTCTGTCTTATTTGTCATGATTGTGGGAAATTAGATCATATTCAACCATAGTGCCATAAAATATGTAAAGATGAGCGCAAGGAAAATGATAAAAGAGAAAGTGGAAGAGAAGAATCATGACCACAACATTGTGCCTACCAGATTTAGTGTCAAGATTGAGGAGATTAATGTGGTGTAGCCTGATGTGTCTGATGATCTCATATTGGCAACCTCTTCCTTAGATACTTCACAATCGATTGATGCTTTGTTAAGATATACTCAGTGTTGGTTGCTAGATTTAGGGGCTTCCATTCATGTGACCCCTCATAGAGAGTGGTTTCACGCCTATCGTAGTATGACTAGATCTATATGTTTGGATAATGACTTGGCATTGGAGATAGTTCATATTGGTAATGTCTAGCTGCAGTTTAGTTCAGGAAGCATGTTCACTCTTCATGATGTACGTCATGTACCATATCTCATGAAGAGCATTATCTTTGCTAGCACCTTGGATGATGCATGTTATTTTGTCTCTTTTGGTGATTCCTCATGGAAGATGATCCATGGGAATCTTGTTATTGTAGGTTGGTGCTAAGTCTAGTACCCTCTATCCCTTGCTTGTATCTAGGTCAGTTGACTATGTTTTGGCCATGGCTATATTTTCACATGTATCTCTTTGGTATTGTTACCTTGGGCATATGTCTTTGGAAGGAATGAAAATCCTTACTAGCTTGCACTATCTTTTGCCCCTAGACCATAAGTGTTTTGATTCTTGTGATCATTGTTTATACGGTAGGTAGAAATATAGTACGCATCAGAAGTTTGGCATGAAGAAAATGGGCGAGTGATTTAGGAGAGTCCACAATATGCTTAACCAAATAGGCTTACTACAACACTTTTGAATTGAGGCAGTTACTACTATTGTATACTTGATTAATAGGTTTCCTTGCACTACCACTAATTTCTAGGTTACAGAGGAGGTCTAGATTGGGAAACCTCCACCATTATTGCCATGATAGCCACTAGTCGTAACATAACATTTGTAGGTTATAGAGGAGGTCTAGATTGGGAAACCTCCACCATTATTGCCATGATAGCCACTAGTCGTAACATAACATTTGTAGTGGGAGTCATAGCATGCTATATGGCTACACTTGGCAAGTAGCATTCGGATACCGTGAAGGGTATCATGGCTTACTTGTTGAAGGGCATAGCAGATATGTGTATATGCTATGTTATCCAAGATACACATGTCATGGGGTATACTGGCTTTGATTATGCGAGACACACGGTGACAGTAGGAAGTCCACCTCTGGCAATGTCTTCACCTTACTGGAGGTGTTGTTTCTTGAATGTCTAAGGCGCAAAAATCCACGACCCTCTCCATTACTGAGGTCGAGTATGTTGCAACTAGTAAGGCTTGCAAGGAGGCTCTATGGTTAGGCCATCTAGCGACATACCTTGGCGTGATTGGTGTGATCCCTACAATGCATTCAGATTCTATGAGCGCTATTCAATTTGCTAAGAATCTAGTCTTCCATGCAAAGACAAAGCACAGTAAGGTGCACTATTACTTCATCAGGGAGACGGTAGAGGACAAGTCTATTGAGCTTTTGACAAATACAAATCCTGTAGATCTGCTTACTAAAAGTTTCTCATCAAAGTGTTTTGCCTTTCTTAGGACATTGATGGGTGTTGGTATTTTGTCAAAATTTTTTGTTCTCTTGCCACCACTAGGGACACATTTGCCTTTAAGTGGGAGGTTTTTGGGGATAAAGGCACCTATGCATAGCTGCCCATGTATAAGTTATACTGACAATACCTGCATACATGTACACTGAAAGTGGCGGGAAACCATCATTGTTACTTTATTCTTTATTCTTTCATTGATATTTGAATAAGGGAAGGCTAGTCACACATTGTGATTATTAGAGTCCACATCTTATATCTCTTGCTCTTGCTCTTGCTCTCTTATTCCTTCCTTCCACTCACGGCTCACTCCCTTCAAGATGTAGGATCATTAGACAAAGAACCACGAAATAAAATTTCTCTAATGGAAAATTCAAAAAAATAGCAACCATAATGTGTTTTTGAAAATGTCATTATTTGGAAACTTTGCAAGAAGATAAGGAAACTTATTTTTCTCAAATATTCTTCATGAGCTATGAAAGAAAGTGACAATGTTTTTATCCATTTCACATGGATTTGCACTCATCATCCATAAAAACACAACACCTTCATGATGGCTCAGAAAAGTGACTTCATTAATGGAATGTGATATTTGTCACATTCACACATTTGCACATTATTAAACATGCAGATATCCTTAGAAATATTTAACCCCTAGTGTGAAAAACCCACACATTTTTAATTGGGATATGTAAAATTGGAGATGGGAAAGATTAATAGAGAAGATGCATTTGTTTCAAAAAATTAATCATTCTACCATTTTGCAGAACATAAATCCTACACTTGGAATGCATTAGGGTGTATATGCAAGAAAACCATGTAAAAGCACTCTTAGAACAAGGAAGAACTAAGAAGAAGGGAAAGACAATTTAGAAGGATAAATGAAAATTCAAATTGGCTTTTTCCATAAAAATAGAGAAGCCAAAATGCATTATTTTTGAGAAGGACACACTCAACTAGGCAGTAAAAAAAAGTTTTCCAAAAGAAGCAAGGGAGAAGCAAAAACAATGTCAGGCTTCTCCCCTCCCCTCTTCTATATTAACCTTCTTTTTTGGGGAAGAAACCATGGATTCTCTTCTTGGCAAATCACACCAAGCCCCTAGAGCATCCTAACCTTCTCATCACAAGGATTCGAGATTCGTTGTTCTTTTCAAGAATCATTGCTTGTGCGCTAATTGCAATCTTCATCAATATTCTTTCAAATTTGTACCCTATTGCTAATCTCTCTCTTTTTCATGCTTACAAACATTAAGTATTACATTACTTAAAGTCTATTCATTGTCTCACACTCAAACTCACTTTACTATAAACCTTATTTTTGTGTAACATGCCTCGAATGCTCTCAAAAGGTCTAAACGATGTTAAATCAATCCAATAAAATTGATGTAGCTTGTTGTAGCCTTGCTCTACACCTAGGTAATAGCGGACTAGGGTCTTAAGGAATGCTGATATGTGCTTGTGAAACTCGTGTCACAAATATCATTTCTATGGTTTTTAAGAGATGTAGAGAAGTTGTGGAAGGTTTTGTTGATAACAAAAAGGTTGTTGGTGTTGAAGCTCAATGTGAAGTTGGAGCACACCCTGAAGATATGCACTAAAGAGATGGCCATTGCATAAAACCCCTAGGTTTCAGTCATACCCCGTAGCAATAAGCATGGATGATTGGGTGATGATAATCACGTTTGTGATATAAATTAAGAGTTGTTTCTAAATTGTTAAAATTATTCTCAAAATTTCAAAATTTTCTTAATTGTTTGTGTGGTTCTTCATAATACTTCATGATAATTAGAATAATGACTTGAGGATGGTAGGAAAAATACATACGATGACTCTTTTACTTCTTAAAATTGAATATGGTTGCAATTCACCTGAAATTATAGTTAGGAAATACTAAAACACTTTAGAATCTCTTTTTTTTTTAAAGAAAAGAACATGGATTTAAAAGGATGGTTTCTATGCATCACGTATGCTAAAAGTGTTCTAAAGACAATGTTTCTGTGGTTATGGCTAGTTTTGTTTCTGGCGAGTATTGAAAATATATTGTCTTATGGTTGTTGTTACAACCGGATGAATTGAGGATTATGGTGGCTCAAGACATTGGCATCCCTACTTCAATGCTCCTTAGCAATCTGTAGAATGCTAAAAAAAATCAGCTGAGGATGGGGGTCTTTTGCTCCTAAGGGAGGGAGGTGTTTTTACTTTTAGATCACTTGAGTGCTTGAGAGGGCAAAGAGCCGAGTGATAAATGACCCTATTATGTACAATGGCTCGAAAGGCATAGGGAAGCTTTATAGGGATTTGAGCTAGTAAATTCCTTATTTGCCGTAAAAGGTGTATGATCATATACAAGTCGACTACTAGAGAACTTTTGTGGGTCTATTAGAGGAGGCACCTCATAATTGGTTCTTTCCTTATCTTATATAATTTCCATATAGTACTTCAAAGGGGATTTAGGAAAAAAACTAACATAATGCCATTAGATCATTTTAATTCACTTGGATAAATCTAAATTTATAATACTCAAGTTACATATCAAATTTTCTTTACAATCATGTTAATATGCTTATCTCTTAGGCATGACATGACCCTAATATCAATCAGCCCTAGCGTTTGTCCCATAATTTGGTTTTATCATCCTCAACTAGACACACCTAGAAGCCAACACATCTATTAATCATTTGGTCTAGTATTTGACAACATAGCAAAATGACAATGTGGGAATCACCTATTTTGACATATCTTGTTTGTGCCATATACTTAGTCCCCTTTTGTTAGCCGAATAACATCAATGAAAGCATTCATTAAGAAATAGTACACTAAAAGAGTGATCCATCATATTTCCTCTTGAGCATTCATATCTATTTCTTCCTCATAAACAATCCTTCCAAAGCAATCATTCATATTTTCGTAACAAAAAATCACCATATTTCCTCTTGAGCATTCATATCTATTTCTTCCTTCCTTAAAAACCCTTCCAAAGCAATCATATATATTTTCATAGCAAACACTCACCATGGAAAGTAATGCTATGCCTTTGATATGGTCTTTGCGGACTCAATAACTAGATTCCATCCATGGCTCAAATTTTTCCAAGGAGTATTCACTATTTTATTAACAACTACTTAATACCTCTTATTTTGCATGGAGCCTCTGGATCTCAAGTAGAAACTACTCAAAGCATCATTGATATAGGACTGCATGACTAGTCATAGAGAGGTGTCACCTTTGAATAGTGTGGGGTATCTCAACTTGGACGCCCTGTTTATGACCCTTGACTGAGTACAAGAGTATTAAGTCTCCCTGTTCAAAGTCTTGTGCTTAACATGCTTATCAAACCAGCTTTTGTGTCTTGCCTTCTCACATATCAATGTGTGGGTGGCTAGAAGTCGAGTTTCTGATAGGCATTCTAGCTCAATTAGGCGCTCTGTCCATGCTTTCGTTCCATCCCATTTCTCTCGACAAGCGATTCTCACGCTAGGAATGAAGACCTCTACGGCTAGAATTGCTTTAGTCCCATAGGTCAACCTAAAGGGAGTTTGTCATTCTACATCCGTTTTATAGGCTGTGCGATAGACCCACAAGGTTGCCATCAATTTGTTATCCTAGTCACTGTGTGAAGCAGAGACTACTTTGGTCAGGACGTTCACTAAGATTTTATTAGTAGACTCAACCTAGCCATTCATCTGAGGATAATAAGGCAAAAACTTTTGATGGATGATTAAAAAGGTAGATAGAAGGTGAGCGATCACTTCACTAATGAAGTGTGTGCCTTGGTCACTAACCAATTTGATGGGGCAATCGAATCGTAAGATCACTTGCTCCCATAAGAACTTGGCAATGGTCCTAGCGTCATTCTTCCAAATTGCTCATGCTTTAGCCCACTTTGTGAGATAATTCGTGGCAATGATGATGTATTTGGCTTGTGAATACTGTGTCATAGGACTAATCGGCCCAATGAAGTTAATTCCCCACTTCTTGAAAGGCTGTCTTGCATTGATAAGGGTTAGCTCCATTTGATCCTTGCGAATTGGGACCTTGGTTTGTTGGCACTTGTCATAGTGTTTTACGAATCGTGCTACATCTCGAAAGAGAGTAGGCCACCACAATTGAGACTGCAGCACCTTGCGGGCTGTCGTATCTCCGCTGAAGTGTCTCGCAATCCCATCGTGTGACTTTTCCAATACGTCATGCATTTCATGCTTGCACACACATCTACACACCAACCCATCTTGTCCCAGTCTATAAAGTTGGCCTGCTATCAAAACTGATAGGGTTGGATTTTAAGGATGAGTCACCTAATTCGAGCATTCTCGATAGGTCGTTCAGGGAGTCCGTGCTCAATCACTTGGACTATGTCATCTGCCCAATATGGTGTTAAATCAACTCTAAATAAATCTCTCTTGCTAGACACGTTAAACATATGCGCATCTAGCAATTTGTCTGGGATGCCCTGTCTAGCGACTTCTCCTATGGGTATGTGGTGAGACATATGTCATCCACGTAATGCTGCTTCCCCTTGTGTACCACCATACAGAAGTCAAATTCTAAAAGTAGAAGTAACCATCGAGCAATGCGTCCCATAGTGCAAGGTTTATTAAGAAGATAAAGCAATGCCTAATGGTCAACAAAGAAGGTAAAAGGCATGGCCAAAAGATAATGTTGAAATTTCTTTATAGCAAATACCATGGCCATGCCCTCTCTCTTCATTGTTGAGTAATTCATTTATGTATTCATGAGTTGTTTGCTAGTAAAGCTCACTGGATAGTCTAGGTTGTGTTCACCAGGTTAGCACAACACAGCTCCCACAGTGAATTTCGAAGCATCGATGTGAACATGGAAGGTGATTGTCCACTCTTGGGCTCATAGAATTGGTGCAATGATTAGAGCCTTTTTCAATTCCTCATATGCTTGTTGGCATTCCTTGGTCCACTTGAATATAATTAGCAACTTGTATAGAGGTCTAGCAATCAATGCATAGTTCAATACAAAGTATTGATAGTATCCCATGTGGCCTAGGAAGCATTGAACTCCCTTGTAATCGAATGGTGGTGGAAGATCAACAGACTTTCAAGAAGTCCATGGCAATGCCATTCTTCAACACCATGTGCCCTAGGATGCATTCATGCTTTACCTAGAACTGGCACTTCAAGGGGTTCAGTGAGAGGCGATATAACGGAATTATGACACAGAAGAGCAACTAGAAACTATCATCAGCCTAGCCACAAGTGTTTGGGCACCTTCCTCAAAATCCAAAGAAGAGTATACATGGTTTCTAGATTCTAGAGCTACTCATCATATGAATTTTCATAAGGAATGGTTAGTCGACTTTGAAGAGATCTCCATTCCACTCAGTGTTGCCATGCAGGACAACATTCAACAAGCTCAGGGCTATGGCACCATTCAAGTGGAGCTTCCCTCCAATCACATAATCAAGGTACATAAAGTCTATTATGTTCCCAATCTCAAGAAAAATCTATTAAGTATCAGTGAGCTCACTTCTCAATCCTCTCTCACTGCTCACTTCTACAAAGACCACTATATCTTACAACTACTCTCACCTTCTCTCAAACTTACCTGCCCCAAACTAGGTTGGCTTTATACACTTGGGTATTCACTTCTACAACCTTCTTCAAATGCTTTAGCTAACTCCACTTCACTCACAAGTACACCACATAACACACTCCTATGGCACTCTAGGCTTGGTCATGCCTCTCAAAATGTTCTCCAATAATTTATTCACAAGAAACATGTCCGTGGCATTCCACCTTCCCTCTCTCAACTTTCATTTTGTCAAACTTGTGCTCTCAGTAAAGCCACAAATCTTCATTATCCTAAATCTTACTCCATTACGACTCAACCACTTCAATTAGTACACTTCAACATTTGTGGTCCAATAAATCCTGTATCTCTCATTGGCGCAAAATACTTTATGGTGCTTATGGATGATGATTCAAGATATACTGTTGTATATTTTCTCACGAGGAAGTCACAAGTCTTCTCCAAGTTTCGAGAATATAAGGAAGCAGTTGAAAATAAGCATGAGTTATGACTCAAAGCTCTTCGAACAGACAATGGAGGAGAATATACTTCAAATGATTTCGAAGATTATTGCAAGGCTTTTGGCATTCCAAATGAGCTTACTATACCACATCATCTACAACAAAATGGAGTTGCCGAATGCAAGAATCGTACACTACTAATGCCGCAAGAGCCATGCTATCACTAGCTCATCTAGGAAAAGAATATTGGGAGGAAGCAATTGCTACAGCAACATATCTTCAGAAGAGGTTATACTCAAACTCTCTATACAATAACACACCTTACGGATTGTGTTTTGGTCACCCTCTTGACCTATCACATCTAAAGGTCTTTGGATGCACTGCCTTTCTTGTCAACCCAGATCACAAATCCAAATTCTCTCCCATAGCCACAACTAATTTTTATAGGATATGGTGAGCCACATGGTCACAAAGCCTATCGATCCTATGATCCAACTGACAAGGTCTTTATTTATGGTAGAAGTGACATATTTCATGAAATTAATCTTCTTCTCGCAAATACCACACACCCTCAATCTCTCACACTTTATCTTGTTGTTCTTATGATAACACAATTCAAACATTCGACATGGCCAAGCAGGACCCATCATATCTTCTACAAAATCCTCACTTCCTATTTCTCACCATTCATGCTCTTCTCCATTATCATTTCCCTTATCTCATCTAGAAAGGTCCAAATTATCTGTTCCATATGAACAAGCCCCAAATCTACCAAAGTCCAACCTTAATACCTTAGATTATAGCTCATCAAAACAAAATCCAAATCAGGATAAAGTGATGATGTCAAGATTTTTTTTGAAAACTGAAAACCTCTAGTCAAATTGTAGATAAGTTTGGTTTTTGTTAGCTTAGTTGTTTGCGTGAAAGTTTGTGTTGTCATTTTGTAATTGGATTTCTTGTGTTTGTCTAGCTTAGGATTTGTTTCTGTCATTGTGTTTGGTTTGTAGTGTGGAAACTTGATAGCCTTGGTCGAGCTTGGTATTTTTTGGACATGTTGAAGCTGGAGTTTTGCTAGTAGCTACCGAACATTGTGGAGTATGGTATGTTATCTTGCTAAGACTCTTGCACATCACGACGATTATGGGTTCACGAGCACTTCATGATGCACTTGTTGAAACACTGCACTCAGGTGTTGTCTCCTGATTTTCTCAAATACTTTCATGTTATGGGTTGGGATTATGCACATTTTGCACCATTGTTGAGCACTAGCACAGTATGAGGCCTGCTCCAGCTATATGCAGTAAATCTTAGTTGCATGCGCACATGAGAGAGCACCTTCATTGAACACGCACATTTCTTGCATGCACGATATTTGGGATATTCATCACCAAATTAGAAACCTCTGGTTGAGTGTGTAAGGTGGTTGGGTGAGTTAGAGGGTCATGAAGGACGCCGCCAATTGTGAGATGGGTTGTTCTTATTTGGTCAATATCTTGAGGACCATCATTTCCAGAGAGATTGTGAGATTTTGGATGGGTGGAACGGAGTATAACATATTTTCTTGCTGAGATTTGAGAGGTGAGGCTAAGGATTAAAATAATAAAGGAACTTTTGTTTGCATTTTGCATGATGCACTATCATATGTAGATAGGCTAGGCATAATTCTTCAATGCATATATTATTTTTGTGTGTAGCATTGATTGATTGGTTGCATACCATGATTCAACATTGCATATTTTTTCAAATCATGAATGATTGGGCACAGAATTCATTTCAAAAAACCATATTCCTGCTATGGCACACTACATAAAAAATAGGTTCATATCTAGAGAATGTTTATTTTGAAGACTTAAGGATCAAAGGAAACGGTCGTAAGTTTTACATCGTCAACGAGTATTTCTTGAAGAAAAAGAGGACATGTGTGCTAAAAGTGTGTGCAAATACAAGAACAATAGGCCAAGGAAGGGAATAAGTCGTCCAAGATAAAAGATGGAGAAAAGTGATGCGATTTACGAAAATTGATATTTTTGCAATTTTGCTCGTGATAGCTTGTCGACCACATGCATTTCGATTGCTTTGAGCACTCGGATGACTATATTCGGAGTTCACATGACGAAGTTATGATCCAAACAAGTTGCAAACATGTATAGGGCAAGAAAAACGAAAATAGTGAAAAGTAGTAGAAAAGGAAAAGCCAAAAGCTGAAAGCAAAAAGCCTAACATATGTGAGAGTGAATGAGAAACTATATAAGGAGATGTGAGAAGAGTCTTAGGGGCCTTCCCCCTCAAATACAATTGTATCATGTGAGAGGAGAGTGGAGGGTCGCATGCGAGAGTGTGAACTCTTGTTGTGCTAACTTGTGAAGTTAGAGAATTCGGATGTCAAAGTGCCGAGTCACGGCCCAAGGTTATCAAGGTATGAAATTTCCATGATGTTGGATTTGTCTTCAAAGTTTGTTTTGAACTTTGTGCAAAGTGTTGGTGTTTTTTGAACTTTGTGGGTGTTTGAGTGATGCTCTACCTGGATTTGGGTTTTTAGTTGTTTGATCTACAATAGGCATACTGTGTTGTTTGGTTTTGTGTGTGGTTCATGTGGTGGTTGTTGAAACATTTAAATTTTTTATGTTGCATTGTGTATCCGACAAAGTCAATTCCCCCAATCAGCACTCCTTAACGTCTCATTATCGGATTGTGAGTGAGGCTTGCTCTCTCGATCACCGCTCGTGTAACAATGACTGAACACACAGTGAAAATCATGCCGCCTTAGGCTGATACGACTGGCAACATGGAGCCTTCACTTCATACCACGCAACAGTTGTTGCCTTCACTTAACGCGATGTAGCAATTGGCACCTTCATTCCATGACATGCTACAACAAACAGTGCCGTTTGCCAGCTCACCTAATCACTCTCCACACCAACAACCTGCCACCATTAACAGCTACCATGTTCACACTCCAACTTAGCTCCATACTCTCACTTCTCCACATCATACAAGCTCACTATCCAATACAGAAACTCTATATAAAGAGTGAGTCTCTTATCCTTCAATCCCACAAGCTCCATATCATCAAGATGATTCTAGTCCTCTCCATGTCTCCACTCAACAATTACCTTCATCTTGTTGAGAATAGCAAATGATCCCTGATATAGAGGCTTGCCCATAAGTGGCTTTGTATGAGAGATATGACAAAGATGTATGTTCTAGAAGCTCTAGGAAGAGATGTCCAAAATCCCATAAGCATGGTGAGGAATAGTGGTACTACCCAAAAGCTATAAAAGCATGTACTTGACACTCATTTCAAAAAATTGTACTTTCAGTTTGAGTCACTCAAGATTGTGTTTATGAGTCCAAGCTAATCTATCTTGGAACCTAATTCACTTGAGTTACACTCTCTTCTCTCCATCATGTATTGGTTCTATGATTTGCGTCCACCATAGCCAACTAGCTCTAGATCCGTGTTTCTTGTCTTGACACATCCTCTTCCATTGCAGGACACAAATTTTGAAGGTTTGCTTGCATAACAGCAATGTCTTCAACATCAAGCAATACTTCCCTTATTGCTCTCATTGTTACCACTCTATGGCCTCCATCTCCAACAGTACTTTCGACTCCGACACTGAAGAGTTACAATCACAATCAACTCCTTACTTCAAAAACTTACATGACCTTAATCTTCAAGCTAACATTTCCCTTGGACAAGCTCAAGATTTGCCTCCAATCACTATTCCCGAACCCCCAATCTGCCCTTCTGCCACTCAAGCACTTCAAAGTCCCGAAGCATCTCAATGTGCTCGATGAATACAAAGCATCTCAATGTGCTTGGAGAATCTGCAATAAGTTGCGAATGGGTACTTCACAAAAAGCTCAAACCAGATGGCTCCATCCACAAGTACAAATATTGACTTGTAGCTCTTGGTTTTGAAGAAATTGAAGGCCTACATTATAGAAGTACATTCTCTCTCGTACTATCTTTATCCTCCTTATGGGTATTACTCTCCATAACAGCTCATTTCAAATTAATTCTTCACCATATCGATGTCAAACTGCCTTCTTACATGGTCACTTTAGAAGAAAAAATCTATACGTCTCAACCACCAAACTTTGTTGATCCAAAATTTCCTACACATGTTTGTTTGCTGCATTAAGCTCTTTATGGCCTAAAACACTCACCAAGGTAGTGGTACGCTCATATTCATTCTCACTTACTACACCATGTCTTTCAGCGGGGCTAGAAATAGATCACAACATTTATACTCTTCTTCAAGACAGCACTGCCATTATCTTAGGTCTCTATGTTGATGACATTCCTATTCTTACCAACTCTC
Organism: Lygodium microphyllum; assembly: GCF_053477565.2. NCBI lineage: Eukaryota > Viridiplantae > Streptophyta > Polypodiopsida > Schizaeales > Lygodiaceae > Lygodium > Lygodium microphyllum. The sequence goes on from NC_141141.1 coordinate 137,142,906, forward strand.
CTCACACAATGTCCAAAGTCAAATCTATTATATCTTCACAGTTTGCTATCACAGACTATGGTCCTATGCATTACTGTCTTGGCATTGAAATTGAACAGTCACCCACATCCATCAAAATGCATCAGCATACCTACATTCTGTCTATTCTCTCCAGTTACTCCATGCTAAAATGTAATCCCATGGTCACTCCACTCTTGCCCAAAATTTCCAATTGAATCCATCCTCATCCCATTCTCCTTCAACTAACCAGGCTCGTGAAATGGAGACTATTCCTTATATGGAAGCACTTGGATATCTTCGATATCTAATTACTTGTACCCATCCAGATTTATCTTATGTAGGACACATTCTCTCCAAAGCCATGCATCAGCCCACTTATAAACATTGGAAGCAGCTCAAACGGGTCTTACAATATCTAAAGGCAACATCAAATGTGGGGATTTTTTTTACAAAAGACATCAACGATTTTCTTTTATGGGCATATTCTGATGCAGATTGAGGTGGTGGCCTTGCAACCCGAAGATCTCTTACTGGTTTAATCATTACTCTAGTAGGAGGTCCCATCTCTTGGAGCACCAAACAGTAACACTCCATAGCACTTTCTACTATTGAAGTCAAATATGTGGCATGCAGCATGGTTGCCCAATAAATAATTTACCTGAAGAAACTCCATTTCTATATTGCCTCTATCTCTTTCCCTTATTGTGCATAGTATTCTCTTATTAACAATTTCTTGGTTTTCACTATAGCCTGGAGTACTATGTGGCTAAGCACACTAACTCTTGCCCTCGTGTCTACAATTCCCTTTCTTGTGGTATCTTCGAGAGTTAAGATCGGTAAGACAACATGCATTTCCGTGCCTTCCCAAAAAGCATTGACATGCAAGGATTTGGGCATTGAGTGCAGCGTTAGACTTAGTATTTGCATCTCTACCTCATGTTCATGCAAGCCAGTGGGGCAGCTTGCTCCATCAAACATTCAGCAATCGCCACATAGTCAGATGTTGCCTAAGCAGGTCTCCTAGGCTTAGTATCACATGGGTCGTCACTAGTGTGGTAAGGAGGTTGCTATAGCTGCTTGCTTTTCTCCAAATCTTGCATTTCTAGGCCAATCGCCTTGGCTGATTTGTTGGCCTATAGCGTTCTAAGCGGCACTACTTGTGGTGCAATTGCGTCTCTTGATTTTGGCCGTGATGGTGAGTATGGCATGCTTATGCTTGAGAGATCATCGATCTCATCTTCCAATATGGGTTCAGTGTCTTTTAAGTGTTATTGGGTCTCTTTCACCCACTCCTTCACTTTTTCAATGGCTTCGAGTTGGCGCTTTGGGTTGGATTACTCCCCCACCTTCGCACTTCCCTTCTTAGTAGTTTTTGGAGTCGACGTTTTTGCCTTTGCATCAATCACATTTTTTCTAGCAGGCAGCATTGTGGCACTCTCCGTTTTTAGCGCTATCTTTGCATCTCGTTTCCTTTTCCTTTGCTTACAACTCTTTTTTCTAATTGAGGTTGCATCTAAGTTGCTACACCCTAGCAATGATGTGACAGCTTGCTTCGTTTGCGCGTGGGTCATGACATGTAACGGGATGTATGTACCCTCCCTGTCGAGTGTCTCAACACCAAACAACACTAATGGGATTGATGGCATGATTGCTAAACTAGAGGACAGTTTTTGTCTAGGGCAATTGGCACAAAGAGATGAGTGATTCCACACTTCACGCATCTAAGATCTGCCTTGTCATGGTTGGCCTGCTCCATCTTGGGGCAGCCCGAGGAGATATGTCTTGGGTGATTGCAAGTCCAACATGAGATCGGCTCTTGGGTTTGCCCTCCTAAGCCTCTACGTCTACCTCTACCGAACAACATCACTGGTATTGATCTGTAATCCATAAGGATCGAATTACCCTCTTTGTCATACGACACATAAGGTTCTTCATCATTCGGCTCCTCCACATAGTGGACTGGTGCGTCGCTTGGTGGATGGGTTACGTAGGGTCTTCATAATTCAGCTGCTCCACATAGTGGACTGGAGCATCACTTGGTGGATGGGTTACATAGGGTCCAGGTAGTCTGGGTATTCATGTGGGGTTTATCTCCATCCTAGGAATGACTGGTTTAGCATCGTTGGATGTCAGAGAGCCAATGGGCTCCCCTTTCGAGGAAGTTTGGCAGCCTATTCGCTAGGTAAGGTTGATTGTAAGGTTGCAAGTATGGAAGTCTCCTTGGCAGTTTTATGCAATGCATGGTATCATGACCGAACCTATCACAATTTGCACAAGGTCGAGACCTAGGGACTTGACACTCAATTGGTAGGTGGTTTCTGCCACAATACACATATTGAATGTGAGGGCATGTTGGTCGTCTCATCATCCCTTGTAGTTTGGCTAGCTCCATTTTCATCTCCGCTAGCTCCTAACTTGGGTCAACACCCCTTTGTCATGAGTACTTGGAAATGATCTTTCGCTTGACATTGAAGCTCTCTTGGAGTTTCTAGGGTTAGTCTCTTCTTTGGCTTGAGCTCCTAGAGCTTCTCTCCTTGAGCTGGTCATCCAATCTGATGGGCTTTTCAAAGACCCTAGTTACTGCGTCTCACTGCAAGCTTGAGTTGCTTGCCAAGGCCCTGTATAGTTCTTCACTCCATATCCCATTGATGAAGACTGTGGAGACAACTCTCTCCATGGGTCATTCGTTAATTAGGATTCTCTTAAAGAGACTCCTCACATGGGTCACATAATCCCTGATGTCTTCCTTATCTCTCTGTTTCATGTTTATGAGTTGTATGATCAAGTTGTCCAGCCTCTGAGAATCTCTTAATGATTCTTGAGGTTATTAAAGTTATTGCGCTCTACGGCATATAGGCTAGTGACCAAGTCATTTTCTTATTGCCTAAGCATAGGTTGAAAGCTTGTGTTTGTTGAGCGAGATCGGTGAGGCCGTTGGCTTCACAGACATGCTCAAACTACTCTACAAAGCTGTAGGAATCATTGTTTGACTGGTATTTATCTAGCTGCTTTGCAACTACATGTATTTTAGGTTAACTCTTGGAGCCCTGGGTAACTCCTAATCCTACAAGCAGTGAAGTCGCTAGAGCCATTGCACTCTGCTCTGCCACCATGTTATCTAGTAGTCGCTTCGTCAGAAGCTCGCTCAATGTGAGGGTATCTTCCAGTGCTCTCTCTCTCTCTCTCTCTCTCTCTCTCTCTCTGTGCATTTGGTCTTGTTTGATTTCTACCTACCAGAGCTAACACTCGTTGGATCTCTTGCATTTCTATGTTCTGCCGTAAGCTTCTAGTTTGCTGTTTCTAATTGTATGCAACTATGCCTTGCAAGGCTTTGCATGCTAGCTTTCTTTCCTCCTCGAGATCCACTATAATATCTTCGACTGGCCTACTGTGGTGGTCCAGCCGGGTTTGAGTGTTGTATTTATTCATCATTTTCTGGATCACCTCTGGGAAATATCCCAGGTCGAGTTCTTCGTTTCATCTGTGGTTAGTACTTGTCTTTGCCATGTCAGTGGTCTCTCTCTCAACCACATTGTCGATGAGATTGATTAGATCGGGTAGATCCACTCCTCCAATGGTGTCTGTCCCTGCTGTGTCTGGCTTCTCTGTTGCATCTTCCACTTAGTCCTATGCTTGGGGCTTCGATCACCTAACTATGTCTCACGGTCTCCTCCTACTGGTGAGTTCGTTCTATGGTTATGTCTGAGTACATGCCTTGTTAATTACAAACAATCCTCAATTTACAGTCAATTAGTGTGTGTTTGTGTACTCTCTTCCGTGCACTGCATGCAATCAGGCTTTTGGCTTTCTTAGGTATACTTCAAGTGCTAGAAAATAGTACGAGTGCAAAGGTAAAGTGACTAAGCGGCTCTCGCACTCTCATTTACAGATTTGGCCTGATAGACTGTAAGTTCAGTTTTTGGTTGCTCTCATTGGTCCTAGGGTCTGTGTTGCGTCGTTTAGCTCAATCGAGATTTGTTTAGGGATCTATGACTCAATCTGGTGCTACTAGCGCCTTGGATTGCTAGTACTGGTCAGTTAGAGTTGCTTCTAAGTCCGTGCTTCACTGATTTTCCTATTTCTCGTACCAGAAAGGTGTTTTAAGCATCTGTATGGCCTTCGGGGGTTTGCACGATAGTGGTTTGGGTCAGTCAAGGTCTACATGTTAAAAATTTGAAAAAATCCAAATTCGATCCAACAGGTTCGAATTGTAGGGGCCAAATGTTCGATTTAGCCCGTTCGAATGGCCGAGGGCCGAATAAGAAAGGGCCGAATGCAACTAGTCCGAATGCTAAATTTGACTAGTCCGAATGTGGTTGTCTGAGGGTCGAATTGCCGAACAGTAGTGGGCCAAACCAATCGGATCGAGGGCCAAGTGGTTCATCCAAATGGGTTTGGGCCAAACGGTTGAGGGTCGAGTCAGGTGGGCCGAATGAAAAGTTAGTTTGAATGTTGAATTCGACCGGGTCAAATGTAAGCTTGTTCGGGGGGGGGGGGGGGGGGTTTTGGGCCGAGTCGATAGGGTTGAGGGCCAAATTTTCAAGTGTCCGAGAGTAAGATGGGCTAAATGGTTGATTCGGCCGAGCGAGTCCTAAGCGTCCAAATATGGTGGGCTGAATGGCCACATACAAGAGGGCCAAGGGCTGATTCTAGGGTTTGGCCTAGAATCGCCTTCACTCGGATGGGTTGGACGCGACGCGGTTTTGGCAGATACAACTATGAATTGATCAAATCGTACAATTTAGGTCATGACGTATAGCACGCACCTCCATGATCAAAGCTATGGATAGAGGAGAAGAGTTGTATATACCTACAATGCGCAAAAGACTCTTGGGTGAAGCGATCGATCCAATGCGGGCAATGTGTGTATGTGTATGTGTGTTTCTCTCTCTCTCAATGCCACAGTTGTAAATGATCTCTCCCTTGGCCTCTTGGGTTATAATCCCTTCCTCGACTGACCTCTCCAATCACTCTCTCAGTGACATAATTTCATTCAAGCACTCTTTTTTTTCCTATTTTTCTTGATTTGTGCCCTGGTTGGGCCTGTTTTACAGTAGCAACTCTAAAGCTTTCGGCTTTGATTTCTCAGTCCTAGGTTGATATTGCAAGTTGTATAAGCATAATTTGAATTTATAGTTATAGAAATGATAACATAAAATATTTAACTATTATACTTGAAAACATGATCAAAATAGCTTACAATTTGTAAAATGTCTTTGAAACTTTGCAAGCTATCCCTAGCTAGAGGATCTTAGCAAATTTTTGGTGATATCTAATTGAAATGATTTTACAATAGATTTCTTAAGGTCATGTTTGTTAGCACATTTTACCAACTTGCAACAACATAAAATGTGAAACACATTATAGGTTTTTCTAGCAGCTTGCTAGCTTTTAGCTAATGAGGACATTATCAAGGTGTTGCAAAAACAAACCCGTACCATCCTAGATCCTAAGAAAGTTTTTACCACCTTAGGTGTCTTGGTAGCAATGATCTCTGATCCATTTTGGAAATTGTTGTGTCTATTTCTTCAGGACAAGTTTATGCCTACAAAGACTCCATCTAATTACATGTCTAAGGAGTTGTTCACTGCCTCCAAAATGGTGCTTAAAGGAGTGGTCCTTGATTGGAGTTTATACCTTTCTACAAAAATGAATCAACATTTTATTAAGGTCACTATTGATAGTGTAACTAATGTCACTTATGGGTCATATTTGTATGCTTTTCTAACACACTTTACCCCTACCAAGGAAATTTCACCACCCTTTGAAAACCTTCAAGTGGCTCCTCCTCCTTCAGATGATCCTGAACCCATTCTTGAATATATTGATTCTCCTCCTCTGAAATTTCACCACCTTCTAAAAACCTTCTAGTGGTTCCTCCTCCTTCAAATGATCATGAACCCATTCACGAAGATATTGATTCTCCTCCTCGCGTAATTCAAAGAAAGAGTTATGTGGATGAAGCTATTCCCGTTCCAGTTCCTTAAGTGTCAGCCCCTGCTACATTAGGAAGTGCTCTTCCTATATGCCTTACATCTAGAAATTTGTTTAGGGCAGACATAGATGGTAATATGGAAATATCAATGCCTTCTCTACACCACCTAATAGCAGGAGATTCCATTCCTTTCTTGTGTAAGGATATTCAAAGTTTCATTGAGAAATCAATTATTGCTTGTATTCAATAATTCTATTCTTTTTTTTGTGAGAAGATATAGTAGTCTAAGGAGGAGTCATGCAAGGCCACTACAGTGCTTGCCTCTATTAAAGAAACCCTATTATCTATTCAAATAAATCAAGCAATAAACTAAATTGTTAGAAGCCTAGAAAGTGAAAATATCTCTTTGCAAGTCTAAATAATGGAAGCAAAAACTCAAGTAGCTACTGTTACTAAGGGAAGAGATTATCTTTCTAATGAAAACTAGGAGCTCAAAGCTTTAATTGTTGCACAAGCAATAGAGTTATAGTCAACAAACACAACAATTGATAAGCCAAAATACTCAGATCAAGGAGTTGAAAGTCTAATTGGCTCAGTTACGCTCTATTCCACCAAGTCCTAGTGTATATCTATGCCTTCTTTGACAGAAATGGACTTGGTTGCTCTCCAAAATGTAGTGTGATGCTATGTCGGCTATTTAAAGTTAAGGTGGAGAGGCTATAATCTAGAATGGAACTTTTGTGGACCTGTTTTGAGTAATTTATGAAATATATCCACAAGATCATTCCTTTTTTGTGCATTATCAACAACAAAAGTTGGCCTTTTATATGAAGTTGTCTACTATGAATTTGTATCCTCCTAAGGATGGATGGCGTGGTGCTTGGTCCTTTGTGTCAAGATTGTGGGAGAGAAGGAAGGAATCTCACTTGTAGCTTTCTTGCTTGCACAAGGGGAAATACACACACAGGTGGAGGCTGAAAACAATTTTCCTCTTCTTAGTTGTGTAAGCCAAAAGAATTCAAGTACAAAAAAAATAGAAGAACCCTATATGTGGGTCTCAAACCAAACTCAACTAACTAAGGTGGCATACTAATTGAGCCACGAACTAGAGTAGATAAGGATAGCTGTCATCTAGCTATTATTCATGGGCGGTGTACCAACCGCATCTGCAGCTAACAAGTCGATGACATAAATGCACAACGGTCACCCTGGCATATCACGAGTGGAGCTCAATATCTCAACACTCCCCCTCGAGCTCAATCCCAATTCCTACACACCAAGCAGGTCTCTGAACTTGCGCAGCTTCTCTGCGCCCAATGCCTTCGTGAATATGTCAGCTACCTAATCCTCTGTGCTGACATAAACTAGATCAATAAGACCTAGTAAAACCCTCTCCCGCACATAATGATAATGCACCTCAATGTGCTTTGTTCTAGCATGATAGACTGGGTTATTTGCCAAGTGTATACTACTCATGTTGTCACAATAAATGACAACTGGTCCATCTGTAGGCTGATTCATATCATAAAGTAGCTTATGCAACCAAGCTACCTCACATGCAGCCATTGCTGCACCCCTGTACTCAGCCTCTGTGCTTGACAAGGCAACTGTAGGCTATTTCTTGCTGCTCCAAGTGACTATAGCACTCCCAAAAGAGAACATATATCCACTGGTAGATCGTCTATCAGAAATACTACCAGCCCAATTAGCATCAGTGTATCCATGCAATTGTATCTGAACCCCAATCTCATAAAATAGTCCATACTGCAATGTGGACTTCACATACCTGAGTATGCGTCTAGCCACATCCAAACGTGATTTCCTTGGAGCCTGCATAAACTGACTTACCAATCCAACAGCATAGCTCAAATCTGGCCTGGTAATAGTCATATAAATCAAACTTCCTACTATGCGTCTGTACATAGTAGGGTCTTCGAGAAGCTCACCTGCATCTGCGCTCAGCTTCACATTCTACTCCAAAGGAGCTGAAATAGGCTTATAGCCTGTCATCCCATATTTGGACAGCATGTCCTATCCATACTGCCTCCACAAGAGCCGTATCCCACTTGGTGATCTAATCACCTCAATGCTCAAGAAATAACGCAGCTCTCCCAAATCCTTCATCTCAAACTTCTGCTTCAATAGCATTTTCACATGAAGAATATCTTCATCACTATCACCTGTCATAATCAAATCATCAACATAAATGACAAGTAGCATAATACCTTTCTCTATTTTTCTCACATAAAGTGAGAAATCTGCCTTGGAAATCTGAAAGCCAATAGTGACAAGATACTATCCTATCTTGTCAGACCATGCTCTAGGTGCTTGCTTCAAGCCATACAAGGCTTTCTTCAACTTGCAAACAAACTCAGGATGAATAGCATGCACACAACCTGTTGGCTGCCCCATATAGACCTCTTCTTGCCAATCACCATGCAAGAAGGCATTCTTTACATCCATCTATGTAAAGACCATCCCTTTGATGCAGCCATAGCAATGACTGCTCTTACAGTTGTCATCCTTGCAACCGGACTGAATGTTTCTTCATAATCAATGCCATATGTTTGTGCATACCCCTTGACTACTAATCTTGCCTTGTATCTATTCACAGAACCATCAGCATTGTGCTTCACCTTATAAACCCGCTTACAACCAATTGCATTCTTATCTTTAGGCAAAGGTACCAATTCCCATGTAGCATTTGCTTCCAAGGCATCCATTTCTTCATCCATGGCTTTCTCCCATTTTTCTTTTCCCATGGCTTGCTCAAAAGAAGTGGGTTTTCGTTCCTGTATCACTTTGATCATATAGGCATAGTGAATGGCTGTAAATCCATCATATTTCAGCCTATCCATAGGATACCTAGCTCTGGTAGACCTGCGCAAAGTAGGTTCACTCCCAGGTGCTCTCAAAACATCCCTGGTCTTCCTTACTCCAGGTGTAACAATAGAAGGAATACCCAACTCATCATCAATGGTCTGTTCTAAGCCACTGGATTCACCATTCATATAAGAGTGACCTGCATTCACATCAAACATAGGCTGATCTACCTTCTCTTTTCCTTTTCGTGATACTTGCATACCACTATCTGCATTGCTTTGAGAAGATTCTCTTGATCTCAATCTGCCTGTCCATGGCGAAGAATGTGAACCACTACTAGAGGACGCTCCAGGTCCACTAATATCTTGTAAGACTGCTGCTGTGAATTCTGTGCAACATTACCATTTTGAGCATCTACATTATCAATCACATTTACTGGTTTATAGCAGCTACTCATCTCATAAAAAACAACATCTCTGCTCACTGTGAACTTACGAGTAGAAGGGTTATAACATCTATACCCTTTTTGCTGCAGAGAGTAACCAATAAAGATGCACTTCTCAGCTTTTGGATCCAACTTGGATCTCAACTCATTTGGCACATGAACATAGGCAATGCAACCAAAAATCTTCAAATGAGAAATATCTAGTTTCCTACCAGTATACCTCTCCTCTGGAGTCATCCCATGTATTGCTGCAGTGGGAGTCCTGTTCATTATGTAGACTGTTGTAGCAGCTGCTTCAGCCCAGTAAAAATCTAGCAAGTCTTTTTCATTGAGCATGGCACGAGATACCTCTCCAATATGCATGTTTTTCCTTTCTGCAATTCCATTTTGTTGTGGGGTATGACTGCATGAATATTGCTGCTTTATGCCATGCTCCTGCAGGAACCTTGCAAACTCATTTGAGAGGTACTCTCCCCCTCCATCTGACCTTAGGCATTTTATTTGCAGGCCTGTTTCTTTTTCAACCATAGCTTTAAGAGTTTTGAAATGCCCAAACACTTCACCTTTCTTTTTCATAAAATACACCCAAACTTTTCTGCTATAGTCATCAATAAAAGTGATAAAATAATAACAGTCTCCAATAGATGCAGCTTTAGTAGTCCACACATCAGAGTGGATTAATTCCAATGGCTTCTTACTCTCTTGAACATGTTTAGGAAATGGTTTCCTTGCCTATTTTCCAAATTGACAAGCTTCACATATCTTATGCATTTCTACAACCTTGAATTTAGGTAATCCTACAACAATATTTTGGGCTTGCATTGATTTAAGTCACTGTACATTAACATGACCAATGTGTTTATGCCAGATATCAATATCTGCAACTACACCGGTTCCATGTGCAAACATTGCTGCACTCAATTCAGGCATATCTGCATCCAACGTAAGCATTTTTCCCTTCTTCTTTCCTTTTGCTATCAAGTGACCTTTATTTTTCATATCCTCAACAAAGCATCCATGAGAATTAAATCTGACGTGCAAGCCCTGCTCAACCATTTGACCAACAGAAACCGGGTTCTTGGTGATATTCGGGACATGAAATACATCCGACAGGTATTTCTTTTTCCCATCCTGCATAGACAAAGAAATTTTTCCAATCTGCACAATAGGATGTGCAATATCATCACCAGTCTCCACAAATCCTGGTTTTTCCATTTTTCTTGCATCTTGCATCCATTCTGCATGACCTGTCATGTGGTTTGATGCACTTGAGTCAACATACCACACATCGTTGCTTTCTTCTGCACGTCACAGAATTGGTCATGTGCTGCACCATAAACAAATGCTCATTTCTGTCGTCACCCTGTCTACTAGAAGATGCATAATTCCCTTGTTGCAATTTTCCATTCATGATGACATTTTGCTTTTTATAGCAGTCTTTAGCCATATGACCCATTTTACCACAGTAGTAGCATTCAACATTGCTGTTTGTATTTTGGCCTCTTTGCCATCCACCACGACCTCTTTGGCTCCCCTTGCCTCTAGAGTTACCACGTTCTCCTCCATAGGACTGGTTTTCTTGAGTTTGCTGCATATTCTGATTTCTACCACGGCCTCCAGATTGGCCTCCTCTACCTCTGCCTCTACCTCTTCCAGCATTTAAGTAGAAGACAACTTCTTTTGAAGTTCCTCCTGAAGAAGATGCACCACCATTTCTCTGCTCCTCAGAAATTAGAAGAGCAATCAACTCCTCAAAATCAGAAAATCTTTCACAGACAGAAATCGATGTTCGGAACTGTGCATAATCCTTTCCTAGACCATTCAAGGTCACAGAAACTAAATCATCATCTTCCACTGGCGACCCAATGGAAGCAAGTGCATCTGCAATCTTCTTCACCTTCATGTGGTAGTCATTGATGCTCATACTTTCTCTTTGCACATTGTGCAACTCTTGCTGGAGCTGCATTTTCCTGGCTTGTGTATTTGTGCTATACGTTTTTGACAAAGTATCCCATGCCTCCTTTGGCGTACTTGCATCCTGAATATGCACAATCATAGAGTCTGAAATGCTGATAGATAGCCAGTACATAACTTTCCTGGCTCTCTCATGCCATCCTTTAAATGCCTGCATTTGCTGTTGATTGGGAAGATCAGGAAGAACTGGTTCTTCTTCATTTCCTATAACGAATTCCCAATATCCTTTTCCCATAAGAAAATTCGTCATTCTAAACTTCCATGCTTGGAAGTTGTTCTTGTCAAGCTTTTCAGTGACAATCTATGAAAGAGAATCAGACGCCATTACAGAACACTACAAAAAATTCTGTCACTGCAAAAAACACAGCTTCAGCCTCACAAGGGCAAATTTGCAAAACTGACGAAAGTGGTATTTGACCACACAGTCACTTCCTAGTGACGATTTTGCATCAACAAGCAACAAGGATGATTCTATAACTCCCAATGTCTTTGCGCACAGGCATATGATGCAATTTCTATGGTAACTTTTCACCGACCTGTAGAACAGTGGTCGCACAACAAAAAACAGGGCCTTTTCCTGAGTGCGTGCGGAAAACTTCCGCCTCCAAAACATGCATTGAAATGGCCTCGAATAAAAAAAAACAGGGAAACCGAGGGCTAAAGCCCTCGCTCGCAGCATATACTGCCCTCTTGCTATACTGCGAAGGGCGTCTCAATCTGAGACAATGCACTAATGCACTTTCTGGCTGTGCTACTGCAGAGACTTGCTCCCAAACTCGAAAAATGAAAGCAACACTGGTCCTCTTATCAGAACTCCGCGAACTTGGTTTGCTTTCTTGAGCTCCTTACCACGAATCAGGCTCTGATACCATGTCAAGATTGTGGGAGAGAAGGAAGGAATATCACTTGTAGCTTTCTTGCTTGCACAATGGGGGAATACACACACAGGTGGAGGCTGAAAACAGGTTTCCTCTTCTTAGTTGTGTAAACCAAAAGAATTCAAGTACAAAAAAAATAGAAGAACCCTATATGTGGGTCTCAAACCAAACTCAACTAACTAAGGTGGCATACTAACTGAGCCACGAACTAGAGTAGATAAGGATAGCTCTCATCTAGCTATTATTCATGGGCGGTGTACCAACCGCATCTGCAGCTAACAAGTCGGTGACATAAATGCACAATGGTCACCCTTGGCATATCACAAGTGGAGCTCAATATCTCAACACTTTGATCTCCTTGTAGAAGTGGTGAGAACAGTATTTGAAGCCTTTTTTACACATGTCCCCATGATGATGTCTTACATGTATATTCGAGGTGATCTTCCGATTTCAAAGGATGAGGATTTGTCTTGGGATGACTGCTCTGAAGTTTCTTGGCTTCCAATAGTAGATTCTATTCCTATGAATTCTCGACAATTAAAAGTCTTTTCATGTTTAAAGAATGCTAATTATGGAAGGATCTTTTGGCCAATATTTCTATACAATCTTATTTTGACATATACTTCTTTGAAGCTTACAATCGTCGCTCTGTTTTAGGTCCATTAGTACCTTCACTCACTTATTATCAATAGATGGCCTATAGATTCGATTCTTATTTTTCCACACTTCAATTGACTCCTCATAGTATTCTTTCTCTTCTTTTTCAACCTCAATTAGATCCCCAAATTCCTATTTTTACTCATTGCTTGTTCATTCTAGATCATGTTTTTTCATGTCCTTCTCCTTGTTCTTCATCGTCTACTACACTCCTTTCTACTTTTTCAACATTTTTCTTGACTCCTTTCTTATCAGAATTTGTTAAATTACATGAATCTTCATCTTTAAGTCTTTCTTATTTTTATGAATTTGCATATCTATCACTTCATCCTTTAGTTTACAGATACCTAGATGTCGAGGATGGAGTCATAGATTCATCAACGAGTTTCTAGATTGATTGACTTGTCATTCCAAGGGAATAGAAGACTCATGTACTTGCAATTCTTTCAAAATCCTCCCAAGACATTTGTGGATGAATTCCTCGCCATAGACAGATTTAGAAACCATGAAGCTTTTAATCGTGATACACTCCATTGAATCTTGATGTATTTTTGCTGATTTATAATAATATATTATGTTTTTTGGTGGTGCCATTCAAGTGACTATTGTATGTCTAGTGCATATGTGGTGTGTGAGCTGTGTATGAAGGGGTCGTGATTTAATAAAGCTGATCGAGATGATGGTTCTTTAGTGACTTCTTGGTTTTGATGAATTGCAATGGATAGAATAAACCTATTATATCCTTTACAAGTGTGTAATGATTTTATTGTTTAAGGATAAGTTAATAGATAAAAGGTGTTTTCCTTTCATTAGAATTGCTTGTCAGATACAGTTATTAGTTGGAGTCAAGGATTTGCTCGAGCTAGAGTTTGTGATTGATGATGGTTATTTTAGAGCTTTTATTATCTTTTTCCAAGGTCGCGAGGACGCTCCTTGATTAAGTGTGGGGATATGTTGAGTGCTCAAATGACTTTATTTTTAAGCTATTTTTAAACTAGATTTTTGGGTGATTTTTGTTTGATTTTGTAGTTGATTGATTGGATTTTGGATGGTTTGGAAGTGTTTTGAAGTGTGTCGGAATGTATTGAGTAGGTTTGAGAAGCTCATGATGGTTTTAGTTGAGTTATGATATGATGATTAGTTTTGTGGTATGTCTATTCTAATAGGTCTATTTTTGCCTTTGTTTTGGTTTGTTTTATTCCTGTTTGAGGGGTTATGATTGTAGATGAGTGGTTTGAGGAATAATTGAGAGTGTGTTGGATGGTTTTTAATGGGTTGAGATGGTTTTGGTTTGCACTATATAGTTTTTATACCTTCTATAGACCTTCTATAGCGTATTGTTAAGCTTTTGTAAGCCTTACGTTGTCTTCTGTATGCTTTTGTAAGTGTTCTGATGGATGGATGTTTAGCTTGGGGATGTTTTCTAATCTTGGAAAGAGAATAATGGAAGCTCTTAATAGCTCGAAGAAGCAGAAGAAGTAGTTGTTGAATATTGAAGTGGCAGTAACACTGATGAGTTCTCAAGGGACACTATAATGTCTTAGGTGGTGCCTTTTCATATCAAGCATACCTGTTGGTAGGGGTATCCACAACCAAGAGATGACTATTAAGTGTGATTTGTTGTTATCTCATGTACTATCAAGAGAGAGCATATGTGAGAGAGTGTGTATATGAGAGAGAGCCAATTTCTAAGAAGAAACATTGTATATATATGGGAGAGATTGAGAGAGACTATGAAGATGATGAAATATGAATACTATGTGATGAATTCCATTCAAAGTTTATCATTCCTTGTGTTCTTTTGGTTCTTTGATGGGTTTTATGAAGAATATAAAGAATATGTTGAAGATTTATTGTGATAAATTCGTGGGAGATTCACTATATAATGCTACGTGAAGATTAGTTGTTCTTGGTGTTCTTTTTCTTCTTCTCGTTGATTAAAGTATGAAGAACATGCTTGTTGGTGAGATAAGATATATTTTCTTGCAATAGTTTCCCTATTTTCTCGGTATTCCGCTTGGGGCTCCAAGCAACTAGACTATCACATCTCCTTCTTTTGTATATGCTTCTAATGAATTGCGAGGTGGAACAATTAGGGTTGAGAGCATAATATTTTTGCTAAATATTATGTTGATCTTTTCAATCTTCCTCTCTAGAGTTGCACTTCTAAACTTTCGATCTTTGGTTAGTTATTCAATCTTATCTGGGAGCAGGGGTTGATGACATAATAGCAGACAAGTTGGCCATCATCGCACATGCACATTCCTCCTCCTTTTGCTCCCTAGAGGTTAGCCAATTGCCCTAAAGAGTGATCGAGTGCTACAATGTGTTTACAAATTCCCCCCAAGGGTCCCGATTACCATTGCTCAAGTCATCCCCTAGCTTAGTTGTTGAGGCACCTAAAAGCATGTACTAAGAAGATTTCCACCCAGTTCTATACGTCATGTCCTCCTTTACATGTAGGTGAACGTTTGGAACCTAGCTCAGAGGGCTCTGAGCGGGTTTGTCAATAGTGACGAAGCAATGGAGGATGTGGTAGCAAAAGGTAGCAATGAAGTGGACATAATGGCTCTACAATCTCATAAAAGGAAGAGGGACAAAGAGAACTCCACCTTTGTGGGGAATGTGCAAGCTATATCTATCGAGCAAGATAGCAACTATGTCAAAGTTAACCAACAAAGTTCACAATAAGATTACAATCTCTGATTAAAGACTAATCCCCAAGTGGCTTTAGACCTCCTAGTTGAAGCCCTACACAAGAACATGAAGAAGCACTTGCATTTTAATACTCATGGGGTTCTTGTCTTCTTCATAGGGAATCCATCCAAAGCCATGATGGCTCGATGTGCAATACACCCCTCAATAGGTGGAGCAAATCTTTTGTAGAGGTAAGGGGTTTTACGAGGTCCTCTTCAACAATAGAGAGGTTGCGTGCAAAGCGTTGGATCAAGGCATCTACTTTTGGGGAATTTATCTAGCCTATGGAGTAAGGCAAAGGATCACTTTGCAAAAGATGTCCAATCAAGGCCAAAATCTTGGATCTTCTTCCTTATCTTTGGTGCATGTTACTGGACATTACCACAATGAGTTGGGAAAGCATCTGTGCATCCTGCCCCTTTCAGAAACCATGGTGCATTCTCTGGAGCCTAGAGGAGGAGAAACATGAATTTGTAGACCTAGATATTCCACATGTTGGTGAGCTACAACTTTAACCGGTTTGGAGTAAGTTTGCATGTTCATGTCACAACTATGAAAAATGGGTCCACTAGATCAGAGAGTGCTTGGAGTTGGTGGACAGAGAAGATAGAGCCAATCAATCATGGATTCCATCATGGGTGGAAGTGACCAAAAGAAACTCCCTTGCAAACAAAGGCAAAGACTTAATGGCACAAGATGGCAATATCGAGGATGGTTGGCAACAAGTTAGAGGCAAGAAAGATAAGTCTTATCCACTCCAAACAAGTGTCCAAAACTTAGACAATGTTACTTCTAACTAACATTATGTCAAGGGGTTTTGTTCCAAGGTAACTATCCTAAATAACTTAAGAGGCAAAGCCAACTCTTTTGCTCAACTTAACAAGATCCCTTTGGAGGAACTGGTGAAAGAATACCCCAAACTGGATGCTAAAGCCCGGGTAGCCTCAAGCAGGGATATAGAGACCAACTAGCCAACAAGCATATTGATTGGTTTCTAGCAAAACTCCATTTTTCACTACAAAGCAACCTAGGGACATTGACATTAATAGAGTTTACTCAAGGAGGTGGTTGCCAAAAGGAGCGCACAAAGGAAGGAAAGAGGCCATTTAAACCCCTTTCAATCAATCTAATGGAGATAGTCAATGAGAAAATTAAGCTAGTCACAATCAAATGCAAGGGCCAAAAGACACCTCTTTTGGAGTTGGGTGTACAAGCATAATTTTGACATGGTTATGGTGCAAGAGTATAAATCACACAAGTGGGGGGTAGGGGGGGACACTCCCAATTCTCCTATAAAGACTATAATTTCTTTGTGAGCAAAGGTACATGCAACTACTCAAGGTGTTTGATAGTATAATCAAAAACACCTTGAACACGTCCTTGATCTTCCAATCTGAGGGTGTCATGTTGGTTGTTATTATTGAATGGGATAGAGAGCCTCTGACATTGATTGACATCTATAGGAGGTTGAGTGATTAGATAATAAGGAAGATTCAATGGGAACCAATTCTTGATATCATAATAGGTAACTACTTGATTGGGGGCAATTTCAATATAGTGGTCCATCACGAGGATGCCTCCACTAACTCAATAGTATCCTATGAGGAAGAACGAACAACTTGGCATTCGACAGTGGACAATGGGGTTTTGCTAGACATGGTGGACTACATTGGTTCCTCTCACTCGACATTCTTACAAATCCCTCACCCATAAGGATTATTGCTCTCATTTAAACCAATGGTACTACTCGCAAGCAAGGGAGTGGCTCCATAACGTGGTCCTATAATGGGTGCAAATGCTAATTGTCTCCTCTCTAACCACTTCCCAATTACCCTTGAGTCGAGATCATTTGAGCCCTCTAGAATGATGGGCAAACAAAAGTGCCTAATTTTCACATACATGATTATAGTTGACATAGCCAAATTGTGAAGGCCACAAACAACCTATCTATACTACATTTTTTTCAACTTTTGCAAGTTAGCATGTCCAATTCTTCTATGCCATAACTCAACATCCTTGTCTTGTCCATGTCCAATCTCCACATACATAGAACTTTGTATGATAGGAGCTGCTACATCCAATGCAAACAACCTGTCTTTCTTTTGACCATGTCTTTCTTTTGACCATGATAGGAGCTGCTACATCCAATGCAAACAACCTGTCTTTCTTTTGACCATGTCTTTCTTTTGACCATGATAGGAGCTGCTACATCCAATGCAAACAATCTGTCTTTCTTTTGACCATGATAGGAGCTGCTACATCCAATGCAAACAACCTGTCTTTCTTTTGACCATGAGCAATCAACCTACCAAGATTTCCATTTCAAAAATCGTCAATGAAACAACTATACTTATTCAGCCTTACTTGTAGCCATTTGTGCAACTGAAGCTAAATTCTTAGTGATGGTAGGCACATACGAAACATCTCCATGCTTATTATCCATTCCATCTCTAGTCACCAATAGAACACTGCCGATGTGAACAATCTTATGCATGCTATCATCTCTCGTAGCAACATACTCTTCACTTTGCATTTGTTACTTCCTATAAAACCATTTTGCATGATGTGTCATATGGCCTGTAGCTTCTAAATCCAAAAACTAATAATTCTCTCTAGTGGGATGTGTCATGCTTCCAAATACATGCGCCATAGCAAAAAGATGACCTCTAGGTGATGAACCACCTCTAGAATCATAGCCTATGCCTCCATAACCACTTGCATGATAACTATACTATATCCTTCCACAACCTCTAGACATAGCATTCTACTTATAGCATTCCTTCTCAAAATGGCCAAATTGTCCATAGTAATGACAAGCACCATCTCTATGAGGACTAGACCATCCTCTACCTTGAGAAAAGGATCTCCCACTACCTTTATGCATAAAGTCTCCATGACCAAAAGTGCTATAACCATGAGTAAAGCTATCTCCATGATCATATGAAGATCCTCTAGCTTTGGATGAGTTGGCATGACCTCTCTAGTGGTAGAATACACTGTCCTAACTAGCATTTTTCCCATTGCTAGATGCATTAAGGCCCAACTTTCTTTCTTCAGTAAGCAACAAGGCAACCAATTTCTCAAAGTCTAGAATTGCCTCTCACAAAAATAGAAGTGTCAAGGGATTTGTATGCAAGTCCAAGTCCATTCAAAGTAACACAAACCAAGTCATCATCCACAACTACATTTATCAAAGCAAGGTCTTTCACAATCTACTTTATCTTTGCAACCTAATCACCAATGCTTCAATTCCCACACCATGGACCATGCAATCTTTGCATTAGCTATATCTTCCTTGCATATGTGCAAGTGCCATATATTTTCTCAATGATCTCCCAAGTGTCTTTGCATGTCCTAGCTTTCTTGATGTGTAGGATCAAGGTCTCAAAAATGCATATTGATATCCAATGTTTGCATCTTTGTTTGTAAGCCTTCTTTTGGAAATTTCCATGCTATCAGAGCTCGCACTGTAACTATCCTTAGTCAACTTGTCACCAACGATTTAGGTAGTTTGTGCCATTTTTTACACTATGACAAGTGTACTTTCAAAAAAACTAGAAGATCCAATGTGCTAAATCACTATTCAAGCAGATGAACAAGTCTCAAGCATCAACCACGACCAAAAAGCATCATAAATACCCCAAAAAATACACACAAAATGAGTTTCAATTATATGGTTGTCATACATATATCCAAGTGCTATCAAATGCATCCATACATCATGTCCATATTTTATACATCAATTGTCTAGCAAGAACCCCTAGAAACGGGGTTCAAACGATGCATGCATGGTCCAAAAGGCATCAAAATACAAATCTTAAATTGATAATTTTTCCTACCATTTTTCTACAATTTTTTGTGCCAATAATGAAATCTAGGACAAGTTTAAACCATAGTAATTTTTATGGAATTTTTCTAATAAATTTTCCCTTCAGATTGGCACTCGACAATTGCATAGAAATCAGCCTTTTAATTCTTGAAAAAACAACTTCTGTCCACTACAATGTGAACATAGAAATTGTGAACTGCTTCAAGCTAAACAAACTTAGCCCTACTCAATATGAAACTAGCTTCAAAAATAACAAGTTCAATTCTATCCAGTGTGAAACCAAAAGCAAACTAGTTCAGTTGCCTTCTCATGGTGAAAAATGGAAGTGGGTTTTATTTAACCTTAAAGGTTAAGATCTAATAATAAATTTCTAGGGACATAATTATTAGCATGCAACCCTTTAGAGATAGCACCATATTCGTCAAGTCTTCTACGTGGCTTCATGGTAGCAATCTGGGGAAACATGTCCTCCTGTCCTTTTCAATTGCATTTTTGAGCTTTAGTTCAAGTATCAAGCACTATAAAACATAATAATTCTTCTCTCTTGTCTTTGTGAACTTAAGTCATCTTCTTCTATGGACAATCAACTCCTATGCTTCTTCACAATTTTCTTGTGCGCTTCGAGGCACAAGCAGGTCCCTTACTCAAGGAAGCCCCAAGCTTAACCCAAGCTTTTAGCATAAGCATACATCTCGATTTGAAACCCAAAGCAAATTGAAACCTCACTATCATTCATGATTTCTAGCCTTCAATGGCTTCTCGGATGGATTCAAAGTGAGCTCTAATACCACAAATCCGACCTACAATGGCTCTCTCAATCCTTGTACTTATTTTAAGTTGATTAGAAGAGAATTTGTACCTGATATAATGGCGGACAACAAGCTTTGAATACGATATAGACCTCGATTCATTGCACTCCTCAATCTGATTCTTGACTCCCACACTCCCATTCCAATACCAATTAAAAGAATTCAATTTAGATGTGCAACGAAAGGGAGATGGCATAAGATATGGAGGCTCAATCAATCTTCTTCCTCCTCCTCGTTCTTCTCCTCTCAATACACACAATGAGTATCTCCCAAAGTGGATGAATACTTTGACTTTAGGAAACTTTACACAACCTCTTTTCCACCTCAATACAACCATAAGGTATGACAACCTATGTCATATTTCTCAACATATTGGTATTGGTGCACATCATAGACCATATGACAAGGCCAACACCTTGTTGGTTGAGCAACATTGTGGCATAAAGAAGAAGCCCAACAATGTATTTGCCTTGAATATGGTGTTGATTGTCCCCAAGTCCTCCTCTGGAAGGGGTAAGGACATATATAGCATTCAATCATCTTGAATTACATCAATGAAGGGCATGTTCTTCTCATTGATGGCATGGGGATTGTATACTTAGCAATACGAATCTACACATTAGCAATGCATGAGATCCTTATGAAAGCGAAGGCACAGTCATGCACATGCATGTGAATGGCACATGTTTACCTTGTTTTCAAGTTTAGACATCATGGCCTCAATGGACATTAACATCCTTTTATCATTTGTGGCCCCCCTAAGAAGCACAAAGGTAATGTAAAATGGTGAAGATAATCCAAAGAAACCCATACTCCAAATGCATAAGGACATATTACATTTGGTTCACATTCGATAAACCATCATTTGGACCTCTTTCTACATTGTGAAGAATCTAAATGTGACACAATCCGAGATACACACTCTATATGGTGTTCTTTGAACACATTCATTTTGGCTACATACTAAGACATGCCAACATTAAATAAATCATCCTTTTGCATTGGATGACACTTGGGTTTATAGCCAAATAGTATTAGTATAGGTCTTTTCTAATCTCATGTACATGATCCTCATATTTATTACAATTGATAATAATGATATGTTGTGTTACTTCTACAAACTCCACACAAATCTAGAATGGACATCCACATTTCTTAGATGATCTCAATCAACTCATATGTCGTCTTGATCAAATTTCCCTCCATGATGGCATGAATAGTCAAGACAATCATTATGAGCCTCGCCTTCTGATGATCATTATGCCTCCTAGCTTGCCCTCAAGATAAGTCCTATATATGCCAAATGTCCTAATGGAGACTATCTTACTCATGCACTTGGAGATCATATAAGAAATCAAGGATATGAGAGGAATTTGCCATTTCTTTGATGCTTTATTGGTTCACAAGCACATGAATGGACTACCACTTTCACATACATAGTGGGGATACCATGGTTTCTTTTATTGTTGGACCAATTTATTTTGACTTTCTCAATTGGAAAATTGACTTCCCAATGCTCAAATACAGCCATCTGTACTTGTTTTTCTTACTGTATCTAAGAGAACGATAGTATCATACTCTTGTTTTTGTTTATTTACTTTACTTTACCACCTTCCGAAGTAGCAGGCATCACTCTATCTATTGCAATGCAATTGCCCGCTTGCAACTATTTGCCTTCACTTTCTTTTGAAGTTGCACCATGATTTGGCAAGAGCATGTTGACTATTCTTCTTATTTCCATAATTTTTTAGTTCCTTGCAAATGAAATAATTCACATGTCAAATGTTTGAACATAGTTCTATTGACCGCAACACATTGATATACATTTTTAATGATTATAGTTAACAATGTAATATACATTATTAGTAGTTATAGCTAAAAATGTGAGTGCAAAAGATAGAGAAAAGAAATATAGACTCTAGAGCACATCCAAGAGAAAAGCATCCCTATTAAAACCCATCCAGTGTGTGTATGATTCAAAGCAAAAAGCTATACCAAGGGGTTCAACATATATCCAAGGGAATAGTAATGGAACTATTGTTAGACTCCTTGGTATCTTGGACTTACGGATATGGATACAACTATCATACCTTTATGATTATCATAGGAAAAGATTCAACTACTATTTCTAAGATGATGTGAGTGTATGAATCTTAAATGAATCAATGAAGCCCATCCCTAGCGATATGATCTCATGACTAGCTATTCAATTGCTTATATGCATGCACATTCAAAGTCTATTCAAGGCTTATCTCTGTGTGAACAAGGATTATTGAAAGTCATATTGAATTGGCATAAGTGTGATGGAAAACCTTGATAGAATGGAATGTACAAAGGAGATATATTGTTTCTATCAAAATTACACTTCCTTAGGGTTGAAGGGAGGAGTACTTGAGACCACACACCAACAAATAAGACTTTATGAGTCATACAACTTGGTTTTGTTTGTTTACATTGACCTTTATCTCCGTGCCATGTAATCTCCTCCCAATCCTCTATGTGTGCCATATGGATTGTTAGCATTGATTTTAAGCAAATAGAGATTTTCTCACCATCCAATCAAACCAAGCGGAAGTCCATTCTCATCCACTTATTAAGATCAAGCAATCGTCTCTTTTCATGGGCTTTCAACATATGGAAGATAATCAAATGAGAGCAACCAAGATGATATGCCAATTTATGCAAAGCTTTCCCTATCAAATGAGAACCTCTTTGAGAAAAAGCTTGATGGATTAAGTACATCACGAACCCCTCTACTGGAAACTTGCACATATTGACCACCATCATAAAATTAGGTCTTTTACATTCTAATAATCACTAACAAGAACTTGTTCCATTACTTGCCCTATCAAACAGGAACCTGTTTTTGACTAGATGCATGTGGACCACATGGGTGGAGCCTACACATTTTTATCACAAAATAGGTCATGAGTTCATAGGAGAACTAAAAATTCACTAGACATGTTGAAAAGTCAATCTTACTACAAAAGTAAAGAGCCTCCATTCGTACGTGCAAGATGAGCAAGCTCAATGTAGCAAGGCTAATTCGAGTGAAGGTCGCCCCTTTTTCTAAGATATCGAGATTTCGAAAATAATTTACCAATGCACAAATGGCAATATTTGTGGTTTAACAATGTAGAAATCTCTAATGGTTTTAGGTGCAATTTTTTCATGAAAACAATTGTTCAATACATAGCAAGGTTGGCATCTCCTTACCCTAAATATGGATTGGTATCTATGCACTAGAGTTGGCATTTTCATCTAGAGGAACTGAGAGAATCCTATTTCATGTTCTATTCCATTATTGTATCTCTAGAGGACACTTCTTTGTAATATGCTTGTAAGAAAAGGATGTTTGCATAATGGAGTTCGGATTATCTCAAAGATCTATGATGTAAGCTCAATATCATACTCAAGTATCAGCCTCCAACATACACAGCGGACCTGAGATTACAAGGAGTATGGCACAGAAAGCCGCCAATACAGAATGGACCACAGAAGCACATCAACCACCATCCAACACCTTCAATGCTGTTTCTACATCTTCCAGCCGCTTAAACGAGGAGAGAAGCACTCTTTCAGCGGTCGCATCAGGACGACATCCACTCTCTACCATTTGTTTGTACAGACACAGGCACTGTTTGCTTCGCCCTTTTCTGGCAAAGGCACCGATTCTTGAAGTCCATGTCCAAACATCAGGCTGCAAACCTTTTTCTAGCACCATGGCGAAAAGTTCCTCCACTCTGTCCAAATAACCTGCTTTGGAGTAGCTTCCCATCAACGTATTGTATGTTGTGATGTCCACCCCACACAGCCCCTCCTCCATACTCTGGAATAGGTCCTCCATCTGAGTATATTTGCCAGCATGGCCATAAGCACTCAAGAGACTATTCAGAACAAAAGTGTCGAGTGGCACACCACATTCCTGCATCTCAATAACAAGATTCTCTGCATCTGAGACACATCCAGCTTTTGCATATGCTGCCAATAAGAGCATGTAAGATCTCAGACTGGGGCGAAAACCAGCTGCTTGCATTGCTCTGAAGTACTTCTTAGCATCTGACAACCAAATAGGAAAAGCAGAACCATGGTATTAGCTCACTCAGCACATCATTGAATGCCAACGTCTGAGTCCCCTATGCCTGCAACCAGGATGTACCAAAGAGCATACCTTGGTAAAGTCCTGCACGTCCAACTGCATTTATCATTATGTCAAAAGATGCTCTATCAGGATCACAGTTCAATTGCTGCATCACACAAAAAACTTCAGCAGCTGCTAGGGGAAAGCCTGCTTGGCTGCACAAATTCAAGAAAATGTTAATTACACAGGGAAGCTGCATACGAAATCATGACGAGCACCTGGAAGAAAAGTTTCACCTGTAAGCTTCCAAAAGTCCATTATACACATACACATCTGGATCGCACCCTGCTACCTGCAACGCTTCAAAAACTTCCTCTGCCTTTGCACAAAGTCCTGCTTTGGCATATGCTTGGATGAGAACCGTGTATGTACATATATTTGGCAAGCATTTTGCAGTTTGCATCTGATAAAAGATATTTTCTGCTTTCTTGTAGCAGCCCGCCTATACAAAACACACGGTTGCTGAGACACTTTCAGTTATGTATAAGGCATGACTCGCTCCATGCACACAAAAACATGCACATCCTTTTCGCATCTTTATTGCTTTGCCTATGCACGCTCTCTCTCCATTGTAAAACAAGTCGTCCATTTCTTTTCGTAAAATAAGGAGTTCCATGATGTAAGGAGTGCTCCCAACATAGTACAATCCAAACTAGATATGGGATATCTATCCATCAATGATACATTATCAAAGTGGTTATGTCCTTCGAGGATTTACTGATTCGACTGGACATATGATGTATACCAAGAGATTAAAAATCATTTCATAGGTTCAAAAGAGCCTAAGCCCTAATCCATGAGCGGCTTCTTTGAGTTTTGGCTGACATGTAAAGAAATACTCAAACACAAAATACAAACACAATCATACAACAAAGCACACACTAATAATAGAACTTAGTAGGGTTAGGTAACTCAAGAGACAATGAACATAGAAGAATGACGAATGAATAGATACAATGCTCAATGCAGTAAAAGCACTATGAATGGCTCCTCCCTACCTTTCCTTATGTACAATTAGGCAACTGTATAACTACCCAATAAGAACTCCTAGATGATTTATTTTTGGCTGTTTTGGGGTTGTTTTAGAGCTAAATAAATTTGGCAATTAACATTTTTGGCTTCGTTCAACTTTGCTCAACACTGCATACCAATTTTTGCTAGAGAATCACTGCACTAATGTGAGTAGATCTAAGCAAGAGGGCTTCAAACCCACTAAACCTAACCCTTTCTATGACCCTCCATCATCAAATGATAGAGATGCCTCCATCTATAATTGGTACTGACTGTTGTCATGAGATCTCAAAAACCTTTGCTTGGCGAACTTTGTAATCCTCAACAATCCACACCTCCAAAGCCAAGATATCATGTGTCAAACCCCCTTCTCCCATTTGGGCAGGCATACTTGGATCCTTGCATCAATCCTAGAAGGTATAGGACTACAGTCTACTACAAGTCCCAAATGTGCCTAGCTCCCTTGACCTAGGAAATGTGGAGATATGCTAGGGTTTGCAGTTTGCAAAAGAAAACACTGTGTGTATAACCATGACTCAAACACAAAGAACTCAATCACAAACGCAAAATGCAAAAACACAAATAAGAAGAACTTTGAAGTGAATGAATGAATGTTGTAAGTGAAGAAAAGAGTGTATAAGATGCTCAATGGGACAGCTGCCCAACAACCGGTGGCTCTCATGGGAGCAAGCTAAGGGAGGTGTCACTATGTCGTCCACCGGAGATAGATCCTAAGTGCTTTAACAACAAATCGGAGTAGAAGGTGATGAAGAAAGGTGCTGCAAACGCAAAAACGACCTACTGTAGACGATGGCATTAGCAAGCTACGGCAAAATGTAGCCGGTAGGAGTCGCCAGTCCGAAGGGGCATAGATGGAGATGACCATGGCAACATGTTGAATGAGAGGCATGATGGTTGGAGGCTAGGAAGAACTATGGTAACCTACAAAACAAGGGATGAGAAGGGTGGCTAGGCAGCCTCCTATTTATAGATGTGGATCATCCCAAAGTTTGGGTGTTTGTTCATGGGACACAAAAAATTTGGTAAATTTTCTTTTACAGGCTAATGAAGATTTAATGTGTAATATATCTGTTATAGCTTAACACCCCCTCTCATGCCCAAAACTGGAACGAGAAAGGGACTATAAGCATAGCTCAACCCCTAATATCCTAAAGTGTGCCACCTCAAAGTAGTAAGGGCATCGGACAAATGATGCTCATCAATTGCCTAGTGACCTACCAAAACCTACAAAGGCGATGGAACCACTTCGAGCTTTTCTTTCTTTCTTTTGAGTAACTGTGGACATGGGGGAAATTTAAGGGATGGCCAAATCTAACATCACAAAACAGAAGACTTTCCCAATTAGTATCAAGGGTATTGGTAACAAAATAAAGGGGTGAAAAAGTAGGAAAGTCTAGTGGTAAGAAAACCACATGTGGAAACAGCCTAGGATCCACTTAGGGGTGCTCTACACAATGAGATGCATAGATAAATGGTACATGATGAGAATGTGCATGCAGCAAGTGCCACTTGGAAAGTGTCCCTCCTGGGAAAATTGTTCGCTTGCCCAAGAGTCCATTTACAAGGATGATGATTATGCAATGCAAAGGGTAAGTACAACAAGGAAGGAAGGCCAATGTCGAAGCTGAAGCCAGTAGATACCAAGTGAAGGGTAGGAATCCCCACTCAACCATGGATGTCTATGCTAAAGGAGGAAGAGGAACCTAATGTCAATCTTCATGAGGTGCCGAGAGCCATGATGAAGGATGAAGCTAATGATGAAGATAGACTTGACACCCCTTAGCTTGAATAGCCAAAGGAGAATCAATCATCTAGGTACATGGAACATGCCCGTACTCCATCTCAAGGGCTCCTATGCTAATCAAGTGGTGTAGACAAGTTTGAATTGCAACATCAAAAGAG
Organism: Lygodium microphyllum; assembly: GCF_053477565.2. NCBI lineage: Eukaryota > Viridiplantae > Streptophyta > Polypodiopsida > Schizaeales > Lygodiaceae > Lygodium > Lygodium microphyllum. The sequence goes on from NC_141141.1 coordinate 137,170,028, forward strand.
GGCTCTAATGCTAGTCAAGAAGAGCCAAGATAGCAGTCCACCATTGAAACAAATGAAGAAGGAAGACCAAACACTCCCCAACTAGATGAAAGAGGGAAGAGTCAACCACCAAGGCAATCACGATGTGCCCATAATGAAACTCCAAAGATGGCTCAAATGTTGATCGAGTATTAGTAGGCACAACTACTAAAGTAGCAACCCACCTAACATAAAAAAGAAATAAACTAATGATAAACATCTCAACTAAAAGAAAACAAATATGGATGCCAAGATAAGGGAAAAGGATACCTAATCTCAAGTGAGAAGATGTTATTTTTGTCTCCATGCTAATGGAGCAAAAAAACAACCTTTAGCCCAATAAGGACCAATAGAATACCTACAATGTTAGTCTTGAACTAAAATACATAACCCAGCATGAAAGGATAAAAAAAGAGACTTGCATACCAGATGTTTCATATTGAGATACCTCGCATGTTGTGCGAAATGGAAAATAAAGCCAAGTGACTATTAGATGCAATGGAAGTGAATGAAAGATAGGTGACTAGGTGTGCAACAAAAGGCCTAACGTAAAAGTACGGCTAGGTCTAAAGGAAAGAGAGTCTAACTAACCTAAGGCTCTTGAGGATGACCTAGGACTTTTGAGAGACTAGCCTTGTGGGAGGTAATGTCGGAACCAATCAAAGATGCCATAAGGCATTAATTGAGGGGGAGATCCAACATCCACCGTACTACTGGCAAGCCACTGATGAACACAAGTACTAGGGGGTGGAAAAACTGCACTACCTCCCAAGGAAAGACCCCCTCTCAACCGCCTTGGAGTGGCACTACCACTACCAAAAGGGATTGAGGTTGGTTTGGGAATTGGAATGGAGTCAGCTTTGGTGTGTATGACATACCTTTAGTTGTGGATGGGGTGATTTTGAGTGTGACTCTAATACCCTTGGCCTTTAAGCGACAATTGTCATCTACATGGCCAGGTTTGTGGCAAAATGTACAAAACATGTTCTTTTTAGATAAGTAATGCCAAAAGGGTCTTTGTGAGGTTTGGACTTATACCACTCCCTTTTTCCTTCAAAGAGGGAGATTGAACATCAACACAAAACGTGGTCCATGTTTAGGATCAATTAGGGAGGGTGGGATAGGGTTTAAGTGGCTAGGTGATTGCTATCCACTCCTTAAGTCCTTCAAAGAAAAACACGACTCATCAACATAAGAGTTCATGTGTTTGAGCAATTGGGGAGGGTGGAAAAAAGTGCAAAAGGAGGATTCTTCACACGACAAGACCAAAGAAAAGAGAGTAATGCACTTGCGTATATGCAGAAGATGAATAGTCCACGGGTGGCATTCCTAGCAACGAAGCACCAAGGTGCAAAATGGTACATCTTTGGTGCCTAGTGATGGCCTAAAACTGCGGGTGAAGGGTTTCTCAGCATCCCCTCTCACACCCAAAAAGGGGAACAAGAGAAGAGTAAGGTGGAGATGCAATGCTACATGCTAAAGAATGCTCATGCAACAGGTGCCACTTGGACAGTGTCCCTCGTGGGGAAATTGTTCACTTGCCCAAGCGCCCTGGTACAACGATGATAAAAACATGCAATGCAAAGGAGGAATGTTAGACTTTGTGTGGTGCCAAGAACCATAAGGACATGCTTGTACTCAATCTCGCGAGTTGGCTTCATGCTAACCAAGGGACGAAGAAGATCCACCTTGTAATCTAAGAATACCACCTGAAAGGAGACCTTTGAAGATAGTCACGAGACTAGATGAGTTGTAGAATCCGAAACTGAACCTCGCTATAGAAGCCACTAGCTTTGTGACTCCATGCTGGAAGGAATACGAAGGCCTAGCCACCAAGTCACTGCTGAAGACCCAAGGGCCCCGATCTAGGTAGATCCTCTAGATTGTAGGTATGAGTAGAGGAAATGACTGCTCAAAGGAGAGCCACTCCTCGAAAGTGAAAGGTGGCGGTAGGTGAACAACTTCATGGCACACAGGGTCCCTCTCTGAATCAAAAGGAGTAGAAGTTGAAGCCCCCTTTGAAGCCGAAGAAGAACTGCAAGCCCCCTCTGAGAGCAAAGCAAGAAAATCCCCCTCTAAACCCCAGTCTGAGAGAGAAAGGGAATCCAACCACTGACAAAGGAAGTGCCGCCAATCGTGCCAAAGAAGGTATCAGGGGCTTGGAAGAAGAAGCTGGAAAGCACCCATAAGTAGCCTCTCGAACCTGAGTGGAAGAGAGTGGGGAAGAAGGAGGCTCGAGATGAGCCAAGGGTGGGGAACAATCATGGGCTCTTAGGAGAGTGGATTGTGGAGTGCCTTGTAAGGTCTTAAGCCTTCGTGTGCTCGAAAGGACTTAGTGCGCGTCAGTTGCGGCTTATTGCCTTGAGCATAGTACTCCGATAGCCAATGTAGAGCAATCTCTGTGGCCCAAAAAGGAGAGGTGGCACAGGAAGTGCCAAGTGGGAGAGAGATACATATGCTCCAGGGGGTGGGAAGCAAAGGTCAAAGTCGGCAAGCATTGGTGGTGTGTCTAGTGATGCCACAATAGGAGCACCCAGTAGTTTGGCCATCTGTTGGTAAAAAAGCCATGGGTACCAGTATGTCTTACTGAAGAAGAAAGAGGTCAGCCACAAACCATGAATTGCAATGTCCGCCTCAAGGGCTAGGAGGGCAGTGGAAGGGCTGGAAGTGAGCTACTAGAGGGAGGAGGATGCTACCAGCAGTAAGAGGTTGCAACAACAGTATGGTGGAGCTGTCAGGTTGTAGAGAATAGCCGCCAGCAAGCTGGCTGAGCCGCCAACAATAAAATGCCGCAGTAAAACGCGGCAATAAAATGCAATAGTAAAACGCCGCAATAAAATGACATAATAAAACGCAGCAGTAGAACTTGGTAGTAAAACGCCGCAGTAGAACACCGCAGTAAAACGCAGCAAAGGGGAGGTGGAGGCGGCAGCAGCAACCCTAAACACAAGCTGAAAAACAACAAACGCAGGAGGGAGCAGCCGCCAATTAGAGTATTGATGCAACAAAAGAAAAAGAGAAGTGAATGCCGAACCCGCCACCAATCTTTGCCTTCGCTCGAGTGGAGAATCTTTGCCACTGTTTGAGCAAATCTAGCTCTGATACCATGTCAAAAGATGACATATCAACGAGACAATAGGGTTTGCGGGGAGAAACGCGTAGTGAACTTGGCAAACACTGAGAAGAGAAGAGAAAAAAGAAGAAACTTTGATGAATGGAAAGATGAGATTTGCATCTTGGAGTGAATGTGATACAAGGAAACAAGGGTACCGTAGCACAAGGAAGATGATGAAGACAGCCACAAACCACAAACCGCAATGTCCTCCTAAAGGGGTGCGAGGGTAGTGGAGAGACTAGAGAGAAGAGGTGACGGACTGAAAGAATCAGCCGTGAGGAATGAATGAGAGAGTGGCCTATAAATAGGCACAGTTAGTCTAGGGTGGTGCCCCTTTTTAGAGCTGCAAACCCTAAACGCAAAAAGCAAAAATGCGAACTGTGGGTGAAGGGTTTCTCAACATAGCTAGGCAGCCACCTATTTACATATGAGGAGAGTAGCTGGGAAAAACTGAGGTAACCTACAAAACAAGGGATGAGGAGAGTACCTGGGCAGCCTCCTATTTACATATGTGGATCCTCCCAAAGTTTGGGTGTTTGCTTATGGAACAATGAAACTTTGGTACAATTTGAGTTATGGGGCTGTCTTAATGAGCTAATGAAGATTTAATGTGTAAAACATCTTTTTTTAGCTTACCAAGAAACTCCCTCCATGCTATGGGTGATAAGGATATGCATTGTAGCTTCATCTCTATTTGCACAAAATTTAGTCTTAGTTTCCCTTAGCATAACTGCAACTCAACACCATTTCCTTGCTCTTCCTGCATAGTTGCTTGAAACCATTGCCTTGCTTCTTTTCTCCTCCTCATACCACTTTTGGACCATGCTGCGGGCTACAAATTCTACATTTTCTTTGTGCACTTTTAACTGTTCATATGCACCTCTCTCTTTAGCTCTTTAAAAGACTTAGATAGAGCAGATTGTCTCTTGCAACAAATGCTTATGATCTCTTGCTCCTACATGTCATAGAAGCCACCTAGGGCTCTTGTTGTTTGTGAAATTTACATAATTATGGGTGCCTCCTGCACCAGATATAGCTGTTGCTGTCAACAGCCAACTAGTCACACCACCTTGTCATTGATATAGTCTCCCCAAACAGCATTTCAGTGGCCCAAATTCAAAGTGTTGAGACAAAAATGTTTCGGGAACTCCAGCACACATTTTGAGATCATTTAATTTTGTCTTTTTTTGAGTTTTTGAAAAAATTGGTTTTAGATTGTAGTTCTATTGTTTAGGCCAAGGGACCCAAGATTCTACATAGTTGAGTTTCCATGTCCGATCCAGCAGCCAATTTGCTTCAGTTTGTTAGCTTCCATTTCTACCCTTCAATTTCTACTTTTTTGGCATAGGTTTGCAGCCTATTTCTCTTCATTACAGCCATCTATAGTTAGGATGAATGCAAGAATTCATACAAGCACTTGTGCAACTATGGAGGTGGAAGTAACTCTCAACTCTTACTGGAAGCTAATAGCTGCTAAATAGTGAGTGTAATGTGTATGTTTAGCAATTTAAGCATCTAATTATTTCTTGGTTCTCATTTCACAATTGCCAAAGTATGCTTGTCAACTGGAGCTGTTGTTGGTGCTAACAAATGTCTATATGTGCTTTCCCATCTATCCTCCTTGTCAATCCAACCAACTCCAACATGATCCAATTGAACTCCACTAATGTTTCATCACGCTCATTAGTAACTCCAGACGAGCATCTAGAGCTATTGTGATTATGAATAGCAAGCATTGCTTAAACCATAAAGTTTGGAACAAAGATTGCATCCCAAGCACTAATCTTTATTTCAAGAGGAAAGCTACAAAAGACTTCAAATGCAGTAACTTCCTAAATTTTCCACTATAAGTGCTTATTAGCAACTTGAACACCTATGTTCCTTCAAGGATGAGGCCTTCATAAAATAGGGCAATAAAGAGTTGACTACTACCATCTTATAAATCCTAATTCACACTCTTAATTGTTCAACTTCATATGTCTAACTTTGGTTATAGCTGCCAACTTACAGTTTGACAACATGCTGGCAAACAGTTAAAGCAGCCAACATATTTGTCTAGAAGCTTTGCAGCATAAACCACGTCAGGTGAAACGTTTTTAAATCTGATCTAAAAACCTCAAAGAACTGCTGCTTAAATCAATAGGTCTATGCAAAGAGATCATTGCTTTGCTCGAGTACAATGTACCTTTCCATAAATGTTAATCATTTGAGTGAAGCTGTTTGCACTGAGCTTCAGGTTGGACTTGGCCAACCTTTGAAATGCTTCCTCTGCCTTCTCAATTCTTCCAGCTTTCCCCAGAACTTCAAGAAGAACATTGTAAGTGGCAATCCCTGAAAAGTTGAACAATGCATGTTTATACAAATGTCTGCTCTGAATATCCCGATTCATTTAACAGATCTCATTTGACGCTATACATACAGCAAACAAAAACTCTAGTGTGTCATAACCATTGAACAATGTACACAACAAAAGCTGACTACTGCAAACAGGCAAAATCATCAACCAGACTTATGTGATCTGTGTAATGTCATGTAGAAATGCTTATGTTCCGAACATGATCATATCCACAGTAGGAGTGGACTCAAGAAGTCTTTATGTCTTGCTTTACTGGAAAGGATAAGCTTGTGTAAGCAGAATTCAACACTTGGTGTTCTATTGATATCAGAAATAAATTGCAGAACCTCTGAAGTTCCATTCTCAATTTCAATAGGTATACACAGACTTTCACTTTCAAATGCTTGGGCCTCCCAAGCACACACCACAGCCTGAACCCTTGACAAGAGCATGTGAATTCAGCTTAGAACATAAGCTTGGAGAACAGTGCAGATGATGGACTTCCCCAGGAAATCAGACAAGCTGTGAATCTTCAAAAATTGCTGTGACAAAGCTAACTGGACCTGAGATGGCTGCCTCCGGTAAGTCTCTTCCTCTAAAGACAATGATGTTCAGATGCTCTCCTAGTTTTGAAGTTGGAACACAGCAAGCTTCATTCTCAGGACACTTGAGGTTTCAAAAGTCCAATGACCAACATATCAAGATAATAAACAACCTCCACACTTGTAATAACAACTACAATGTTATCAACAGCCTCTACAGAATGTTCAAAATTTTGCACATGAAAACTGGGGCAGCAAGGAGACTGTGCCAAACCATCCATGCATCTGCACATGAAGCACTTATAGATACAAAAGAACCTCTGGTAACTCAGGTGCAAGTGCACAATCTGTTTGTGCAATGCCAAAATGAAAGCTGGGGCAGTCAGGAGACAGTGTGCCGAGAACCATCCATGCATCTGCACATGAAGCACTTAAGATATACAAAAGAACTGCTGGTAACTCAAGCACAAAGTGCACAATCTGTTCATGCAATGCCAAAGTAAAGAACCAGCTACATTAAGGTCAACCCTGCAAGGTATCCAAAAAGCAATAATACCAGGAACATAACCAAATCTTTGCATAAGATAGAAAGTTGCCTCTGCCTTGTCAATCAATCCAGCAGTTCCATATGCCCTTATCAAAACATTGAAGGTATCTTCATTGGCAAGACACCCTGAGCTTCTCATTAGCTGGAAGACTCTCTCTGTTTCTAAAACTTGGCAACTTCTTCCATAAGCATCCATGAGAAGATTGTAGCACAGTATATCTGGACGGAACTTTGGGGTTTGAAGTATCCACTCACACATCTGCAAGAAATGGCTGCCTTCAGAATCACAATACACATGTATAACGATCTTATTCCATAGACTGGAGTATACTAATAAAATATTGGAAACCCGACTTACTTATGATCAGCAAAATGTTATAATCAGGTAGTTAACTCCAATGCACAAAACCCAAATCCTCAGCAGAATAGACATTTCTAAATTTTCTGTACCAGTGTGTGTGTGTGTGTGTGTGTGTGTGTGTGTGTGTGTGTGTGTGTTAAGATGCTGTTAGACAAGGACTTTCTGTGAGATAACCACTTCAACAACATTGTACAATGGATGAGGTATATGAGATACAGTCTACATATAGAGGACAGCCAATGGACCACATCATATATTACCTTGGATTACTTTCATAATGCCTAGATTCTCACAGCAAGTCCTTGTCTAACAGCAGCTCTTTTATAGCATCTTATATATATATATATATATATATATATATATTATAGACAAGGACTTGCTGTGAGATAACCGCTTCAACAACATCGTACAATGGATGAGGTAGTACAAATCAGGGTTAGGCAGAAGGGGTATTGTAGGCAGCAGGAGTTTCTGTATTATAGTACATGCAAAGTGGAGCTAGAACATGCAGCCTAGGTGGCTGGACAAGGAAGTATGAATTCTGGACCGTAGGGCCTAGATAGGGAAATCAAAGGACGTCCATATGGCAATGTGCTATTTTCCATTAGCCACCTTATTATATGCAAGAAAGCCGTCTAAGAGTGCCACTAGAGGAGATGGTGAGGGATGGGTTGTTAAGAGCCTAACGGATCTAGACTCTATGAGTTGAGGGTGAGTGTGTCTGATATTGCACAGAGAGTAGAGAGCAGTAGAGAGGAGTGTAAGCACGACACAATGGATGTTCGGTACAAAGATGAGTATACCACTTTGTAGGTTTTGATAATATATAAAGAACAAGACTGCAAGGGTGCGTTCACACCTGAACACTGTAAAAGGCACAGTGAGCCTTTATTCCCAACAACCTCCAACCTAAAGACAATGTGCCTAAAGGTAGAGAAAAGAATCAGCTAAGTCTATGTATGTACAAAGCTAAAAGACACATATACTATCCAACCCCCATCATCTGGTGACAATGAGCAAACCACTCGACTGGAAGACCCTTCGCGAGAAGGTCTATAGGGTTATCATTTGTATGTACCTTGACAAACTCAATGCCCTTGCTATCAAGTACATCCCTAATAAAGTGATACTTCACTTGTATGTGCTTTGTCTTTGTGTGAAAGGTAGGATTCTGTGCTAGCAAGATAGCACGACTATCACAGTGGAGGATGGGATCCTTTGAAATACCAAGCTCTCTCACCACACATAAAAGCCATAAAGTCTATTTGAATTGCTTTTCTTTTCTCCGGATCTCATAATCGATACCCCATCTCACCTTCATCACTATATCCTAAGAAAATACATTTACAGGACTTTGGCTCAAGTTTTCTGCGTTCTTCCTTGCGAATGTGCACAAATGCCTCGCAACAGCCAAACACTCTCAAGTGAGCATACGAAGGTGGCTTGCCTGACCACTCTTCTTGAGGGACTCCCCTCCCCAAAGACCTGTTTAGTGACTGATTAATCAAGTATATGGCTGTCATAACAGCCTCTGCCCAAAATAGTTTGTCCGGACATAGTGGTGAGCCACCATCCATATATCTCTTGCATTCGTGGAAAACCGCATCGGGATGCGATTCCAACAAAGCTTCGCAGCGGTCTACTTCACCCATGGAGCTTGTATCTACGGATCTTTGTGGCCCAATGAGAACAGAGTCCCTTAAGGGGAGCTTGTACTTCATGTTGATCGTAGATTACTACAGCAAGATGACATGGACCAATTTCTTGACGATGAAGTTGGAGGCTTTCTCCCACTTCAAGGATTAGCTTCTCTTTGAGGAGAACCGATCTGGCCGGAGACTGAAGACCTTGCACTCAAACAAGGGTGGTGAATTTGTGTCTAATGAGTTTGCTCATTTTTGTGCAGAAAGGCCCTAGGGGCATTCACCAAGACTTTGCTAACACCAACACTCCTTAAGAAAATGGCATTTTGGAGCGGAAGAACCAAAGTGTGATCGAGATGGCACGCACCATGATGGAGCACCAAACAAACACCTCAATTTCTATGGGCCGAGGCTGTGGCTACAATAGTTCACATCCTCAATCAATCTCCCACTTCGGCCGTTGACAAGATGACACCTTTTGAGGCTTACTTTGGGACTAAGCCTGATGTCTCTTATTTCAGGATCTTTGGGTGTGATGCCTATGTGCACATCCCAAAGATACAGCATGACAAGTTTGAGGCGGCTTCCCTACGACAGGTTTTTGTTGGCTACAGCTCCTAGTCCCAAGGTTATCGTTTGTTTGATCCCGTCAAGCAAAATGTCTACACGAACTGAGATGTGCGGTTCGTGGAAGTTCTAGTCGCAAAGGGGGGTGAGGAGCACCCTGTCCTTGGAGATCCATGGGAGAGTTGGGCTCCCAAGAATTCCTTTGGAGCCAAAGCCTCTTGATGGAGATTCTTCTTTTGATTTCCAATCTTCCCTTCCACCAGCCATCCCAGTGGAGCTTCCGCCGATGGATTTACCGGAGTCTTCAGCAGACAGGCCTCCTCCTTGTTAGACCCGTGACACACTCTGCGATTCACAGATTGAGGGGGTCCCTGAGGAGTGGGAACCGCAAGATGGACCGCAGAGGTCACGAAGGAATTAGGCACATTCTACAAAGCTTGTTTGCTCTAACTGTTGTTTGATGACCCGTGTTATGCAGGATCGAGAGCCCACTTCAGTGAAGGAGACTTTGTAGTTTGACCATTGGCAGAAAGCTATGGAAGCCAAGTTGAAGGTTATTGAGAGGAATGGCACTTGGTCCCTTGTGCCTCATCCCTCTCACAAGAAGGTGATTCGTGTCAAGTGGATCTTCAAGACCAAGTACCTTAGCGATGGTTCTTTGGACAAGCACAAGGCCCGCCTTGTTGCTAAAGGTTTTGCTCAGCCCCCAGGCATTGACTTCCATGATACTTTTGCCTCCACTGCTCGTATGGCAACTATTCGAGTTGTTCTTGCCTTGGCTGGCCATAGGAGATGGCTTGTCTATCAGTTGGATGTGAAGTCAGCCTTTCTCAATGATGACTTGCAAGAGGGGATCTATATAGAGCAGCCTTGTGACATTAGTGTGACATTAAAGTAACATTTAATGTGACATTAAGGTCACAGACATTAATGTGACATTAAAGTGACATTTAATGTGACATTAAGGTAAATCAAGGAGAACATGCACGAGGATGACCGTCCGGGCTCTTGGGCGCCCGAACGGGGTTTAGGGGAGCCTAGAACCAAAGAGAGTCCAAGAATAGTAGAACTCACCAAGGTTTGACGGCTCGCAATCGGATCACGATGGGTCTGGCCAACAATAAACTAGGCAAGGCTAGGAGGTGAAAAGATCGCTCGTGCTCATTTCTTCGGACTGCTTTTCCTCTGGCTTTTATGGTCTTTTCAGAGCCGTCTGACATTGGTATCAGAGCCTATGGTTACTCGGGCATGACTTGTCATTCGCCAAGTTGTCTGTCATTCGCCAAGTTGCCAGTCGATTAAGGTTGTGCGTCACCCGTCATAGGTTAGTTCTGGCCGAAAAGGGATGCCGTGAAAGCGTGACGGGCCGTGAACCGTGAAAGCGTGACAGGCTGTGAAGGAAAGTGAAAGGCGTGAGACATGCCACGTCATGTAAGTGTGACACATTGCGGGCAGAGGAAAAGCGTGAGGCGAAACGTGATCCAACGGTGGTCAACTGAGGCGAAACATTAAAAAAAAGGCGCCAGAAAAGTGAGATGATTTCTGTGCGCAAGGTGACTGCTGTGGGACGGACAGAAAAACGTCATGGGACGGACGGAAAAACGTCAGATGATATACGACTGAAGTCAGAAAACTTCATTTTCAGCATAACTGCTTCACTGTTCTAGTCCGAGAAGGCAAAATTTGTTCCTTACTCTTCGGGTTTATTTACGAAACCAGCAACAGTTACTTGCCATTATAATCAGGGAAGTACTTTACTTTGTATGCAAATTTCTTATCTTTGCTTTCCAATTCCAGTGTATTAATGGCAAAAAAAGGGAAAGAGAGAGTAATGGAAGGTTCTAGTTCTGGGGACCACCCTATGGTAGATCCCCATGAATCAGAGATGCAAGAAGAACAGTGGGAAGAATTTTTTGCTACACGAGAACAATTTGATGATCTTACTGCTCATGTACAGGCTCAGGGGGTTCAAATGGAATTTTTAACTCAAACACTCACTGAAATAAAATCTCAATTAACTTTATTATTAGAAAGAGATAAAAATAAGATAGAAACCTCGGATGTCCCATCTTCATCGAAAGATTTAGATGTGACTATGCGAGATCCTAAGGAACCCCACCATAAGTTTAGGGATAATCCAGTTCTAAAGGATATGAAACCCCCTCAGTTTCATGGGGAGGAAAAAGATAGAAATAAAGATACAATCTTTAATTTCCTCCAAAAATGGGAAGATTTACATAAACTTAAAAATACTCCACCACATCTCCAAGCACTGGAGGCTAGTTTAACTTTGGGGCCCAAAGCATATAAGTGGTGGCGAACTTTAAAGGAGGAAAATAAAATACCTGAAACTTGGGCTCAATTTGAATCCGTCTTTTTGAAAGAATTCCTTCCTGAAAATGAAATGGAAAGAAATCGGGAAGATTGGGATTATGTCAGACAAAAGGGAAGACCCCTGCTGACATATGTGGAGGAACATCGTGAGATAATCCTCAAATTGGAAGGAATAGATGAATTTCAAAAAACAAGAGGATTCATTAGGGGACTAGATAAAGCCTGTAAAAAGGAAGTAAAAAGGAGTTCACCTAAGACGCTGGAAGAGGCAATTAAATTTGCATTGATCAATGAAGATAGTATGCGTCCAAGTACACTCACTAGTCTTACTGATACGGAGCCCAAGTCTAAGGAACTAGAAGCCTCAAAATTTACGAGCAAATTTAAAAGGAAAATGCCATTTTTTAAGGGTAAAAAACAACCTTTTGAAAAGAAACAATATGTGAGGCCAAAGTTAAGTCCTGATGACTTTGATAAGGCTAAAAAAGAAAAGTTGTGTTTCAACTGCCTATCCCCTAACCATGCTGCTTGGAATTGCCCTCAAAAGAAAAAGGGGGAAGACAAAGGAAATGATAAGGACAAGGGCAAGGGAAAAGAAAAACAAATCCATGTAGTGCAGACCTTAGAATTAAAGGGGCATGAAAGGTATAAATCTTTAGAGGTCTTGCACATGGATGTACAACACAAGTGTTGTATGTCAACTTCTATGTGGCAGCCTACTTTTGGGCCACATGATTTAGTTAGAGTACATGGATTGATAGCTGGAAAGAGAGTTAGAGTCATGATTGATGACTGTGCTACACATAATTTTATAAACTATGCACTTGTCAAAAAATTGAAACTTCCCCAACAAAAGAGTGGGCATCAATATGTTGTTCGTATGATGCAAGGTCAAGACAATAAAATATGGGATACAATGGTATCCAATTTGGAAATTGAGATTCAAGGATATAAAGATAAACTTGATTTCCAAATTATGAACATGGAAAGAGCTGATATTGCTCAAGGGAGGGAGTGGCTATGGGGATTGGAACCATCCTTAAAACGTAGTTACCATCATAATACACTGGAATTTGAAAGGGATGGTAAGACTTTTGTCATTCAAGGTGAACATGAAGTATCTGATAATCCTTTGCTGTGTTCTACTGAAGTTCAGAAGTTGATAAAGAAGGAAGTTTGTGAGGTATATATGTTATGGTCTCTTCCTGTATAGAACACTTTCACTTTCTATAATATGAAGCAACAATTTTCTTATGTTTGTGAGTTGAATATAAATAATGAATTAAGTAATTTGTTAGATGATTTTAAAGATGTGTTTCCTTCTGATTTACCAAGTGGCCTTCCACCAGATAGGGGTGATATAAATCACCCAATTGACACAAATAAGGATACACACCCTATTTCTAAACCACCGTATAGGTTAAGTGAAACACAACATCAAGAAGTTGAAAGACAAATTAAGGATTACCTTGATAAAGGGTTTATACAACCCAATAATTCACCTTGGGCTTCACCAATTTTATTAGTAAAGAAAAAAGATGGTTCTATGCGACTTTGTGTTGACTATAGAGCATTTAATAAAATAACGGTGAAGAATAAATTTCCTATGCCCAGAATGAAAGATCTTTTTGATCAATTACAAGGGGCAAAATTCTTCACAAAGATAGATTTAAGATCAAGTTATCACCAAGTAAGAATTAAGGCACAAGATGTTCCCAAGACAGCATTTCGTACTAGATACGGGCATTATGATTTTTTAGTGATGCCTTTTGGCCTCACTAATGCACCAACTACCTTTATGAAGCTGATGAATAGTGTTTTACGGCCCTATCTAGGACATTTTGTAGTAGTCTTCTTGGATGATATCTTGATCTTTAGTAAATCAAGAGAAGAACATTTGGAACACTTACAATTAGTATTCCAACTGTTAAGAACACATTCCCTTTATGCGAAGAAAACTAAATGTGAATTCTTTGCACAAGAGGTCAAATATTTGGGGCATATTATCTCGAAAGAGGGAATCAACATGGATCCAAAAAAAGTAAGGGCAATTATTGAATGGCCATCTCCAAGGACCTGGAAGAGCTGCAGATCTTCCTAGGTTTATCTGGATTTTATTGTAGATTCATTCGAGATTATGCCAAAATAGCTATTCCAATGACAGACCAACTTAAAGGAAAAGGAAAGAGCTTCAATTCGGGGAAAGTTTTCAAAAACTTAAGGTAGCTATTGCTACAGCTCCAGTATTATTAATAGTGGATCCCAATAAACCATTTGTGATTGAAGCTGATGCCAGTGATAAGGAGATAGGCGCGGTCTTATTACAAGAAAGTCGACCAGTTGCTTTTGAAAGCAAGAAATTAGACCATGCAAAACAGAATTATTATGTTTATGAAAGGAAGCTATATGCAATAGTACATGCAATGAAGAAATGGAGGCACTATCTGTACGGTGCCAAACTTTTGATTTTATCGGATCATGAAAGCATTAAGTGGCTTAATGATCAACCGGATTTACACGGGTATAAAGCCAGATGGGCCGAACTCCTCCAAGAGTTCGACTATGAGATAAGATATAGAAAAGGAAAGTATAATATAGTAGCTGATGCACTCAGCAGAATGTCCATCATTAATGAATTGAGTTTTACTCAATTCACTTCCAACTTGCTTGAATCTTTAAAAGGGAAATGCCAGATTGATCCGGCATATTCCAACATATGGGAAGCAATAAAAAATGGGGATCCAAATGAAAGTGCTTCTACTGAGGAAGGAATATCTGAGGATGTTCAACAAGGAAATGAAGCATCAGGGGTTGCTCAAACTGGATTCAAGTGGAAGAATTTTACCATTCATAATGGTTATTTACTCTACAAGGGTAGGGTATGTGTCCCGAAAGATATAGAAATAAGGCGCCAGATACTCTTTAAGTGTCATGATACCCCTAGCGCGGGACATCCAGGAGCTAATAAGACTTATAGTCTTATTAAAAAGCAGTTCTATTGGCCTGGAATGAATAAGGACGTCCTTGACTATGTGGTCAAATAATAAATGCCAGGTTAATAAAGCTGAAAGATTGAAAATGGGAGGACTTCTCCATCCACTAGAGATTCCTTCGAGAAAATGGGAGAGTACCTCCATGGATTTTATTGTTGCTCTACTAAGAACACAGAGGGGGCACGACTCTGTGTGGGTGATTGTGGATAGGTTAACCAAAATGGCTAGGTTCATTCCAACTTCAATTGATGTTAAAACACCAGAATTGGCTAGATTGTTCCTAGAGAACATATACCGATTGTATGGCCTTCCGGCAAATATAGTTTCTGATCGGGATAGAAAATTTGATAGCCAATTTTGGCGTGCGGTATTTAGGAAATTGGATACTAAACTTAGCATGAGTACGGCGGATCACCCGCAAACAGATGGGCAAACTGAAAGGGTTAACCAAATTCTTGAAGATATGCTTAGGGCATATGTAAGTAAAAAGCAAACTAATTGGGAAGAGTATCTACCGATAGCAGAGTTTGCATATAATAGTGCCAAGCACTCTTCCACTGGATATAGTCCATTTATGTTAATGTATGGGTTTCAACCCAAAGCTCCTTTTGCAGTAGGATTGCATAAGGAAAAGGTTCAGGCAGCCAAAGACTTTTTGAAGGATATGAATAGTATGTTAAAATTTGCTCAAGAAAATATTAAAAAGGCTCAAAATCGAGCTAGAGCATATGCAGATCCTCACCGAAGAGACGTCTCCTTTGAAGAAGGAGAATTGGTCTATCTTAAGGTGCCTGAACAAACTAAAACTATGAAAAAGGGACAATGTCCAAAGCTTTCACCAAGGTATTGTGGTCCTTACATAATACTTAAAAAGATGGGAGAATTGGCTTACAAGCTCCAACTACCTACTGGTAGTAAAATACATCCAGTTTTTCATGTAAGTAAATTAAGGAAGAAGCTGGGTGATTTGGATAATCTAATCTTAAATGATGATATTGAGGAGCTATTAAATGACCAATCTAATCCACATGAACCAGAAAGAATATTAAATGTTCGTAATAGACGAACAAGGAATACTATTTATCAAGAATGTTTGGTTAAGTGGAAAGATTGTTCAGAAGAAAGCTCAACATGGGAGCGAGTAAGTACTTTAAAGAAAAGGTTTCCCAATTTACAATTAGACCTTCCAAGTATCGTTTTCGAGGACGAAACCGATTCTTAAGGGGAAGGAAATGTGACATTAATGTGACATTTAATGTGACATTAAGGTCACAAACATTAATGTGACATTAAGGTAAATCAAGGGGAACATGCACAAGGATGACCGTCCGGGCTCTTGGACGTCCGAATGGGGTTTAGGGGAGCCTAGAACCAAAGAGAGTCCAAGAATAGTAGGACTCACCAAGGTTTGACGGCTGGCAATTGGATCACGATGGGTCTGGCCAGTAATAAACTAGGCAAGGCTGGGAGGTGAAAAGATCGCTCGTACTCATTTTTTCGGACTGCTTTTCCTCTGGCTTTTATGGTCTTCTCAGAGCCGTCTGACAAGCCTCCTGGCTTTGGATCCTTAGATGGGAAAGTTTATAGGTTGAAGACGGCCTTATATGGCCTCAAGCAAGCTCCGCTTGCATGGAATGAGAAGATTAACTCGTTTCTTTAATCAAAGTTGGGATATCGGCGCTCCAAGGCCGATCCGCAGCTTTATGTGTGCACTTCCAAGGCTGGTTATGTGTTGTTTGTGTTGTATGTTGATGATTCGATACTTACAGGTAACCATGCATAGAAGGTCCAAGAGACCAAGACAGCTTTACATTAGACGTTCGAGACAACGGATTTGGGACTCCTTCATTTCTTCTTGGGTCACGAGATTTATCAGTCTCGGAGGGGGATTTCATCTCTCAACAGAGATACATTCAGAAGCTCTTGGTGACTTTTGAGATGGAGACTTGTCGGTCTATTTCTACTCCTATGGATCCGAACTGGAAGGCCAGTTCACACTCAGCTTCTCCCTTAATGGATGCTTCCCGCTACTGTCAGCTGATTGGCTCCTTGATTTGGCTACTCAACACTCATGTTAATCTTTGTTTTGCTGTGGGTCTTTTGGCGGGGTTCATGAGTGAACCCAAACAGGTGCATTGGCAAGCTGCCCTAAGGATTCTTCGATATTTGAAGGGAACCTCTAACTTACGGATTTCCTATCCTGTAGATACATATGCTTCAAATCTTGTTCTTGCAGGTTGGAGCAACTCAGATTGGGCTGGCAATGTGGACCACCGGCGGTCCACTACAAGCTATTGTTTTACTTTGGGTTCCGGTGTTATCTCATGGAGTAGCAAGAAACAGCCCACGGTAGCCCTTTCTTCTACTAAGGCGGAGTATCGAGCCACATCTTCCACCAAATGTGAGGTTGTGTGTCTTCGGAGATTGTTGGAGGAGCTTGGCTGCCTCCAAACTCGTACTACTCTTCTACGATGCGACAATGAGAGTGGCATTGCCTTGGCACGAAATCCTGTCTTCCATGGCCCAAACGAAGCACATTGAGATCCACTATCACTTCATTCGGGAGAAGCTTTTGGATGGGACCATTGATGTGAAGTACTGCAAGACGGAGGATAATCTTGCAGATTTGTTCACGAAGGCACTTCCCCAGGCTCTTCTTCGGAAACATGCCTAATCCTTCAGTCTTTTAACCTATCCAAGATCTGAGAGAGGGTGTTAGAGATATCATTCCCTGGACAGCAGTGTTGCAGAGCAGTACAGTCAGTGCCACGTCAGCAATCGCAGCGCAGAAGCCACATTAGCTATCGCCGGACCGGTTGCCATGTGGCAGGTGCACAGCAGCAGACGGACAATTTTCATACAGCCGGCTACATTAAAGGCCTAATTTTGGCTATTTTTCATGGTATTTTTTTGCTATTATAGCAGTCCTCCAGCACACTCTATTCACTTGCATCTAACAGAGACAGCCTACTAGTCACAGATAGCACCCGGGCTGACGGAGATCGAGGTTCTCAAGGCGAAGACGTATACGGATATTCTCTCTGCACCTGTGTATAGTTCTGCACTCCTATACAGCATTCTACACTGCAAATTTTTTGTGTTTCATTGTCTCCTCTCTCTTTCTTCTCTCTGTGTTCACTCTCTCTCAGTCTTGGTCCCACGCTTCCGCATCGCTGCACTCTGACAGATGCCTATCCCAAAAAACAAAAGGAGGGGCTACCAAGCCCTTCCCTTGATTAGAAGATAAGGATTCCTCCCTTCGCCTTAGTCAAACGATCTAAATCAAAGTCTAAGGAAGAGAATGACTCAGGAAAAGAGTCCAAATCCTGCTTCTTCTTCTTCTCCTCCTTCTTCTTCTTCCTCGAAGCCAAACTCTTTATAGACTAGGCCTTCTTCTTCTTACCACAGTGATAACATTGGGCCTTCAACTTTTGCTTCCTATCATCCCTCTCTGAAGTTGCAAGAACCTTGCCAAAACCTATATAATGAGACAAAAACCTTCCCTATAAATGCAAAGATACCTCATGCTCAAGTAACATGGAGAACATATAGGTAAAACTCACAAATGTGGAGGACGTCTACACCCTCAAAGCATTGGCCACTCCATCAAACTCCGAGGGGGAAGCTTGTAGAGTACTATCCCCACAAGATGTGTCTCTAGAAGAGAACTACATGTGTCTAAGCTGGTCCTATACCTGTGTAACATGGAGCAAAAATGACTTAACAGTATTCTTAGGCTTGAACTTCATCTACTGGAGCTGTCCATAAAGCATCATTGCACACATGGTGTAAGATGCCTCATACAACATCTGAAGCTTCGCCATACTTCTAGAGATGTCCTGCAAGAGGTTACTGCCGATAGAACTTCTTTAGAAATACATCGAAGAAAAGCAAAATAGGCACACACATCATTTGTATCCCATGTAAGCACAGCTTCCTCATGATTGTCCTCATCAAAATCTTCTACTAGAAAAGGACACTAAAGACATGGAATAGCTCAACAAACAACAATGTATCATAACCGCTTCTACACAAACCAAGCTTTCATAACATCACTCCAAGTTAAATAGTCAAGGCCATGTAACTTAATCATCATCACTAGCAGTGCACGGAGGAGCCATGTGGAGGGATAGGAAGAGAAGATAGAGGATATAAGGTGGACAAAGAGAGAAGATAGCCAAACCTACAGCGAAGACTGCACAACAATAGAGTTGTAATTCTATACAGCAACAAAATTAGCAACAAACACAAGCTAAACAGCAGCCTGATTTTCAGCCCATTGATCAGGCTGAAGCATTGCTTATGATGTAGTGGCCAATGAGAGGGTTGCTATTTGGGAAGCTAAAACAGTTCCTAGATGACTATTGGATACACAATGGGACGACAAATAGCTCGCTCTGCTTCCCAATAGAACTAGGTGCAGCCACTCACCATGCATCAAGTAACTTGTATCCTACTATCCTCACAACCGTTTGGCATCCTCTCCTCCTCTTGCATGAAGCATCGGTGGTTTGCTCCACTCAGGATCAATTTCACAGGATGGCATTCTCCCACTCGCTGTTGGAAAGCCCTCCACTCTCCATTTCTGTTTTGTCTGAGTTCATTGTGTTCCTCATGTTCCTACACTCTGTGTTTTCTCTGCAAACCCTTGTGTATCTCCATAGACTGTAGACAATGCCACCTCCATTCACACTACCACCAAAGATAATTGCTATAAATCCTTCTCTACAAAGACATTATGGGGTTTTCTATCATGAGGGATACTTCTTACAAGAGACTTCAATTCCCACAGTCAAGCCAGAAGGCCCAACTCTTTGATACATCAGAGCCCACGAATGAAGGTGGATACAGAGGGCATGTGCTTTACGAGGTCCTATAAGATATGGAAGATATCACAGGCTACAGCATTTAGGAGACATCTCCTGGACCTACGAGCCTTGCTATTATTAATGCCATAGTGTGATGACTTGCAGCTGGCAAAGCAACCACACATAATGATACCTCCCATCTGATCCAAAAAGTAAGCCATCAATTCCACATGAAATTGTACAAGCAGAGCTAGGAACAGCTCCACATGTGTAATGGCAACTCTTAAGATCTTTGAAAGTGCTCTACTGTAGAATCCTAATCAACCCATAGCTTGAACTTCTCCACTGCATTAATGTGCTGTGAAAAGGGATGGTATCTGGCTTGATGTGACCTGTACCTACAGCCAACATAAAACCCTTTCTACCTAGAGTGGCAACACAACAAAGGTTTTTAATCGGTTTTCATTAAGTTTATTGATTTAGATGAATACATAACCTGTTCACAAATACTTCAAGTTAGTCTCCTCTTGAATTGTTTTTTAAAACTATAAGAGGGGACAAAGAAACCAAGTTATGTTTATATACAAAAGGGATACAATTATTGATCAAAGGCATTCCACTTTACAAAATAACAATCATAACTTGGAGAACAACCAACAAAAATATTGGTAAGAAAGTTCCAAGGCACCTGAATTGTGTGGTTCCAATCATGCTCGCGTTTTAGTTGCACAATCACATTGATGATGTCATCCCATGTGTCATGTGTGGGAGAGCTGTGATCCAATACATGCCGAACTGCATCTCTACTGGTTGTTTGCCTCACCAGCTTTGCTAAAGCAAATGCATTTGCACTCAACACCAAAGGCACACTATCATCCACTAAATCAGTGCCAAGGATCCAACCTCTGCTTTTCCTCGCCCCGCCTGCTTTAGGACGTTGTGTGACTGAACTAGCTTAGAAGATCAAAGTCAATAAAGAAAGAGAGTGTTCAAAATTGACCTCTTTTCCTTGAGTTACGTCTCCGCAAAGGATAGTGCTTGAATTTCAGCCTGGATTTATCTGCTGTATCAGGAGCAGTTGCATCCAAGGTTTCTATATCAGGAGGCAATGTGGAGATACATGTGCTGGTAGCCCTTACACCACGAGAATGCGAACAGTATCCACTTAATGTGAACAGCTTCATGATGAGAATTTGTAACCTGAAAATTCCCCTGTTGTTAAGCAATTTTGCATCTTTGGCTCATCTCAGATCAGAAATTAAGAATCTCTCACGTTCAGCTTCATGAAACAAAATCGCAAGTGTACAACTAAGTTTAATGAGTGTAAGGCATCATGCCAACCATTAAAAGAAACCAAAGCAATCCACAAAAAGATTGATGAATTAGTGAGATAAATTGTCAAAATATAGAGTGCAGAAATTCTTATTCACCACAATCAGATCTATTGCCATGAGCACCAGACATACAGCATGAACTAATCACTTGGTTGAGCAAAAACTACACAGCTTTGCACATACTCAGCAAAACCAGAATAGACCAAGCAGTCTGACAGATAAATAGGGGCACAAATGTCCCAATTGCAAGCTATATCATAACACTCTGTGATGTGTGTGTGACGTTTGCCATTTAAAGGAAAGGAGTGTGCTAATATGTCAACCAGTCTGTCACAAAATTAAATATGTTTGTTAAGAAGAAGCAATTTCAGAACAAGCTTTCAGGAACTTAGCTCTGAATGGACATATCAATAATAACAAGCTATCTGTGTCATCTAATCCAAGAGTGATGAAATTGAACATCATGAGCTTGTATTTCACTATGACAGAGCTCATGGAGTTCAGTGGGAAGTTCCTCTTATTTTGCAGACTTTGTAGTCTACTTGATGAGTAATTCAGCCAGTATCTCTGTCTCTTTGACCATTTTCTCGACCCTGCCTTACAGGTATAA